>NC_089809.1:36703838-37303838 GCF_029633855.1 Hoplias malabaricus | reverse complement strand
CTCACCTTTGTGTGACACTTGTCCCAACACCAACTGGTATTGAGCTCCCACCCAGAAACACAGGGCCGCATCTGTTCATAAATGACAGAAGCAAAATTAACATTTAAAGCTATATATAAGCTCAACAATTCAAATTAAACTATTAATTAGGATAAATAACACTGAGTGTTTGAGTGCTGTCTCCTTTTTCAGAAGACAGTGCTGTCACTTTGAATCACTATCTGTGTGAACACACAGTGACTTGCTGAAGACTGAACTTCAGTTTGAAAAAGCTACCTCATACAGCTGATAAAACTTGTGTCTACACCCAATTAATTTAACCCTAGGATTCATCAATTAATGCTTTGCACAATTTCTGTTGCAGGTGTTACTATTTGATTTTTTTTACTTCTCTATTTTTAATAATGGCTTTACAAGTCGTACATTTAAATGTTTCAGTGAGACTGGCCTGGTTAGAGTACTGGCCTGGAAGACACTACCACAAGGCCAAAAGCAACACAATGGCCAATGTCTTGAATCTTAAATTTTAATTAAGTAAACCATTTCAAAACACTTACTTCTTTGAACCTTTTTGAGGAGAGGAGCTCTGAGCACAGCCCTTCACTGCTGCTGTAATCTGTAAACATGGGTTTATCCTTGTTAACTCTACTGCACATATGGAAGCTGTATATATTAAAATTGAATCTCCACAGCAATTTTCTAACAGTGTATAGCCTTAAAGGCTAAGCACCAGCTCTGTGAAAGTGTCAAACAAATAAATACAGTGGAGTTTGAGTTCCTAACTAGTGTTTATTGATCGTCAGAAAACATGTTATTTCTTACTAATTGAAGGAATAAGGTTTAAAAGACCGTTGCCCCCCCACGGTGTTCGGAAACTCTAATAGGCGTCTTGCCTGTGACGTAGATGGTGGACAACACTCTAGAAGCTGCACTTAATTTAATGCAAAATGACGAAAAAGTGTGTTGTTTTTGGCTGCAATCATTCAATGTACAGTGGGACATCTGTGAACAAACGGCCCAAAGATCCCAAAATATCCAGAAAATGGACTAAATTTGTCCACTTTAAACGGGCACTTTGGAAAGGACCATCCGCTCACTCCGTTATCTGTAGCTCATTTCACTGGCGCTTTTCCAACAATATGGGCATGTAAGGACACCAACGAAAGGTGTTGAAGAGCCTCTGTAACATGGAGGTAAACAGGGTAAGGACACTCACTTCGCCTGTTTTAGTTGGTGTTAGTTAACGTTAGCTTGACTCGCTAAACTCGGTGGCTCAGATTATACTCGGCTACGTAGCTGCATTACGGAGGTTTATAGTGTCGGATGAATTCGAGTTCGACTTCGATCACATTTACAAGAATAACGGTACCTCTACATTTGAGTTTAGCTTATTGCTAGGCTATTGTCATGAATAATGTTGGTTATTTAGCTAGATACTGTCATAACAGTCGGTCATAACGGTGTTTTACCGCGGCGTTGTTCGGCTGTTGTCCACCAGTGACGTCACGGTTGCGTTCAAGAATTTCCGTAGTGAGCTCGGGTTTTTCCGTCAATTTTTAAAAAATGTCAGTTTTAAAGCAAATTAAGCTGCTATTTTCATTTTAATTCATACTTATATCTGTCAGTAACTACAATAATGTCAAATATTCATGGAGGTCCATTAAGTGGTGCTTAGCCTTTAGCTGAAGAGAAGACACTGTTATGGCACTAAAATAATTCCTTTGGTTACAGAAAATATGTTGAATGTGGAGGATTCAGTGAACGTTTGAACATGGTGTAACTTGCCAGCTTTATAACCTTCACCTACTCACGTCTGAAGTAACAGTCAGGTCTCCATCATCATACTCATCATCAAGTATTTCCTGAAGCACAGCATCAATATCATGGTCTTCTCCAGCTTCTTGCTGATTTACTTTGCTGGCAATAAATCAACAACATTTAGCTTTAACGGTTTACTGCAGAGCGTCTATGAAATCAAGACAGAAATGTTCTTAAAATCTTTATATATTTAAAAATAATTATAAGAATCGTCTGAGAAAGGGCTCTTTAAAAAAAAAGTCTGATCAACAAACTTTTAATCTGAATAATGACTTGTGAGTAATTTCTCAGATTATTCTTATTATTACAAACAGTGGTCACACCCATTTAGGGGACCCAATATATGGAGGATAAACTGGTTCATTCAGGAACAGCAAAATGTTTAATTTCAGTTTGATCTATAGAGGGTTAGAGGTTTTTTTTCGGAGTACACTCATATCTATTCTTTCAGCTCCACTGACCATAGAGCTACACTTTTATTATACAACAAATAAAATTGTTGTCTGTCCATCTGTTGCTCTGCATACTTTGTGAGCCCTTACACCATATTCTTCAATAATCAGGAGCAGGTATGATTTGGGTGATGGGTCATTCTCAGCGCTGCAATGACACGGATGTGGTGGTGGCTTGGTGTGATGTGCTGGTATAAGTGGATCAGACACAGCAGTGCTGTTGGAGTTTTTAAACAGCGTCCACTCACACCTACCTCCTTGCAGATGTCAAGTCAGAGACATTAGACTAGTCTTTCATCAGTGGTGACTGGAGGCTGGATATTTTGGTTGGTGAACTATTCTCAGTTCAGCAGCGACACCTATGGGTTTAATGCTCCAGCAGCACGGCTATGCCTCAGTCACTGGTATCAACGCAACACACACGAACTCTAAACCTAACCAACCACAACCTGTGCTGCAGTGGTTTTGTGGTGGTGCTGGCCACAAAAAATAGCGTTAAAGGGGAATAACCAAGTATTTTGGCAGCACATAGTCTGTATTTGTAGAACTACAAAGTGTATCAATATGGAAAGTGGAGCTGATAAAAGTAGTCTGACTTATTTGGCCCGGTAGTGTATAATTGCCTGTTAATAACGCTCAAGTGCCGATAACGTGGTGTGGTTACGCCTTTAGCCCAGCAGCAGCAGCCCGAACAGCCGAGCACTGCACAGTTCGAACGGTTACCTGTTGGTGGAGTTATTATCCCTCCGCGGTCTCAAACGGTCTTGATTTACTTTTAAATCACACGGAGGCCGAGCTAAGGCTGAAGTATCGCCACAAAACTTCGCCTCCACCTCGTCCAGTAAATCATCCAAAGCATCCGCCATGATTGGGCCGTGTTTCAGTTCTCCACTGTGTCCCCTTCACTACGTTTAAGGGGGGAAAGTACAATCTTGAGCCTAGCTCAGTGCGGAACAGTTGTCTATTAATATGACGATAATAAAGTGCTAAGTTGGATAGTTAAGAGAATAAGGTGCCGTTATTTTCTGTAAAAGACGCAGTATTGTGGCTGGGTGTGTTATTAACTTTCGTGTTCTTCGGTCACTTCAAGACACGTAGTAGAGGGAGTAGGGGGCGAGTCGAGGGAGGTTAAGGGGATTACTAGAGCCCGGGAAAGGTGCTGTCACCATAGAAACCTATTAGCGACATTAACGATATCAGGTTATAATCACACAGTACACAAAACACTATCACAAAACAAGAGTGTGAGCGAAAAGTAGATGCCGAAGAGTTTAAAAGGATTCGTTTGGAATGATACCGCTGAACTTTATTGTTTACAGTTTACAATATTTTAAATGAAAAATATAAAACGTGATTGGTCGTATAACCCTAGATTTCCTATTATTTTCTAACCGCACGTGAAGTAAGTGTTGTACTATTAATTGTTAACGCAGATTGTATCTCACTGCGCTGCAAAAATTATCCGTTGTCGGCAGGATTCGAACCTGCGCGGGGAGACCCCAATGGATTTCTAGTCCATCGCCTTAACCACTCGGCCACGACAACCCTGAAAGACGACCAGCCCGAATCTCATGTGTGCGGAGGATAATACTAATTACATTTAACAGACGCCCTTGTCCTGAGCAGTTTTCAGATTCTACGTACCCTTACCACCCTGTTTAGAGAATACATACTCACTAGTACTGATAATGACAGTCTAATAACACCGAACTGAGGTCCTGCTAGACACAGGAGTCAATGCTGAAAACGAATAAAACAAAAAGTGCAACACCAACAACAATAATTGCTAAAACCTGGGAAAGAGAAATACAGCGGTCCAATTCAAGACTTATCACTGTACATTAGTGAACATCCTGCAAGTATAACACCTTAAGTGCTCTGCAGCTGTTTATAAATATATATATATAATATACATTTTTTCATTTTTTTTTTTTTACATTTTTTTTCATATGCACCTCATTTTTTCTGTGTTTATTGTTTATTCTTAAGCCAAAAAAAGAGGGAGAAAATTAGTGGAGAGTCAGTTGTCAAAAAATGGCCACATTTTGGCTCACAGAGTTTAAATTTTTATATTATTTAAAGGGATTAAAATATTTGAATATTTTTAATAAGTTTGTTTTATTGCTAAACGTTCATTGCCTTTTAAAGGGGTGTAATTGCATTATTATGTTTCTATATTATAATTATATCAGTGGTGTTTAAACGGTCCTTATAGTATCGTTTCTTACAATTAACCACTGAACAACATTTCGGCCACTGTTTATCTGTCGATACAATATTTTTTAGCTCTGGAAAGTGACCCCTGTAGTACTCAGATACTGTCTGGAAGGATGACTGAACCGTAGCAAGTTGTAACTGCTTCACTGTGGAAAAGGAAATCCGTTGTCGGCAGGATTCGAACCTGCGCGGGGAGACCCCAATGGATTTCTAGTCCATCGCCTTAACCACTCGGCCACGACAACCCTGAAACTCTGCTATACAAGAGCGTCATGTGACAGTCATGTGACCCCCAAAAACAATCATGTTACACATTGAAGGGTTTCTGAATGTAGGCTGCGTCCGAAAACCTATTCTTACACTGTGCGTAGTAGATTTGACCCAGTACTTAAAGTACCCAGCCGTTTAAGAAGTAACGAAGTATAGTAAAGAAGTGTATTTTCTCAAGTGTGAAAGTGTCCACATATCCACGGCTAAACGGCTAGAGTTGGGGCTTGTTCCGCTTTCGACAAACGAGGACCAATACTACTACAACGACCTGCTTGTGCTTGGTGGTGTGAGGTGTATGAACTGCATTTTTAAAATACAAACGCCTCATTTCGTATCAAAACAGCTGTTCCCTGACCGGGAATCGAACCCGGGCCGCGGCGGTGAGAGCGCCGAATCCTAACCACTAGACATACCAATGAGTGATTTTGTCTGATGCCACTTTAACGTTGCTGACACAAATTGTTGAGCAAACACACATGCGTTTGACTTTGGGGGCCTAAGCCCAGCTAACAGTGAATGTTCCCACCACTTTGGCTAACGTTATTTAAAGGTTCTCCTAATGTTAGAAGCTAACGTTTTTACAGTAACGTCAATGGAACGTTCCATAAACGTTATTAGACATCGATTTCAGTTCTCCGTGTTAGTCTGAAACGTTCCATGTGAACGTTACATGAACGTTCTTTTAATATTTTCTTACGTACCTGTTTTACATCAATGTTTGAGATAAGGTGCACATTGAAAGATGTGGATCCATTGATTATGTTCAACTACATACATTTTTTGTCTCGTTTAAAAATCTGTAGAGAGATGGAGTGGCATCTAATATTTTGGTGTGGTGTGTTTGGTCCAAAACTAATTGTAAAACATCAACACCTAACCATTACCCTCACAATTTTGTACTTGGCTGAGTGCAAGTATTTCTACAGCCATGTTCTATCCTACCGTATTAAGCTTTATGATCCTATCCTATCGTATTAATTAATGATAATTATTTTTTTATTATTTTATTAATATTTTATTAATAATTAATTATTTAATTCATTTTGGTAAACTCCATGTTTGGGAGCCATTAAATAATATGTAGTGTCTTTACCCGTCCAAATTTAGCTTAGACAAGTAGGTCATCATGTTGGATGACTTTACATATTATACAGCAGAATTAGCTAGAATTAATTATTATTAATGAATTATGCTCATTGACCCGCCGTAGGTTCTTGGCTCTGAAATTGAAGCTGAACTAGAAGGAATAATTCCGTACAAGAGAAGTGCACACACAAATAACCAAGGATTGTTTTTATCACACACTGGTTTATTAATAATAATATCAAATAATGAATATTGATTATACATTCATATAATAAATGGATTACAGTGATACATGAGGGAACAGGGAAATTAATATATGGGGGAATTCCTCTATGATTATTACCCTAAATTCTAGAAAGGCTATTGTTGATCCCAGCAAGCATTCAGCACCATCCTCCTGAGCAACGAACAAAACGAAACCATGTGACCTTACATATCCCTGGAGATACTGGAGACTGGAGATAGCTGGGATCATGTCGCTGACAAGCTTTGCTTTCCGGCGTGGGCTTGTAGCGTTGCAGTCGCAGGCGTTCCTTTTCTCCTCCTTTTCAGACACGGCGACCCCTCCGTTGGAGCTGGTGGTGTTCTGAAGTTCTCTGTGGGAATTCTCCATCATCGCTGATCTGCCGCCTTGTGAGAGACACATCCATGCAGGTCTCACCTGGGCCTCATCTCAGAAGGTCATTCTGAGGGTGCGTGTGGCCTTCTTCGTCGCTGGTCCGGAAGTTTTTGTTATCACTTTGAAGGTCTGAGGTCTCCTTCATGTTCTGAGTCAAACTACAGCTTTTCTTAAACTATGGTTTTCTACAAGAGATAAAACGTAAATAGAACTTCTGTTATATCTGGACCACGCTTGAGAGGCCCAAGACTATTTAAGAAAGCCATGAGAGTCTGACGCCTGCAGAGGGCTGGAGAGTCATTTCAAACCCGAGTCATTTTCCTCTTTAGCCTTGAAAAAGCTAAAAGAGAAAAAGTGTGAAGCGAAGTGAAGGTGTGGGGAAAGAAGCCTCTCTCATTTGGCGCCACTGGGCTTTTTAACCAGAATTTAGAAAACCCGCCTTGAAGACCCGATTGGAGCCTCTCTTGCTCCTGATTGGCTGTTTCGTATACCTTGGTAGTGACATCGCATAAAATGTATGACCCTTGACAAGACAAAGGCTTGAAGACCATCCCTTTTTGAATGAATGTCCCAGGATTCTGAATCATCCTTTTGCAATATAAAAGGTTAGATGTTAACACAAAGTAATATCATTAAGACAACCATGTTTTACATAATTATTAACCAACTACACTCATAGTATGTGGCTACCTTGGTTCTACATAAGTTCATATAAAAAAAAGAAATGACTTTAAACACATGTAAATTAATCCCACCCATTTTGATTTTCCAAATGGAATTAATTTCAAACAGTTGTGCCCCTAGGAAACTTGTTGTTTTAAACCAATGGGAATTAAGGTTTAATTCTATAGTTTGAGAAGCTCTTCATTAAGCAGTTTTTATACAGAGCATAAACTGATCCTCAGGAGTGTCTCCCAAAAGATTCTTCTCTTGACCCTGTGTGGCCTTGAGTCTTAAAAAAGGATTTAATTGAGTTGGTGTAAAATCCGTCAGTGTTTGTTATGGTTTTTAATACGTCAAGTTTTAGGGCCATGGCTTTGAAAAAAAAAAACTTGATTTCGAGATTAAAGTCAGAATTCTGAGAATATTCTCAAAATAAATCTGAGAAAAAATCTCATAATAATTCTGAGAATATTCTCGGAATAAATCTGAGAAAAAATCTCGGAATAAATCTGAGAAAAAATCTCGGAATAATTCGAGAAAAAAATCTCAGAATAAATCTGAGAAAAATCTCTCGGAATAATTCTGAGAATATTCTCTGAATAATTCTGTGAAAAAATCTCGGAATAAATCTGAGAAAAAATCTTGGAATAATTCGAGAAAAAAATCTCAGAATAAATCTGAGAAAAATCTCTCGGAATAATTCTGAGAATATTCTCTGAATAATTCTGAGAAAAAATCTCGGAATAAATCTGAGAAAAAATCTTGGAATAATTCGAGAAAAAATCTCGGAATAATTTTGAGAATATTCTCGGAATAATTCTGAGAAAAAATCACGGAATAAATCTGAGAAAAAATCTCGGAATAATTCTGAGAATATTCTCTGAATAATTCTGAGAAAAAATCTCGGAATAAATCTGAGAAAAAATCTCGGAATAATTCGAGAAAAAATCTCAGAATAAATCTGAGAAAAAAATCTCGGAATAATTCTGAGAAAAAATCTCGGAATAATTTTGAGAATATTCTCGGAATAATTCTGAGAAAAAATCACGGAATAAATCTGAGAAAAAATCTCGGAATAATTCTGAGAAAAAATCTCGGAATAATTCTGAGAATATTCTCTGAATAATTCTGAGAAAAAATCTCGGAATAAATCTGAGAAAAAATCTCGGAATAATTCGAGAAAAAATCTCGGAATAAATCTGAGAAAAAAATCTCGGAATAATTCTGAGAAAAAATCTCGGAATAATTCGCTGCGTATAATGGGACAGACACAGTGTAACTGTGAAATTCAGTGTGTTGATTAAGTCATACTATGGTATAGATTTCAGGAATAAACTCTCAGTTCCCCTCCACATCAGGACCACAGTGTGATTAGTGTTTAAACCCTGAATCGGTGCACGAACCCATGGCATGTAGTTTCACATGATACAATTAATGATCACGAAAATGATGGATGCAGAGCGAGTAGAACTCGGGCGCCCTCGAGGCTCCATCGCGTTACGGCTCGGACTCGTGCAATAAACTAAAGCCTTATCCATCGCAGTCAGGGGCTGCACTGACGGAGTCGTCATGTGAATGCGTTTAATAAATAATTCTGTTCACTTCACTGACTGTTTCTTTCACCACTCACTGTCTGTCTACATATTATAATAATTAATAACCCAAACAGAGTTTCTCTACATATTCTGATTATATTCTCGAAATTATTCAGACCGTTTTTACTCAATTATTACGAGATTTTTCCTCAGAATTATTCCGAGAATATTCTCAGAATTCTGACTTTAATCTCGGAATCTTTTATTTTTTTTTTTTTCAACGCCGTGGCCCTAAAACTCCATCGTATTTTAGAAACACGGGCTAATCCCAAATGTCTTCTCTCTGCTCCCTATGTAGGGCACTATGTAGATAACAAAAGGGGATAAAAATTAAACACCCAAGTTAAAATTTCTAAGTCGATCAGAGTCATTTGAATTAACCCATTACATTCACGAGTCGTTTTCTAAAATGTAGTGCACTATGTAATCAGTTTTGAGAGGTTTGTCTTTGCCAATACTTTTCGCTCGGACATTAGCACGTGTGTGATATTTAGGTTGAGACCCCAATGGATTTCTAGTCCATCGCCTTAACCACTCCGCGACGACAACCTGAAAACCTACTGCACAAGAGCGTCATGTGACAGTCATGTGACCCCCAAAACAATCATGTTGCATATAGAAGGGTTTCTGAATGTAGGCTGCGTCCGAAATCAATTCTTACACTGTGCGTAGTAGATTTGACCCAGTACTTAAAGTACCCAGCCGTTAAAGAAGTAACGAAGTATAGTAAAGAAGTGTATTTTCTCAAGTGTGAAAGTGTCCACATATCCACGGCTAAACGGCTAGAGTTGGGGCTTGTTCCGCTTTCGACAAACGAGGACCAATACTACTACAACGACCTGCTTGTGCTTGGTGGTGTGAGGTGTATGAACTGCATTTTTAAAAATACAAACGCCCCATTTCGTATCAAAACAACTGTTCCCTGACCGGGAATCGAACCCGGGCCGCGGCGGTGAGAGCGCCGAATCCTAACCACTAGACCACCAGGGACCTGGAACCATAGCGGAGCCAGTCTTGTTTCTCAAATCAAAGTCAAATAACGGAACTCTGGTTTCCTCCTCGCGAGAATTTGTTGACAATAACTATCCATCCATCCATTATCTGTAACCGCTTATCCAATTTAGGGTCGCGGGGGGTCCAGAGCCTACCTGGAATCATTGGGCGCAAGGCGGGAACACACCCTGGAGGGGGCGCCAGTCCTTCACAGGGCAACACAGACACACACACATTCACACCTACGGACACTTTCGAGTCGCCAATCCACCTGCAACGTGTGTTTTTGGACTGTGGGAGGAAACCGGAGCACCCGGAGGAAACCCACGCAGACACAGGGAGAACACACCAACACCTCACAGACAGTCACCCGGAGGAAACCCACGCGGACACGGGGAGAACACACCAACTCCTCACAGACAGTCACCCGGAGGAAACCCACGCGGACACGGGGAGAACACACCAACTCCTCACAGACAGTCACCCGGAGCGTGACAATAACTATATATCTAATAAACATTTAACACATTGAAATGAGTCATTTTGTTTAATCCTACTTTAACGTTGTTGAGCAAACACATGCGTAGTGTTCACTGAGGTCTCATATATATATGTTATATATATATATATATAGTGTGTGTGTGTGTAATTTTCTGACAATATTTTAAAAATATTTATCATACCATTATTCATGAGTCATTCTTTAACATCACAAGTGTTTGAAAGGTTGTTTAATTAGGACGTTTCAAATATTTTAAAAGCAAGTATCATTGCTTTAACAGAGAACTTTTAACTGAAGTCGGTCTGACAACAGCTATCCTTCACAGTGATTAAGATTACATTCATTGAAACAATTCATAAAACAGCTACAGGTCTCAGAACAAAGCTACAATAAGCTGTATAAGTAATTGGGGTACACAACTGTACCCCAAAATAGCCTGTTTTGGGTTAGCTTAATCTGATCAAGCAGAATTGAAAAGCCTTGACAAAAAATCATTGTCCCATCCATCCGTCACCACCACAAACTTACAGAAAGACAGACGTGGGTGGGTTCAGCAAAAGCCCTTTCTTATTACATGTTGATAAAATGGCGTGGGCTTATAGTTTAACATTTGTTGAGAATGAAAAACTATTATCATTATCACCAGACACACCTTCAAGCTGCTTCCTAAACACAGTCCCAGTGATAGGAAGACATCCTCAGGCCTGGACATTGTCTCCTGACCTGTCCACAATGTACCATTGTTGGAGTACATCCATGCTGACCTTTAGTGCTTCTTCCACGTGTTCCTTAGCTTATGACCAGAATATGAGGTTTGTACAGTCACACATAACTCTGAGGTACAACGTTGGTTACAATTCCTTTTGACCCCAAGGTAACAATCAAGTGTTTCATCTTAGTTGCCTTTAGTCGAGCAGGTTTTGAATGGCTGTTTAGTGTATCCTTTAGACAGCGCTGTGGAGACAAATAAGTGTAACATTAGCAGACAATAATGTGAATTACATTGCCATTGGTAATAGGAGGTTGTTTGTTCTGTATAGCGCTCATTAGCATTAGGGCTCATTTTCTCCAATGATTATTCTACTTATATTTTTAATCATTGCTGCCCCCATGTGGGGTACCCTCTCTATGGAAGATAACATGGTTCTATCAGGAACTACAAAGCAGTTTTACATCATTTCCTAAGTTGTATTTGACAGAAAATCACTTTTATAAATATAATTTGCTACTTTTTGGTGGGGAAATGACTTAATGCTCCTTCCAGTACATGTGTTGGCTATTTTTAATTTGAATCTTTCTATATACTGAATGAGAAAGACAAAAGTAGAGTTAAAAATAAAACAAGAGTAACTTACATAGCTAAGAAAGTACATCAGCAGCGCCACTAACAGTAAAACAACGGCCAGCATCAAATACAATATCTCCTCTGCATAAATCCTTGCATCATCTTTGGGACACCCTAAGGATGACAACAAAAATAAGATAAGCACAGTACATCTTTTTAAACATTACTACACAACTACATTAAGCTAATTTTGCATATCAATTTTTATTTTCAGTTCACGGACATGATCCTACCACTCGAGACAGTTACATTTCAAGACAATGTGTTGCTTTTTAATGCTCACCATAGACGCTAAGGTGAATCTCTCTCTCTCTGTTCTGATGACCAAGAGGAGCAGAGAGAAAACAGAGGTATCTCCCAGCATCCTGTAGAGTCACATTGGTCAGGAGAAGGTCCTGTGAATCTCCCAGGATCTCCACATCCCGATTTAAACCCTTGTATCTTTCAATATTGCTATTATTTTCGGTCAGCCTCTTCATCACTAGGCCAGTTAACTTGCGAGAGGGAGCTGTATTGACCTGAGAAGGTAAAGTATTTAATCAGTTACTATGCCACATTAAAACCTTGTGTAACAGACATACAGTAGCCTACAGCAACAGTCCTGTATAACTGAGGCAATTTCAGATCAACTGGCTTGGGCTACAAATGCTAAGGACATCTACAGGTCCCACAGTACAGTTAGAGTTAAGATTGCCCCCATTTTTCATCTGAATCAAATGTGTCAATCTAGAAACAGAAGATGAATTAAATGAATGTTCTACTCCCAGTTAGTGGTGAAACATGATTATTAAAGATTGGACAAAGAAAAACTCAAAACTTGTTAAAAATAAATGAAAACCCATTAAAAACTATAATAAAACATATATATATATTAAAGCTTCTTAACCAGATCAATCTATTAAAGGCCCAGAGGGGAGGTAATGATGGTAATTATGGAGTCTAACGTACCTTGTACCATATGACATGCTTATACTGCACACCGGCTTCAGTCTCTGCCAAACAGTGCAGAAGTGTGTCTTCTCCACATGTGGACAGCACCTCATCCTCTTCAGCTGTGCTCAGAGCTGTTGAAAATAACCCAGACCTCAGTCACACACCACTCTGACTTAAACATCTACATGTCCAGGCTTCACACACATCAGTCTGAACATCTACACGTCCAGACTTCACACACATCACTCTGACTTAAACATCTACACGTCCAGACTTCACACACATCCCTCTAAACATCTAAATGTCCAGACTTCACACACATCACTCTGACTTAAACATCTAAACGTCCAGACTTCACACACATCCCTCTAAACATCTACACGTCCAGACTTCACACACATCCCTCTAAACATCTACATGTCCAGACTTCACACACATCCCTCTAAACATCTACACGTCCAGACTTCACACACATGACTCTGACTTAAACATCTAAACGTCCAGACTTCACACACATCACTCTGACTTAAACATCTAAACGTCCAGACTTCACACACATGACTCTGACTTAAACATCTAAATGTCCAGACTTCACACACATCACTCTGACTTAAACATCTAAACGTCCAGACTTCACACACATCACTCTGACTTAAACATCTAAACGTCCAGACTTCACACACATCACTCTGACTTAAACATCTAAACGTCCAGACTTCACACACATGACTCTGACTTAAACATCTAAACGTCCAGACTTCACACACATGACTCTGACTTAAACATCTAAACGTCCAGACTTCACACACATGACTCTGACTTAAACATCTAAACGTCCAGACTTCACACACATCACTCTGAACATCAACACGTCCAGACTTCACACACATCACTCTGACTTAAACATCTAAACGTCCAGACTTCACACACATCACTCTGACTTAAACATCTAAACGTCCAGACTTCACACACATCACTCTGACTTAAACATCTAAACGTCCAGACTTCACACACATGACTCTGACTTAAACATCTAAACGTCCAGACTTCACACAAATCACTCTGACTTAAACATCTACACGTCCAGACTTCACACACATCACTCTGACTTAAACATCTAAATGTCCAGACTTCACACACATCACTCTGAACATCTACACGTCCAGACTTCACACACATCACTCTGACTTAAACATCTAAACGTCCAGACTTCACACACATCACTCTGACTTAAACATCTAAACGTCCAGACTTCACACACATGACTCTGACTTAAACATCTAAACGTCCAGACTTCACACAAATCACTCTGACTTAAACATCTAAACGTCCAGACTTCACACACATGACTCTGACTTAAACATCTAAACGTCCAGACTTCACACACATGACTCTGACTTAAACATCTACACGTCCAGACTTCACACACATCACTCTGAACTGAACATCTCACACAGACCTAGCACACATCCGTAAGTACAGAACATTCACCATTACACACACACACTATAATGATCAGAAACACAGCATTCTTACCACAGAAGAATAGCAGACCAACTACTACTCCACACTGCATCGTCCTTTTTGGGTTTCATAGCCGCTGTGTTACTTTTTATCTAAAACCTGGGAAAGTCCGGTCCCCGCCCACGGAAATGAACTGAGAATCGATACTCGAGGAAACGAGTCATGAATCATGGAATTGATACATTTAGTTACGTTCCATAGAGCAGCACCGAGCAATGTATATCAACGCCTTCGCGATATTATTTATAAGCAGTGTTTCCCCTATCGGTAAGTTTCATTTAAGGTTTAAGCTGCTTTATCTTTTTTCAGACTGTGGGTAGCCCGTAGAATACTTTGAATATTAGCTTTGAATCTGAAGTTAGCTCTTGGCAGCTGTTGCATACATTTCTTAATGAAACTCGTCACGGTCCTCTGTCTTTAATATCGGGCGTATATTTAAAGTTGTTTAGGTGTGAAATCCGTCAGTGTTTGTTATAGTTTTAAAAACACGGGCTCATCCCAAATGCCATCTCCTTGCTCCCTATGTAGGGCACTATGTAGATAATAAAAGGGAGTACGAATTGAACACCCAAATTAAAATTTCTGAACTGTAGTGGACCCTTTGTTGTGGGAACCATGGTTAATTTCCCTAAGTAGTGCACTATGTAGTGAGTTTTGAGAGGTTTGTGTTTCCCTAACACCCTCCCCATTATTTGTGTATACAGTTTATAAATTAAATATATCTGCGTAACACACCATTTTGTTAAATCGTTTGTCTTGTTTGTAAACACCACTCGAGAGAGTAAAAGTCCCCTCAGACTTGGGGAAGTCCTAGGGAAATCCCAGCGCGTAACTGTTTTTCAGAGTTCAGGGAAGTATGGGGAGTTTTCGTTTAATTTAACCCGTATATGATTACATCAGCGTTATTCCAATGATTTGGTGACCTTTAGTAAACAACCGGAAGATAAACAGGAAGTAAATATACCCCACGAGGATAATTCAAGACTCCCTCGTCTCTGTGTTGATTTCTAGAATAATTAGTACCGCCAAAAAGGCCCTAAATAAACGTACCACATAAGATCCTAATTAATAATAAGCAGTTAGCCCCTAAAATTAAAACACCACATGATGATTTTATTAGATTTTAAGTAAATAATTTAAGAAAGTATTTTTATGAGACATTAAAACTGCATTATGTTAAAAAATGTTTGTTAAAACTGAAAATCATTATTGAAACGAGGAAAATATCTGCAAAAATTGATTCTGCCAGTTGATCCAAGTCAAAAATGTTGTTATTTAGATAAGTATGTAAGTGTAAATTACCCTGTGAAGGATCATGCTTTATGGTCATTATACAACAAAATTTGACCTCAGTGTTTAAACCATCCGTAATACCCAAAGCACACACACTGGTGATTAGGGGGCGGTGAACACACGGACCAGCAGGTAATTGTCGTCTGTGCCCGGGGAGTGTTTTGAGATATAGGTGTCATACTCAAGTGTAATTTAGTCATGGATTTTCCTGCAGTTTGTGGGGTTCGAGCTGGTGACCTTCCAGTCCCAAGCCTGCTTCTCTATCCATTAGGGTACAGCTGCTCATGCAGTAATTCATTTAATTCATTTAAACATTATTTGGTTATATGCATTTTTTAAAGAAATTATTTCATCGATATTTGATATTTGAACTTTTTCAGTTACAGATTTTTTGTTTTTTCAGTTTTGATGTTATCTTTTATAGATTCAGTTTTTTTTTTTCAGTTTCAGACTTAAAAGTGGCCCTTATTTCAAGTGCGGGGCGTTAACTACATCATATATTGTACCTGAAGGCATACCGTTTTAAAAGGGTTATGTTTAAATGAATAACTACTGCATAAACCTCAGACAAATTATATATATATATATATATATGCACATAAATGTAAGACTTAATAATAATAATATATGGAATTTCTAAAGCGCTTTTCAGTAACCCAAAGACGCTGTTTACAATCAGATGAACACGTAAAGGCAATCACATCCACAATCAAAGCATCACCTGTTGAGTGTTTCTGAGAGCACAGGCAATACTCCAAAAACAATTTTGTGACCTATATTTTTAAGAGAGCCCTTAGAAGTTACTTTCAAAGAGAACTGATCCACAGAATTGTGTAGAGATTTACTTTTGAGGACTTCATGTGTTAGTTTACACAGAACCAGGCTGACAGATCATTTACTTGTTATCTTGACATTCTTTGTAGTGCTGTCTACAGCAGTGCAGGAAGATACAGAGAATTATCGTTGTGCTGAGAGGCCATACAGGCTAACACATGGGCGAGCAAAGACGGACAGAGATTGTGAACAGATCTGGAGCATTGAGAACAATGTAAGTAAAGCAAACCCCACACTTTAAAAATTTTCTTGTAAATTTTACAGTAAAATACTGGCAGCAGAGTTCCCAGGCATTTACCGTATTTTACAGGAACACTACTGTATTTCAAATTTACAGCATATTACTGTATTTGAATAAAACTGTGATTTACAATGGTTACTGTAGCAGAGTTGCTGTAAATTTACAGCAATTTTTTACAATGTATGTAACAACAACGGAACCCATTTTGCAGCTCATTTAGCTCAATACCAAATTGCATCCTCTGCCCTGCGGTCCTCCACTTCAGTGATGTCAACAGCTCATTAACATACAGGACAGGGACTGAAGAGCTGAAGCTGTCAGTGAGGTCGCATAAATGTAGCTAGTGAGTAGCCCTTTGACGAGTAAAATGAGAAATGAGACATTCTTGCGGTTCTTGTATTTGCGCTGAAAAAAAGACCACCATCTGGCAAAAGAGCGCACCTTTCGGGACTGGGCTATAGAGCCATTTTAGAAAGTAATTTAGAAAACCATTTTCAGCAGGTTTACTCTGTTGAGTGTTTACATTCTATTTGAACCACTGCATTAAGCAAAGAACCATGTTCTAGGATGTATAATCCTTGCCTGGGATTAATAAGCATATTCATAGTGGTAGTTGGAGATACAAAAATGACTGAGAGCACAGATCAACCATAGAAATGTACGTTATTTACCTAATTCAGTGTTGTCTCTCTGACAGCCTATTGGACGGTTTTGGAACAACTCTGCCCAGTGTCACAGTCCTTGCCTTACTCTTGCTCCAGGTGGGATTGCTCTGGACAAGTGTGTCAACATCACTCTAACCGTTTTATGTATAAAGGTAAGTGATTTCTTTGCATTGGTCGTAATGGTTAAACATGTAATGGATGCACGGATTGAGTTCATATCTCTTCTCTTACTCTTAAAGGTGTATATGGCTGAATACAGAACACATTTCATTGGTAAGTGTGTGTGTATATATATATTTTAAAGGTTGTATGTAAAAGCTGGGGTTCCTTTGGCCAAATGACACACATTAATTTTGTTTCTTAACATTAAATATACAATATCTTCACCATCAATTAGGTCTGTGCAGATATTGACCTCATAACTAATAAAAAGAAATCAGGCCCAAGCATGTCAACTGTTGTAATAAGGAAGGCAGGGTAAGAGTATAAGAAGATCGTTGAAGTATATTCATCATATGGTTTCAATGGTGCAAAAGAACATGAAACAAGCCAAATAAGTTTAGGAAACATGCTGCGGACTGATGAAGTATTCTGGATCAGGAAATGTATTATTGGAGAACAAAAGTTACTGTGTTTCATCATATGAATAATTGTCCAGATGTGAAGCCTGGGATGTGTTTGTCATGTCTTGTGGCTGTTTTGACATTGGAAGAATGGGTGGCACAAAACCCAGCAAATTGTTGATGTAAATTCCAAATCTTTGGTCAAAAGACTGAAGCTGAAAAGCTTTAACAGGATTATTATCCAAAAATACCTCAAAATCCACCATGGACTCTCTGAAGAAACATAGACGGAAGCTTTTTGGAATGGCTCCCAGAACTAGGGTTTCTTCAAGAAACAATGAAAAAACATTACAATTATAGGCGATGAAAGACTTTAGACTAGGTACAAAACCTTTTGCAAGCAGTGATTTCTACCTAATAGGGTATAACAAAATTCTGAGTCTGTAAGTGTTCTGACGGGCGGCACAGTGGTGCAGCAGGTAGTGTCACAGTCACACAGCTCCAGGGACCTAGAGACTGTGGGTTCGATTCCTGCTCCGGGTGACTGTCTGTGAGGAGTTGGTGTGTTCTCCCTGTGTCTGCGTGGGTTTCCTCCGGGTGACTGTCTGTGAGGAGTTGGTGTGTTCTCCCTGTGTCTGCGTGGGTTTCCTCCGGGTGACTGTCTGTGAGGTGTTTGGTGTGTTCTCCCTGTGTCTGTGTGGGTTTCCTCCGGGTGCTCCAGTTTCTTCCCACAGTCCAAAAACACACGTTGGTAGGTGGATTGGCGACTCAAAAGTGTCTGTAGGTGTGTGTGTGTTGCCCTGTGAAGGACTGGCGCCCCCTCCAGTGTGTGTTCCTGCCTTGAATAAGTGTCCTGACGTTGCTGTAATTCTTTTTTTTATTTTTTTTAATAAGTAACTGTGTATTAGGGTTTTGTCGATAATATGTGCCATTTGGCCGAGACTGCCCAGATTTTCACATACAAACGTAAATAATAATATAAAAATATAGTCCAAGTCAGTTTTTTATCAATAATTTTGTTCTGTGATATTTCACTGTAGGTGAGGTAGCGGAGCCAAGTGGCAGAAATTACTACGGTAATCCTGAAATATCAAAAACAAATATTATTATTTAAAGTCGCTAGTTAAATGTATTTGCCTCAGGTTTGTATGGGAAATGTATCAAATTCAGAACAAATCATATAAAATATAAGCATTTAAATTTTATATGGAAATGTGTAACATTACATTTGGGGTGGGAGGTGATCTCCTTTTATTCTTTCTATTTTTGCATGCAGAAATGACATGTTTCTATTCAATGACTGTTTTCTATTCTTTTTCTATTTCTATTCAGGTTTGGTTGCAAGCCTTTTTCTTTTTCTGCTGACACTAGGACCACTAGGACTGGTTTACCTACGCTACAGATGTCATTGACAGCTCCCGGCATATATATGTATGAATATATGTGAATATATATATATGTAATTATAATATTATATATGTATATATAATATTATAAAGGTTATATAAATGAAATTTTATATATATATATATATATATAATGATAAATCTTAAAATAATTGTGCAGTTAAATATGTAGTTATAAGTACAAATGTGTGAAACTGTGGAAGCTTTACATATTTTACAATATAATGGTGTGTATTATGATTATAATTAGAGGTGGGAATTTACAGGCATTATTTAAAATTTGAATTGAATTTCTCTATAAAATAATTCTCAGTGCATTACATTGCAAGCATTCCACTATATATTCAAACACAGATGCCAACACTGACAGTGATTCCGGTTATGTTCTCTTTCATTCCCAGCCTTGGATGGCTGATATATTTTATGCTACTTGAAAAACTTCAGACTACAAACACATCCCTCTGTAGCTACAGCCTAATGCTGTATACACAGGGAGCATTAAATCAACAAAAATAAATCACAAAGCATTAAAAACTTATTTCCCACCCTTAAATATAACATAATATAATATTAATATAATATAATATAAATATAATATAATATAGTTTGTGGTTGTGAGTTCAAGTCCCGCTCAGAGTGACAAACATTAGTTTGGTGTGTTCTCTCTGTGTCCGCATGGGTTTCCTCCGGGTGCTCCGGTTTTCCTCCCACGGTCCAAAAACACACGTTGGTAGGTGGATTGGCGAATGAAAAGTGTCCATAGGTGTGAGTGAGTGAAAGTGTGTGTGTTTGTGTTTGTCACATCCTGCAAAACACTGGCAACCCCCCTTGCGCCCAGTGACTCCTGGTAGGCTCTGGACCCTTCGCGACCCTGAATTGGATAAGCAGTTACAAACAATGAATGAATAATATTATATAATATAATTCTAATATAACATAATATATAATAATAATCAGCCAAAACACTATAACAACATTATGACTTGTTTTTACAATCCACTGACTTTACAGGAGCACTTGTAGTTCTGTAATTACAGACTGTAGTCTATCAGTGGTTCTGCATACCCCCCCCCCCTTTTTTTATTCTGTTCTTTAATGGTCAGGATGCCACAAGACCACCACAGGGTGGGTATGATTTGGGTGGTGAAAATAATCCACCAACCAAAAATATCCAGCTGTTAGCGTACTGTGGGCAGCATTCTGTGTCCACCACTGATGAAGGACTAGAGGGCAACTAATACAGACAGCTGACAGTGAGTGAACGGTGTGCTTAAAAAAATCCAGTTCTAGAAACAATATGGTAACTGTAGCATGAGTGATTATAAACATATTATAAAATGTAATATAAATATATTATTTTATATATATATATATATATATATATATGTGTGTGTGTGTCTGTGTATATAAAATGATATATATAATAAAAACATGTATCTGAATATATACACACACACCCCCCACACACACACACACGAGATACATGTTTTATTTGTACAGCTACAATATATTTTCCCTCATTTGTTTATGTAATAGCCAACCATAATTCTGGGTGTCACTGTGTGCTTCCCCTTTCCTCTGTGATGCTTAATTGGGAATGGTGCAGGATTTCTGCTGTATGTTTTATTTATTGTATTAAGTTCCAGTGCCTTTCAGAACATATCTGTTCACCAGATGCCTTTGTAGCTGACTAGGTCTTCAGACAGTTTTGCAAGTGATAGATGTTCGTAATGAACTTCAGGATATCCTTGTATTATGTTTATGGGATGCTGCCTTTTGTTGTTACAAAACTGCCTACATTTCTGATTGCCCTGGATTGTGTGACTGACAGCCGGCTTGCAGAATAATCAGAGATCTGAACTTATTAATGATTAGTTAAACCAAGTGTGTTGGGGAAAGGGAAAGTAACAGATGTGCAGGACAGGGTTGAGAAACACTGAACAGCCTAATACTTTATCATCATCGATGTATACTTGATCTCTATGACACCTGTGTGTATGTGATCATGAATTTGTAAAGTTTAATTTTGTTCAGTAATGTAAACCAGCATAAATGCAAATGCAAGTCTTTTTTTTTTTTCAAACAATAACAATGTTAAAACGATAACGGTTTTTAAAAACCTGTACACCCAATAAATCAACAAAATTTGCTCCTCATTTTTTTCTGGTTTGGACGTTTCCTTATTTTCTTATGCCCCACATTCACAAGAACAGTTACCAAAGAAGTCAGGGCTCAGTTTTGAAAAAGTCATACGTTTATCTTGAACAGTGATATTAAGGAACATAGTACATGTACATGAGATGCTTTACAAAATTATTTACATGTCTCCTTTATTTGCAGCAAACCCACAGCATTTCTTATACTGGAAACAAAATCAGACATCATCCCTCATGACAAACCTACTTTATTTTTGGACACTCTAAAGGGTTTATTCATTTAATTGTTGTCACTTTCAGCCACGTGTCTTTGGGTTTTCTTTGGACTGCTGAAACGAGACGGATAAAGTTCTTATGAAGGTGTCGTTCAGGTGTTCGTTCACTTTCTGTGATGTCTTCCAAAAGTGGACACTGTTCACAGCTGTGGGTTGTTTCCAAAGCTTCTCATGGAGAGACCACAGACATAGCCTTCGAACTCAAGCACCTTCTCTGTGCTCAGATTTTGGTACTCAGAGGACCCTTTACCAGACCCTGCTCTTTTCGCATAACAGGGGCATGAATGCTACAGTCCCGTGCCTCACACACTCCTGGAACACCTGCATCTCCAGCCATACCCGGCTGACCCACAGGACCTGGGAACCCACGAGGCCCTGCAGGTCCATCAAATCCGTTTCTAGGCTCAGCTGGATGGCCTGGTAACCCTTTGTAAAGAAGAAACAGTTAGGGTGACATTCACAAACAAAGATATTATTTGGCAAATTCTGCCAAACCTTACCTCTGAGGCCTTGTTGACCATCAGGGCCTGGAAGTCCTTCACCGGGGATGCCTTGCTGCCCTTTCTGGCCTTTTGCACCTTTTGGGGGGAAATATATGATTATCAAGGATTTGCGCTGGTCAAACTGGTCTGTGTATGTATCATTCTTTGGGATATAGTTTAAAGAGGACATGCTGTACCTCTGTCTCCCTCCTCTCCTTTCTGTCCATCTAACCCTCTCACACCCAGAGGCCCTCGAGCTCCTTTAGCACCTGCTTTGCCACCTTTACCCTGAGCAAAAGTAGAGAAAGAAAAGAGCATGTGAAAAGCATCATTGAAAAGAAATGAATTCATCATGGGTGTACTGTTAGGTGTACTATCGATTTAAATGTATTTAGTGACTCACAGGTTTTCCTGGAGATCCAGGAGGTCCTGGCTTTCCTGGGGGTCCGATTAGAGTACGGTTGTTGACAGGACAGCCTTGTGAACACTTAGCTCGAATAGAGGCAGCATACTGGGAGATCTGTGCTGTTACCACACCTCGACACAGCTGCAGAACCTGCTCATCTGTCAGTCCAGGACCCTGTGAAGGACAGAAGCCCAATTAATCATCAATACTTTCATGACTCATGCCCTTATACACCATGACATAACAAAATAATAGATATAGTAACGGATTGTCTGAGTCCCAGAGTGCCCATATTTAATTATTATTTGTGTAATAACCCTTGGGTATTTCTAAGGGCCATGTTAATAAATGGTATCACTGCACTATAAGCCAATACTGACAATAAGGATAAATAACACCTGCATAAACCTTCCAGGCTGTAGGCTATAAGACAAATGTGTAAATTCTGTGATACATACAGGTTCACCTGTCTGTCCCTTTATTCCGCTCTGTCCTTTCACACCTTGGTCTCCAACTGGGCCGAGATCTCCTCTGGGGCCCGGGACACCTGGGGGTCCCACATGACCTACAGGTCCCACAGGCCCTTGATAGCCCTTCTCTCCGTGCTGAGTGAATTCACAACACAGTGACAAACAGATTTTTGTAGTATGTGCTTAGGTTTCTTGTGTATTACATTTTTAAATAACAACTGAAATGTGGTCTGGGCAAAGGTTATGGCCAGGGGTTAGTAGTGTGTATTGTGTGTGTATTTGTGTAGGCATGTGCAATGTATTATATATTTGAGTTGCAGTATGTACACCAAGCCAAATCTTTACAATGTGTTTCTGCACTCACTGTTCATTTCAAGAGCTCCACTGACCATACATCTGAACTATGGATTTCTACAGTTACAGATGGTAGCGCATCTGTTGTTCTGCATAGGCCCCTTTCACTCAGTTCTTCAATGAACAGGACCCACAAAGATATAATTCTGGGAGGTGGATCACTGAAGTGTGTGGTGGTGTATTAGTGTGTGTCATGCTGGTACAAATGTATCAGACACAGGACTTGTCTCGATAGCGGGGCTGGAGCTTTTTAAAGCCCTCAGTGTCACTGCTGGATTGAGAATAGTCCACCAACAGGTTCTATGGTGGTCTTGTATGAATTCTGACCACTGAAGGGCAGGGTGAAAGGGATATCGATAGTAAATGTACAAATAGGAGGGCCATTTTAATGTTTTGGCTGATCAGTATGGGTGTACACCTTTAGATGAAGCTCATAACAACTGCTCTTTTCTCAATAACTAGAAAACTAATTGTGTTTAAGTTGTGTCAGAAAACCAAACCCTCTCAACAGAAAAAACACATGCAAGCTTAAAAACAAACCTGCCCTTTATCACCACGTGATCCTGAACTCCCCTGTTTAGAAAGAAGAAATGGTTTTTTAAAAAAAACAAGTACCACAACTGTAATGGAAAAAGGAAGAGGAACAGTGACGTAAATCACAGCAGTAACGAACAGCCAACTGTTTACCTTTTCCCCTTTAAGCCCTTTGGCACCTTTTCTTCCTCTTTCTCCCTAAAAAAAAAAGAACCCACATGATGGTATGACCCACCAGAAATGCCATGTCTCACGTCATCTGACACAAGTATCGCATTATCATCACAATAACGTCTCTGACCCTAAGGCAGTATGTATTCTGAAAATATTAATTGATTCAAATGTTACCTTAATACCATCTGGTCCTGTTTCCCCTTTGGCACCCTATAAAACAGAAGCTCTGACACTTAGCTGAGGCTAATACACAAAGCAAATAGGGTTGTATCTTTATAACCTTTAAAAAATATCAGGCATTATCCTTACAGACTGGCCCTGCAGGCCTTTTGGACCTGGCTTTCCTGGAATCCCTGAATCTCCTCTCTCTCCTATTGGGCCCTGAAACAAAATCACAGTGGAGTATATTTTACTAAATGTACAACAGGTAAAGAGAGTCTACAACAAATAACAAGTAATGCAGCTAACAGACTGCAAAATAAAGTTCTAATCAGTATTAACAGGCTTTACCATTACACTTGTGATTCTAGTACCTTTAACTGTGTTGTGTTTGTATTTCATTCATTCATTCATTGTCTGTAACCCTTATCCAGATCAGGGTCGCGGTGGGTCCAGAGCCTACCTGGAATCATTGGGCGCAAGGCGGGAATACACCCTGGAGGGGGCACCAGTCCTTCACAAGGCAACACACACACATACACACACACCTATGGACACATTTGAGTTGCCAATCCACCTACCATCATGTGTTTTTGGACTGTGGGAGGAAACCGGAGCACCCGGAGGAAACCCACGCGGACACAGGGAGAACACACCATACTCCTCACAGACAGTCACCCGGAGGAAACCCACACAGACACAGGGAGAACACACCATACTCCTCACAGACAGGCACCCGGAGGAAACCCACGCAGACACGGGGAGAACACACCAAACTCCTCACAGACAGTCACCCGGAGGAAACACACGCAGACACAGGGAGAACACACCACACTCCTTACAGACAGTCACCCGGAGGAAACCCATGCGGACACAGGGAGAACACACCACACTCCTCACAGACAGTCACCCGGAGGAAACCAGGTCTCTGGAACTGTGTGACTGCAACACTACCTCCTGCGCCACTGTGCCAGCTGTATTTGCATGTATTATGTTTAAATTGATAGTAAAGTCAACTTTAAATAGATGTTAGTGGATGTTGCTTAGACATGTCAGGTCATAGACTCAAGAATTAAATTTTTATTCATGCAGTACACACAAAAAATGCCCAGCCCACCACAGCAAAACATAATATAATTTTTTTTTTTTTACAAATATTAAGTTTATTGCAGAAGGTCCTGCTTTCCACAATTAAAAAGACACACACACACACACACACATTATATATATATATATATATATATTACATTTAAACCACTTCTAAAGGCACAGTGTTTTTCTTCTTGGAAATAACTTTTTACAGACGCCCTAATAACGAACAGTGATGACTTTTAAGGGCTTTAACTGAGCAAACTGCTTTGACCCTTTTCTCCCTGAACAGGAGAAGGAAAATTATTTGAAAACATGACTCTTACATATAGTCCATATGTCTGAATAATAGTAACAGACCTTGACTAGTTCCAGTGAAAGTAATAATACTGATATTAGTTGATTAGTCAGTTAGTGCCTGGTCTTCTGTGACCAAAGTACTAATTTTCAGTTTGTATATGAGTAACTTAGCTCCTGCTTTATGAGGTGTTAAGAAAATTGATAAGGGTATCTTAGTTATTAGTACCTCAGTTATTGGTACCGTAGATGGTATTTAGTAATTAGATAGTAATAAGTATTACTAAATGATTATTCACTCATTGTCTGAAACCACTTATCCAATTCGCGGTGGATCTGGAGCCTACACGGAATCAATGGGCACAAGGCGGGAACACACCCTGGAGGGGGCGCCAATCCTTCACAGGGCAACACACACACATTCACTCACACCTACAGACACTTTTGAGTCTCCAATACACCTACCAACGTGTGTTTTTGGACCGCGGGAGGGAACTGGAGCACGCAGAGGAAACCCACGCAGACACGGGGAGAACACACCACACTCCTCACAGACAGTCACCCGGAGGAAACCCACGCAGACACAGGGAGAACACACCACACTCCTCACAGACAGTCACCCGGAGGAAACCCACGCAGACACAGAGAGAACACACCACACTCCTCACAGACAGTCACCCGGAGGAAACACACGCAGACACAGGGAGAACACACCATACTCCTCACAGACAGTCACCCGGAGGAAACCCACACAGACACAGGGAGAACACACCATACTCCTCACAGACAGGCACCCGGAGGAAACCCATGCAGACACGGGGAGAACACACCAAACTCCTCACAGACAGTCACCCGGAGGAAACACACGCAGACACAGGGAGAACACACCACACTCCTTACAGACAGTCACCCGGAGGAAACCCATGCGGACACAGGGAGAACACACCACACTCCTCACAGACAGTCACCCGGAGGAAACCAGGTCTCTGGAACTGTGTGACTGCAACACTACCTCCTGCGCCACTGTGCCAGCTGTATTTGCATGTATTATGTTTAAATTGATAGTAAAGTCAACTTTAAATAGATGTTAGTGGATGTTGCTTAGACATGTCAGGTCATAGACTCAAGAATTAAATTTTTATTCATGCAGTACACACAAAAAATGCCCAGCCCACCACAGCAAAACATAATATAATTTTTTTTTTTTTACAAATATTAAGTTTATTGCAGAAGGTCCTGCTTTCCACAATTAAAAAGACACACACACACACACACACATTATATATATATATATATATATATATTACATTTAAACCACTTCTAAAGGCACAGTGTTTTTCTTCTTGGAAATAACTTTTTACAGACGCCCTAATAACGAACAGTGATGACTTTTAAGGGCTTTAACTGAGCAAACTGCTTTGACCCTTTTCTCCCTGAACAGGAGAAGGAAAATTATTTGAAAACATGACTCTTACATATAGTCCATATGTCTGAATAATAGTAACAGACCTTGACTAGTTCCAGTGAAAGTAATAATACTGATATTAGTTGATTAGTCAGTTAGTGCCTGGTCTTCTGTGACCAAAGTACTAATTTTCAGTTTGTATATGAGTAACTTAGCTCCTGCTTTATGAGGTGTTAAGAAAATTGATAAGGGTATCTTAGTTATTAGTACCTCAGTTATTGGTACCGTAGATGGTATTTAGTAATTAGATAGTAATAAGTATTACTAAATGATTATTCACTCATTGTCTGAAACCACTTATCCAATTCGCGGTGGATCTGGAGCCTACACGGAATCAATGGGCACAAGGCGGGAACACACCCTGGAGGGGGCGCCAATCCTTCACAGGGCAACACACACACATTCACTCACACCTACAGACACTTTTGAGTCTCCAATACACCTACCAACGTGTGTTTTTGGACCGCGGGAGGGAACTGGAGCACGCAGAAGAAACCCACGCAGACACGGGGAGAACACACCACACTCCTCACAGACAGTCACCCGGAGGAAACCCACGCAGACACAGGGAGAACACACCACACTCCTCACAGACAGTCACCCGGAGGAAACCCACGCAGACACAGAGAGAACACACCACACTCCTCACAGACAGTCACCCGGAGGAAACACACGCAGACACAGGGAGAACACACCACACTCCTCACAGACAGTCACCCGGAGGAAACCCACGCAGACAGAGGGAGAACACACCACACTCCTCACAGACAGTCACCCGGAGGAAACCCACGCAGACACAGAGAGAACACACCACATTCCTCACAGACAGTCACCCGGAGGAAACCCACGCAGACACAGAGAGAACACACCACATTCCTCACAGACAGTCACCTGGAGCGGGAATTGAACCCACAACCTCCAGGACCCTTGAGCTATTAAAAAATTACCTGGAGGGATTAAAAAATCCCTAAAGAATGCTAGTTAATGCTAGTCCTTTATTCTTATTATTACTTAATGATTGTGACATTACCTAACAATTTGGTAAATTCTGTCTTAAGTATGAATTTCTGTACCGTTATTGTAAAGTGTTACAGAAAACTTTATTTAATTCATTATACATTGAATAGTTCTTTGTCCTATGAAAGTCATCCCTGTCATCACCTTCTTTTCCACTTAATCCATTTCAGGGTCACTGCGCTCTATAAAAATATTTCAAATATTTCAGGCTTCGTTAAAACTATCAGCCAATTAATGGCTTTCATACTGATGTCGTTGAGGGAAGATAATCAGCTTGAATTGTAATGATCACCAAAATACATTAAGACCACTACAAACCCAGTCTAGGCGGGACTTTAAAAGCTTGCAATTTTTTTTTATTAATTATAAGCTTATTGTTTTGGCATGTTGTGCTTTGTCATATTATTTAATTAATTAATGTATGTATTTATTTAACAGGAGTATATATTGTGAGTGTGATTTACACAAACACACACACACCAAATCAGTGCTAGAAAATGAGTAATACCATCTTTATTAGCAAAACAAAAAAGAGCATGTCAGTAGCTATTCAATATATGTACAGCATTTTGGCGTGAAACACCTCTGTAGGAAAAATGTTTTATATTATACTCTTTTATGTGGAACAGCTACTGGATGCCTTTAATTTCCCTCTGGGAGCAGTAATGTAAGTAGGTAATTATTTATCTAAAACCTAATCTCCCACAGTTTCCACCCACCACCTCATCACACATGTCCTCCCACACACATACAGTACGCCCATATAAACACCCACATGCAACCGCACTTTAGAAGGGAAGCTATTGCGTACTATAAATACCAAACTGTAGTTTCACTTTCAGTCACATGCTGTAATTTCTCTTTTTCTAAAAAGGGGAGTACCCAAATGCCACAAAAAATACTCCCTGAATTTTTCAAATAAATAAATACCCACAGGGTGAGCTAGGGGGATTCCCTGCCGCAGCTTATTTTGTTTATTTTGTCTAGACTGAACAGCTTAAATGTTAGCAAGTGCTAGATAATTAAAGACATATCGTAATGTGACCTATCTCATTCGATGTGGTCTGTTATATACCACTGTACAGGATTAAAAAGATAAATGACTCACCCTCGCCCCTGCTCTCCCAGGAAGACCCCTCTCTCCACGATCCCCTTTTAAACCCTTAGGGAAGAAGAATGAAAAAATGAAAATTCTCAGAAAGTCATTACTCAGAACTCCACAAGAAAAATATTTACTGAGAAAAGGTAAGTAGACGTTCAGAATGTGCTGACTTATTAAAACCCAACTGCACAAAAATAAGGACAGTAGGTCAAATGTAAGTAAAAACAAACTGAAGTGGTTTTTAAAGCTGGTAACTTACTTTAAATCATCAGAACATAAAACATTAAACGTAATGTATTATTGTCAGTATGTTTTGGCATTACTCATCACAGAAGCTGTTTTTGAACTCAGCACTGAGTCAAAGCATTGAGACACAGAAGGTCAAACCATTCAGTTTTGGTTTTCAATTTTGCCTTTACTCAGAGGTTTCTGTGAATTCCCTAAAACTTTTGATGCAATCAAGTATCACAGAGGGCAAAGTACCTAAAAAATATATATGTCTTATGTCTGCTCAGTTCAAACTGCTCGGTTGTTCAAAAAATGGTGAACCTCGATACAGTCTTCATCATAAAATGCATGGTGATTCCTGAATGCCTTTTTAAAACATTTAACAATGAACTATTATATACAAAACACACTGAGGTTAACAAAATAAAACATAAAAGATTTAGTATTTGTACTGTTTGCTTTTAAATAAACCTAAAAATAGACTCTATAAAAATCTGAATTTTACATATTTTGCTAATGACTCTGAAATGGTGTTTGTGATCATTTCACCTTTGCTCCAAATTGTCCAGGTGAACCAACAACTCCTGGAACTCCTAGAGGACCCTGGGGGTGGGGGGAAATATTTGTTTCATTTATTCATTTATTGTTTGTACCACTCCTAAAAACTGAATGACAAAAATTCCCAGAGGTGGCCAGCTGACACTTACATCTTCTCCTGGTTCTCCATCACTTCCTGGCAAACCGCTTTGCCCCTTGACTCCCTGAACAGGAGAAAGGAAAATGTTAAATTATTTGAAAACATGACACTTACATATTGTTGATATGTTTGAATAATAGTAATAATAAAAGTCTATGCTACCATATGAGTAACACAGATGGTCGTTTCAGTAAATACTTTGTAGATTACTAAGCAGAACTTGACTAGTTCCAGTGAAAGTAAAAATACTGATATTAATTGATTAGTCACTGTTCTTCTTTGACCACAAGCAAAACAGTTTCAGAATGTCTCACCTTAGGCCCTGGCACTCCCCTTCCTCCGGGTATTCCTGTATAGCCCTGGGAAATACAAACAAATGTATTATTTGTTACAAAAAAATGTTCTCAGCAGTGAATGCCAAAGGATGATGGGAACAATGATTCTCTCACAATGTAGCCCTGTTCCCCAACATCTCCAGTGAAGCCAGGAGCTCCAGTCTGACCCTGTAAACAAACGAGACAAACACTGTTGTTCTCTTACAGGCAAATCTCCATCAATAGTAATCAAACATGTTTTAGATTTTAACATCAATAACCATGGGGTATCTAGATACCTTTGGTCCCTGTCGTCCTTGTGGCCCTTGTTTGCCAGTTTTTCCTGGTGATCCCTGAAGAGAGTCAAAAAAAGTTAATCAAACTATGCAGTATATCTGTATGTCCTTTACAGCTGTTTAAATGCAGTTTTCACTTAAAAAATGCTAAGTTTAATATGTATTATATTTGTGGCAAGAACACTCATGTATGGGACATTAAATTCTCCAGGGTGTTTGTACGTGGAAAATATGTTACTTGATAAAATGTTTTCTTTCAGAATAACACAATATAGTAATGTTTTTTTTTTTTTACCTTAATACCTTTACCTCCAGCTGTTCCTGGGGGACCCACTGGACCAACTGAGCCCTGTAAATGAAATCAGGAAAAAGTAGAAGTTAGAACACAATTCACCATCTATCATTTCATGAAAAGCGTATATTCCTGACACAGACATCTCCGACACAAACTCTCTGCACACAAGTTGACGGAGAGCCTGATACTTTCAGTGCATGAGTCTGGCCTCACAGTCAGTGAGCATTCTGATTGGCTGTCTGTACATCCGTGTGTATCGTTTTTGTAAAGGCACTGCTACTGGTCTGATGTGTAAGATAAATAGTAGCCTTGTGATGGGTCCTTTTGCGTGTCAGTCAAATTCCTTTTCCTGCAGAGATAGGCGGATTTTGGTCACAAAAAGGTGCCAGACTCTCCCTAGAGGGTCTGACGATGCAAGACTACCATTAGCCTACACAAGGTTTTCTTAAGGGAACACAATGTAGTATTTCTACCTTACAATTACAGTTTCTAAATTATTGTGATGATCCACAGAGCTGTAATATGGAGAATAGAGCCTCTGTGGCTGCTATGCTGGGTCCATTGCTGGATTACTGGACTAAGCAAATATTATAATCAGGTTTTTGAGAATTACAGAGTAGTGAGTCAGGGTTTGCGGGTCTAAGTTTTAGCCGGGCTAGCTCACTTTTTCACGTTAACCATCGATTCTTGCTATAAGTGTTCTTCTCCGGTTGCTGTGTGGACGAATTGGCTAGAATTACACTTTGTGCTGGTGGAACCCAATCTTTGTTGAGGACAGTGTTATAATCCGGTTTTGAGAGTTACTGATGAAAGAGCAAGTGGTTGCGCCTGCTTACTTTAGTTGGATTAGCTCACATTTTAGCAACGGACATTGATTCTGGTAATACGTGCTTTTCTGTTAGTTGCTGTGATTATAACGGCTAGAGTACCACCCCAGAGAGGCGTGTGAGACTTGATTTCAGTCAGCAGCAGGTATAAGGCGCTCAGGAGACAATAAAGACAATTCTTACATTGTATTCCTTTAAAGAGGTATATCTGCATAATTAAATGCTTAATATATAAACAAAGACAATTATAGTGGTTTGATTTAGATGCTAATAATCAGAGTTACCAATTCAACTCAGAATTACTGACTGCAATAGTAAAAGACACCAGAGAGATATTGTATAAATGGGAAGTAACAATGCTGCCTAATGTGTTTAGACTTTGTTTTGAGTTATAATATTAACTTAAAACATTAATTAATTAATTAATTCATTCATTCATTCTCTGTAAGCGCTTATCCAGGGTCCCGGTGGGCCCAGAGCCTACCTGGAATCATCGGGCGCAAGGCGGGAATACATCCCGGAGGGGGCGCCAGTCCTTCACAGGGCAACACAGACACACACACACACATTCACTCACACACCTACGGACACTTTTGAGTCGCCAATCCACCTACCAACGTGTGTTTTTGGACTGTGGGAGGAGCACCCGGAGGAAACCCACGCAGACACAGGGAGAACACACCAACTCCTCACAGGCTGTCACCCGGAGGAAACCCACACAGACACAGGGAGACCACACCACACTCCTCACAGGCAGTCACCCGGAGGAAACCCACACAGACACAGGGAGAACACACCACACTCCTCACAGACAGTCACCCGGAGCGGGAATCGAACCCACAATCCCCAGACCCCTGGAGATGTGTGACTGCGACACTACCTGCTGCACCACCGTGCCGCCCCAACTTAAAACATGTTTTTTAAATTATTTTTGATGGACAGTGGGATATGCAGGGTGCTGTATGGGAAACAGCTCATATTTTCAAACTGCTACCAATACAACCTCACAGCTCAGCATGCTTGGAGGAGCACATTAAATGCACATTTATATGATGTCAACTAACAGGGAACACATTGGCTAGCATCATGCTGAAAGACAAGAGGAAGAGAGTGAACCCATCTTACCCACCCAGAGCCATGCCAGGTGTGCTCTCTAGGACACCTAACCACAGACAGTAGTGACTTCATCATCATCTCCCAATGATAAAGTCAACACCTAGATAGCTGTGCTAATGTGGAGCCCATGTTGGACATGTAAGGTGTAGCATTTTAGTCGTCTTAAGTCATAGGTAGACTATTTTGCAATACCAGTGGCAACTTAGACCACTGTAATTTATGATTTACTAGTTGTGTTACAATATGTTTGTGATGGGAAAACTACAGAATATAATTGACAAGCTGTAACCTGTATATCGTTGCTGTCCAATTAAAAAAAACATTTATCTCCATCTTGTCAATGTTGAGATTACTACATCATTTGAACACAGCAGCTGTCCTTCATATTCTGCAAAAATGTCATGGTGAAAGGTTTGAAAAGCTCCAAAATTACTTGGAATAATATCGTATTAAAGTCCCTTCCATTAAAAGTTAAGAAGGAGTTTTCCTTGTCCCGTAAAGTTACTGTTTTGAGAGATGCTCCTAATTTGATAGTGACATATGCATTGCTTATTCAGGCTTTCAGGAATGTGAAGTAATCGCTAGGAAGTCATTTGCATAATTCCCCTATGGGAATCTCGTAGGGTTATTTGAGTGTATGTCAGTTTACTCACTGTTTGTCCAGGAAGCCCAACTCCACCACGAGGGCCCATAACACCAACATCACCCTACAGAGTACAAACAGAGGCTTGAAATGTGTTTATCATGTAACAGATCATTCAAATACAAGACACTGAATCATGCACAAAAACATACATCACATTAAAGCTCAAAAGTCAGAGAGAACCCCTCATTTGTTTAATTTTTAGTACTTCTCATTTTTTCAGTTTCAGGAAACAAGGCAGAAACTACATATTTGACAGAAAAAAACAGGAATTTCCATCAATCTCTGTGACCACTTCTTCCTGATAGGGGTCACGGTTCATCAGCCCAGAGCCGACACTGGGTCATTAGGTACAATGCAGGAACATACTCTGGACAGGGCAGCACACACTCACTCAGTCTGTCAGTCACTCACACCTATAGACAGTTTCACCCACTCACCAAGTCACTAACAAACACACACAAGTGGAAAGCAACACATTCACATGGAGAACACAGACAGTTTGACAACTCTTCACAGACAGTGACATGAGGTCAGGATCGAATGCTTGAACTGAGGACCCTGGAGTTATGTGGCATGCCACTACCCATAGCACCTCCATGCCGCTCTAAACAGAAACTTGAATAGCTAGCGTAGGTACCCCAACTTCCGGCCACGTTAATTACAATATTGGAAATCTTAGCTAACTGTAAATAAATAGAAGTACTTTACTCACTCAAATCAACATTTTTCAGGAGTCAAATATGTGTAGATTAATGTCCAAGACTTGCTTGACTTTGAAAGAAAATATGTTTTTAGATAAAAACGCTTTTGTTTAAGTAGGCGCTAATACTGCTAAGATTATTAGCGCCCCATATCTTCGGCCACCTCCCCTGCTTGAGACAGTCAAACGAGACAGTTGCTACCACATTCAGTGGTTTTGAGAGGTTCACAATGAGATCACCTTTGTCCTGTGTTGGTATCCGTACTCTACATGTAAGGATTACAATGGCGGTAAATTTTCCCCTCAGAGAAAAGGAAGCTAACCGCTAAGTTTAGCCTTTAAGTTTTACATGCCGTTTTGCACACAAAGGATTATAACACTGTTAGAGATGCTTAAATATTGATTTCTTGCAAGACTGATGCTTAAATGCCCTACTAAGGCTTGAACTTACGTTTTATTGTTTTACCCTATGCGATTGGTAAAGAGAGAGAGCGGAATTGCACCATATACGGCAGTGGCCGGAATTAGGGGACGATCAGAAATAGGAGGAATACTAATACATTTTACATAATTTAGTGTCCACTTTTGAATTAAATTTCAACACCTCAAAAGCTCAATCTTTGAAGTTGGTTACATTTTCTTCATGTTAAGTTTGGGACTATGGGGTGAGCAGTTACGTTTTCTGAGAATGGCATAATTTTTATCACTTGATTTGCATATTCTCTCTTTTTAGTGTAGTTCCTGTTCTCAGTAAAACCCAATGGACTGTTACTGATTGATACACATTTCAGACCTCTAGTGCTGTCTTTTCTCACAGAGTAAGGAAGATGAAACACCTGTGGACTTTTTTTTTCAGATCACTCTGGTTTCAAAAACTCCTACTTTCTTTCATTTTCACTTTTTTATTTCCTCTTTCTAATTTGAATGTCTTCTCTTTAAATATGTGTCTCATGAAAAAATAATAACTTGTACTTGAGGTCTGTTTTGGCTTGAAATTAAATAAAAGATGAGTGATTTCTGACTTTTTTGCTGTACTGTATATAATTATCAGTAGATTTATAGTTTTTTTTTAATACTTTGGATTTAAACAAGGGTGTAATTACCTTTAGTCCAGAACCACCACTCTCACCTGGATCTCCGGGTAGCCCTGGCAAGCCCTGTTCAAAGTGAAAAAATATGAGAAACACTCGAGGAGAAAGACCTCAAAAGCCAAAATATTCTTCCACTCACAAATGCACCAGGGAAGCCAGATCCACCGTCCTCTCCATCAGACCCTGGATCACCCTAAAGAGAGGGAAAGCACGCCTTTACATTCTCTATTCATTGAATAATTTAAAAGTGTATAAGCATCTCTGATGGCAGCTCACCACAGGGCCTGTGTCACCTCCTTGGCCTTGAACACCTTTGGTCCCTTTGTAACCCTGGTAACATCATATGGAAAATGTAAAAAGCTGCCGAATCCTTCTATAAATCTGTATCCATGACATTCATACAGGGTGAAGTACTTGTTGATGTTTTTTTTTCAAACCTACCTCCCGTCCTTGAGCCCCTGGAAACCCTTGTTTACCTTGCAGTCCTCTGGATCCCTGTTTATAAAAAGATATCAAATTGGACTACATCTTGCTGTATAGAGTGAACTGCACTAGCAACACGAAGGTCATAGCTCTGCAAGTCACACACAGCTCGTATATACTCCATAGAAAAACAATGCAATAGCTGCAAAATTAAAAGCAAAAATAGCTTTACCACACAAATCCAATTGATGGCTACAAAGGTATAAAGCCCCGCACACTTTTAGAGTGTTGCCTGTGCTCCACATCATATCCTCTAACATCATCACCAACATTACTACCATCTCTTTAGACAGAATACCATCAGATATTTACAGAAATGTCCTAACACCTAATATAAGGCCTTCCACAAGTGTAAAGACTGTTACTGAAGCAAAGGAGGCCTTGACCTCTGAATCTGACGAAATGTGAGCTGCTAAACTTTCCGGTTTAGGCCTGTTATCATGGTCATATTATCAGATGACCCACCTTAGGACCAGCAAAGCCAGCAAACCCAGGCTCGCCCTGCTCACAGTCACAATCGGTGGGCCCCTCCTCCTCTCCCAAAGAAGCCTCGCCATATGGCAGCTCCGTAGTCAGGGTGGTCACTTCTTTGGCGTAGTCGTACGTCTCTGCGGGGGTGGAGTATGGGTAGGACTCCTCGGTGATCATAGTGATCTCTGTGGGAGCAGGGCTGTAAGGGTCATACGCTGAGGCAGTTTGCTCATCTTCATAGGTGTGTGTGGGCTCAGGAGAGTAGTCTACATCAAATACATTGGAAAAACATTATGAGACAATGGTGGACTGGCAGTTCTGATTCAAGAAAAGCATTATCAAGGGTCATTATTTCTCATAAAGCAGAGCAGTAGCAGAAATTTTCTCTTGGGCAGTGGTGTAAGACTGATGCATATGCTATGCACGTACTGAGTGGGTGTAGGTAGCTGCTAAAGAAGAGATATAGGGAGTTTCCCAAGTTAATTTTACAGTTAATGTTGACCTTTAAATGCAGTAACACTTTTATTGACAGCTTCCAAAGTGTATTAACTCCAAGATAACTTTACTCAATGTTTCTTCAACAATTTATCCAGTTTCAATCATCTTAACTGTGGCATTGAGGGTGAGGTGGGCTGACAAACTGAGACTGATAAATAAATATATTATTCCTGTTGCATCATTTCATAAAGAGGTACAAAGATTAAATATCAGCCCCTTTACTGACCATTTCATTACTACAGCAGGAAGATTACTGACATATGAAACCATTTATAGTACCTTCACTAAAACTGCTGTCAATGCATCATCACTGGATAAGTGAAGACACTTGAAACTGTATAGGTTTGTTGTATCAGCTAAAAGGCGTGTGCACTGACTAGCATTGAGCTGAGGAAGGAAATGAGCAGGAGGAGGGCCATCTTATTCACTCAGTGACAGCAAAGTAAACAAGGGCATAAGTGAGGCTATGTCTGGCTCACAGTCCATGATCCAAGTCTATCATGAATCTTTCGTGCCAAGCAGATGGTACCTTTCCTAATGTGGTCTGTCTTATACCACCACAGAAGGAATAAGCTGAACAACATCAAGACATTTACAGTGCCTTGCGAAAGTATTCTCCCCCCTTGAACTTTTTAACCTTTTGCCACCTTTCAGGCTTCAAACATTAAGATATAAAATTTAAATCTTTTGTGAAAAATCATCAACAAGTGGGACACAATCGTGAAGTGGAATGAAATTTATTGGATGTGTCAAACTTTAACAAACAAAAAAACTGAAAAGTGGGGAGTGCGATATTACTCGGCCCCTTGCGTTAATACTTTGTAGCGACACCTTTAGATGCAATGACAGCTGCAAGTCGCTTGGGGTATGTCTCTATCAGTTTTGCACATCGAGAGACTGAAATTCTTGCCCATTCTTCCTTGCAAAACAGCTCGAGCTCAGTGAGGTTGGATGGAGAGCGTTTGTGAACAGCAGTCTTCAGCTTTCCACAGATTCTCGATTTGATTCAGGTCTGGACTTTGACTTGGCCGTTCCAACACCTGGATACGTTTATTTGTGAACCATTCCATTGTAGATTTGCCTTTATGTTTTGGATCATTGTCTTGTTGGAAGATAAATCTCTGTCCCAGTCTCAGGTCTCTTGCAGACTCCAACAGGTTTTCTTCCAAAATGTTCCTGTATTTGGCCCCATCCACCTTCCCATCAATTTTGACCATCTTCCCTGTCCCTGCTGACGAAAAGCAGGCCCAAACCATGATGCTGCCACCACCATGTTTGACAGTGGGGATGGTGTGTTCAGGGTGATGAGCTGTGTTGCTTTTACACCAAACATATTGTTTTGCATTGTGGCCAAACAGTTGGATTTTGGTTTCATCTGACCAGAGCACCTTCTTCCACATGTTTGGTGTCTCCCAGTGGCTTGTGGCAAACTTTAAACGAGACTTTTTATAGATATCTTTGAGAAATGGCTTTCTTCTTGCCACTCTTCTATAAAGGTCAGATTTGTGCAGTGTACGACTGATTGTTTTCCTATGGACAGACTCTCCCACCTCAGCTGTAGATCTCTGCAGTTCATCCAGAGTGATCATGGGCCTCTTGGTCTCTGATCTCTGATCAGTCTTTCATCTCCTCGTTCGTGATGAAAGTTTAGAGGGACGGCCGGGTCTTGGTAGATTTGCAGTGGTCTGATACTCCTTCCATTTCAATACGATTGCTTGCACAGTGCTCCTTGGGATGTTTAAAGCTTGGGAAATCATTTTTTTTTATCCAAATCTGGCTTTAAACTTCTCCACAACAGTATCTCGGACCTGCCTGGTGTGTTCCTTGGTCTTCATGATGCTCTCTGCGCTTTGAACAGAACCCTGAGACTATCACAGAGCAGGTGCATTTATACGGATACTTGATTACACACAGATGGATTCTATTTATCATCATCAGTCATTTGGGACAACATTGGATCATTCAGAGATCCTCACTGAACTTCTGGAGTGAGTTTGCTGCACTCAAAGTAAAGGTTTTTTATTTGTTAAAAAAGTTTGACACATCCAATAAATTTCATTCCACTTCACGATTGTGTCCCATATGTTGTTGATTCTTCACAAAAAATTAAAATTTTATATCTTAATGTTTGAAGCCTGAAATGTGGCAAAAGGTTGAAAGGTTCCAGGGGGCCGAATACTTTCGCAAGGCACTGTAGATATGTCATATCAGAATTGATATGATGTTAATCTGTTAGTATGGTATCTGCATACTTACTTTGCACAATACGTCCAAACTTACATTTAAAATCCCCACAACAATGCAACTGGAATTTCAAAAGCAATATGTAATGACAGTGAATGTGGAGTGAATGTTAATAGTAAATATGGATTGAAATGGTGAGAACTGCTCAGTACTTCTATAGGAGCATTTCGTACCTAAATAACACAAACACAAATAAACACATAAAACCCCAGCATTGTGAATCTCAGTTCATTCACACAGAAATGTCCAATCACCAAATCTAAGGCCTTCCCTAAACGTAAGGTCTGTTTGCACGGTTAAATTTAAATGTAGTGTTATAACACTAACATTGCTCCTAGTAATAATTTCCCATTTTGAAAAGACTGGTAGGAGACTGGATTGATCATACCTGGCCTTGAGTATCCATCATGTCCATCCACTAAGGAGCCTTCATAAGCGCGCTCTTCACCTGAGTAATCAAATGGGCAGATTGTTATACTATTGAAACCTGTTGTGTCATTAAAGATGTGATTGTTGTGTCATTAAAGATGTGATTGAGTTTGTTTGTGTGGGATTTTATCTGCATTGTCTGACCTGAGTGGTGTCCAGAGTATTCATACTGGGCCTCAGTGTGGAGCACACACAGCAGCAGCACAGAGCTTAGAGACACAGCCCACACCTGACACCAAGAGGTCAACACACAAACACCATCAAAATTACACAGCAGCTTTTACTCTACACAATCAGCACGAGTTTCCCTATATTTCCCACTAAAACTGCTTTTAGTGTTTGTACTAGGGAATTAGGCTCAGCCCAAGAAGACATTTAAATATGTAAATATTTAAATAAGGAGTAAAGGGAGACATACGAGACAAATGAAATATGTAAAATTAGGGGAAGTTTTGCATGTAAAAAACTAAGGGGAAATAACTGTATGTAAAATAAGGGGAAAACTCCATGTAATACTGGATTTCTTGGACAGACCAATCAAAAGGTTGGTAATATACCTATATTTAATCATTATCCTGATGAATTACAACACACAATGTTTTGCTGGCCATGTTATAGACATAATATTGACTTAAAGAACACTGACCATCTGCAAACTTATTTTCAGTGGCAAAGTTGAGCAAGTCCTCTTTAAATAGCTTCAGTGTTAACTACATAAGTCAAGGTCAGTGCTTTATAATCGCATAGCCATAATAAAAAAACATATAAGTACACAATAAATATATGTGGAAAATATGAATGAACTACTGAAACTGAATGAAAATGAAAAGCAAACTCATCATCTATTAGGATATAAAAGTATTCATTCATTCATTGTCTGTAAGCGCTTATCCAGTTCAGGGTCGCAGTGGGTCCAGAGCCTACCTGGAATCATTGGGCGCAAGGCGGGAATACACCCTGGAGGGGGCGCCAGTCCTTCACAGGGCAACACACACACACTTATACATTCACTCACACACTCACACCTACGGACACTTTTGAGTCGCCAATCCACCTACAAACGTGTGTTTTTGGACTGTGGGAGGAAACCGGAGCACCTGGAGGAAACCCACGCAGACACAGGGAGAACACACCACACTCCTCACAGACAGTCACCCGGAGGAAACCAACACAGACACAGGGAGAACACACCACACTCCTCACAGACAGTCACCCGGAGCGTGCCACCGTGCCGCTATAAAGGTATTTCAGCTATATTTATTTATTTATTTATTGTCACAATACAAAAATATTGCTGTACTGCCTTTACTCACATCAGCCAGGCAGTAAACACAGGTGGAGTGAAATACCACTAGATGGAACATAACTGTGAGTATGATTTCCTCCAGAGAAGTTACAGCACATTTTAATGTGCATGAATAGCGCCCTCTGTTGAGCACAGTTACTAAATTCATGACTTGGTACAATTCAAACTAACCTTGCCATACAGTAAATCCTCTCTTATCCTCTGTCTCTCTCGCGCGCTCTCTCTTTCACACACACACACTTTTTTCACACTGTTCTTAAGTATAAAGGGTCATAGGTTTTATTTTTTAAAATAAAATTTTCAAACATCAAAGCTGAGTGTAGAGTCAAAGTAACTTAAAAATGTATTGTGAAGCTTTTATACGATCAGTACAACAAAATTTGTGTCAGTGAGCAGGCACACTTGATCAGGGACAGTGACAGAGGTCACAAGTGTTATGTTTGGGACAGGCTACATAATTCCCTATTGTCTCTTTCTCTGTGTTTAAGTAAGAGAACCCTAACCGTTAGCACAATCTAACCTAGCAAGCCATCAGATTAGCACATCTATCTGTCTATTTTTTTTGTGTGTCCATTTAACAGTAAATAATGTTTTTAGTGATTGATAAATACATCAGTGCAGTCTTTAAAACAATTTGTATAGCTTGTTTCATTTACTTGTGTTTACTCTGTAAATTTAATTCTGGTTCTGAATATAGCACAGATTTTTTTTGAAAAAAAAAAACAAAAAAAAAACATTTTTATTATTTTATAGTATGTTAACATTCGTTCATTGTCTGTAACCACTTATCCAGTTCAGGGTCGCGGTGGGTCCAGAGCCTACCCAGAATCACTGGGCGACACACACACACACCTACAGACACTTTTTGAGTCGCCCGTCCACCTATCAACGTGCACTTTTGGTCAGTGGGAGGAAACCGGAGCACCCGGAGGAAACCCATGCGGACACAGTCAGAACAACACACCAAACTCCTCACAGACAGTCACTTGGAGCAAAACCCACAAGTCCAGCTGTGTGAATGTGACACTACCTTCTGCGCCACCATGCTGCTCAGGATGTCAACTGACGCTTTAAATTTGTCCATTTGGCTATTCAGTTCAAATCACTGAGATACACTTTCTAATAAGCATAATAGATCATCACTGTCCAATGAAGGACATTTACCTTCAAAAATATTAACTTTACAGAAAGTGTTCAGTGGAAGTCAGTGTAAAAAAAATGTATCCTAAGTAATTTTGGAGCATTTCTATTCGTCCCTTCATTATGATTTTTTTACACAGTGTGAAGGACAACTGCAGTTTTCAAATGATGTAGTATATTAAAAGTGGATAAAATTTGCCTAACATTAACTGAAGTGTGACACTTATCATGATTTACTTCGCATTATGCTAGGCTAGCATTTAATTTTTTAAAACTGTGGTAGCATCAGTCCCATGTCAAAGCTGATATCAGCAAAAAATTGAATATATGTTTAACCTACTTTTACTTCGTATGTTTATTAACGTAGTTAAATTTCAATATTTAGTATATTTAATATAGTCCCGAGTTACGATGTTTCGTGGTTACGACACATCTCCCATTTACTGTATAAAGCCTTGTTTCGACTTATGAGGTTTTGTGTCGTAAACGTCGTAACTTGAACGTGAACGTTTGGTGTGCGCGGCGGAAGAATACACGGTTACGCGGCTCGGGACCGAGGAGGATAGGTGTTAGGATAGGATAAGTGCTTACAGTATGTTATTTACGTGCAGTATGTACGTATGTTCCGACTTACGACGTTGATCCTTTCCTACGTCGCGTCGTAAACCGATTTTCGGTGCAAGTCGAGGGCCCCCTGTATTCAATATCAGTTTGAAACAAAACATTCATAAATAAAAGTGTTTATTTAACCTATGGCTAGGCTACTTACTTAAGGCTGTGCTATGAATGATTTGTTTGTTAAAACTGAAAGAAGTGACATTACTAAGTGAAGAGGAAACATATCTGAAAGGTAGTCCTTCTGCTGCTGTGAATCGCCCTGTAGAGCCTGAAAAATGAATTAAAAAGTCAGAGCTGGTTTGGTTTAGTGTTTCTGTGTCTAAAATAAGCACGGGTGCAACATTTTACAATAACAAATACCCACCCACCACTGAAATCAGCTATGTGTATATGAAACAACAACAACAAAAAAAAGTGACATGATGCCTGGCTCATTATTTCAGAAAGCATACATTAAGAAAACAATAGTGCATTTGTGTCTGATCCTACTTCAGTTGCTGCCCAAGCGGTAGAGACACAGAGTCTGAACCTCAAGAGTCAAAGCAGTTCTCAGCCTGCTTCTAAATTCCAGACGGGTCTGTGGAGCCAGGGTCTATATTCTTACTGTGGGCTCTTACACACCCACTGCTCTCCTCTCCAGAGATGTGCCTAACACACTACTGTAACTGTTTCCAGTGGCTCAGGCATCATATAAACCTATAGTCAAGATCAACTTGTGGCCTTACAGCCTTGTCTGATCAGATCAACAGTGCTACAACAGGACCAACAGGTGCGAAAAAAGAAAACGTCTTATATCTGTTGCACCTAGACAACAATGAGCAAGTGGTAAGACAAAGGACGCTTTTGCTTGTGTTTGCTGCTGATCCGACCCAGTTTATATCTTTTTTTTTCCATGCATTGTATTCAAATTCCAGTAGAATGGTTACATTTATCTGTAAATGAAATGAAGACAGGAAACCCATATTAACTCAACCATATAGCTTGGGAATACTGCCCCAGCACTGGGCAGTTTAACAGTGTGACTGCAGTCCCTGGATAATTGGAGTGTCTTCCAAACCTGTGAAAGAGTGGCTTTTGTGGTTCTAAATTAATCACCCAACTTTAGCACCTGACCTCACTAATGTTTGCTGTAAGTGAATGGCAGCAAATCCATGTAGCAATGTTACCATATCTAGTGTAAATCCTTCACAGAAATGTGTGTTACATTACTGTGTAATGTCAATTTTCCAATCCAATGGGAAATGGTAAAGGATGGAGCTTGTGTATAAAGCTCAGTGAAGGCTTTTCATCAGCCCATGGGCCCTCTGGGACTGAGAGGTGCAAGGTGGGATACATACATACACACACACTCCAGTAAACATTTAGCCGTTGATTCAACGTTGAATTAACATAATGACTGCCGTCTAATTAACGTTCTCTTAATGTTGAAAATGAAAGTTGAAAAGACGTCCAAACACAGACTTTGAAAAGACGTCTATTAGACGTATTTTGGATGTCCATTGACGTTATTAATTGTTCCCGAAATAAATTACTTGTATAAAACGCATTTTGGACGTCCACTGACGTTATCGATTGGTCACCACTTAACTAACTTATTAAGATGGATTTTGGACGTCCATTGACGTTTAAAATATGTCCTTGACGGACAGACGTCTTTTAGACCTATTTTGAACGTCCAGGGACGTTCCTGATTTACTGGGACACACCTATTCTCCACTTCTCTGATGTATTAGCTTGTCTTCATCACGTCTTACTGAAATTAAGCTGCTTTTTTGAAAGATCACGATCTATTACACGTCACAGTAATATAGGGATCTATTCCATTTTCACTGTGATTAACAAGGTCTAGAGGTCTAATGGTATGCACAGTATAATCGTGAACGAACAGTGACGTGTACTACATCTTTATCCATTACCTGAAATAGTAGAAGTCTGAACCTGTAGACCACAACGAGCTTCTTTATTGCCCTGCTTATCAAACCTGCTCATCATGTTCTATCAAAAGAGCACGAATCATGGATCATTGTAGAAAAAATGAATAACACAGGTTTCAGCCTTGAATTTCCTTCTCAACCTGAAAAATTAACTGATGAGCTGCTCATAATGTGTTATAGATCCATCACTGTACATGAGAAAGCATGATTTATCTAAAAATGTGTAGCAGGTTTTCAGTCATAGTCCTACTGTACCACTCGTCCTGCAGATTAGTGTTTTCCTGCTCTAACACACCCACTTCAGCTCAGTAAGGGGTTGTTCATGAGCAGATTAGATAGGCCAGGTGTTTTGAAATTAAGGGGAATGCCAAAATGTGCAGAAATAGATTGCACAGAGATTTACGACATTACCAACCTCAATAGTCTCCCCAAGTTTAAATTAATTGTAAGTTTCCCAACTTCCCCACGCTCACATCATCCCGAAGTATTGGAAAACTACCTACAGGACAGTATAGGTAGGTCTCCCGGATAATATCAAACCCAATGACTCTGGTCTTAGGAATGTCTTCGGAAGGCTACTCACCATCAGCCTGGAGTGTGCCATGGCCTCTGGCCCGATCAGCTGTGGATTTTTCGCAGGTGTGTGGGGTCCACAGAGCCCTGCTCTGGGGCTCCCGGGTGGTCTTAGGCTGTTTGAGAAGGCAGTAAGTTATAACGATCCCTCATCTGTTGCAGGGGTCCTCACAGCATTCTCCCTACCAGCACTAGTCCCCTGAGCTGAGCAAAGCACTCTCTGCAACACTACTCCAACTTCACCAGCCTTTCCCAGGCTCCCTCCTCTCCTCATCAGGGTGAGAAATACCTGAGCCTTCACCACATACAGTCGGGAGACACACTGAGATACTACAAGTAAGAGATGCAGAAACAGAAGGACAAAAGGATTAACAACATGATGCAAAATGAAGTCACGCTTTGGTCTTCTCCTTGGGAAAATATTAATCACCTCACTTGTCAATACCAATTAAAGAATGACATTACCGACAATTCACGTGCCCAAAAATTCAAACGTTTTTATTGAAATTTTTGTACACATTAAAAGATTTCACTCACTCACTCACTCACTCACTCACTCACTCACTCACTCACTCACTCACTCACTCACTCACTCACTCACTCACTCACTCACTCACTCACTCACTCACTCACTCACTCACTCACTCACTCACTCACTCACTCACTCACTCACTCACTCACTCACTCACTCACTCACTCACTCACTCTTTCAAGGGACACTTACAGTGACCCCTGACCTCTGCATTTTACCACAGAGAAAAATGGCTATGCGCAAAAACAACACGACTGAAGTAGATCAAACAAAATGGAGTAATTTTACTAAAATGTTCATCGGTCACTTAAAGTAAACAGTGATTAAGAGTCCATACCATACACAACAGGATTTTAGGAGTATAATCAATGAAATGTAAATTTGAAATGTATTGTGAAAATAAGACCACAGAGATCAATTAAAATGTGATTTTTTTATTTTATTTTGTTTGAATAAAACTGTACAAGAGACAAATTAAAAAGGCAAAAAACAAAGACTACATCCTGTGTACCATTCTACCCTTTGGAGGCACAGCTCCTTATGCCAATTCACGTGCTGATTTCTGACCTAAATGTAACTAAACCTTTCAAGATTTTGTCTTTTTCTTTTTCTTCTTCTTGTGATGTCTGTCATCAGAGGAGTGGGAATCCCTGCAGAGAGTGAGAGGAAAATAAAAACCCACACATTTTTAACAGTCTTTCTTATAATGCTATAAGAGAACAATTTATGACCAGTCTTAACACATCAGTTACATTTTGAGAATTTAACTGAAATTTTGCAAATGTTTCCTTATTTAAAACACAAAGTGAGTGCATTGTATTTTTAAACATTGTTTGCTGCAGAGGATGTTTGTCGTGAAAGTCCTACAAAATATGAATTTGGCCAAGTGTGATCAACTGTATTTCACCGTTGGGTAAATAGCCCCTTCAAGTACTTTTGTGTATTCTGTGTGTTTTTGAACATAATTTTGAAGAAATGAATAATATTAAGAATTACAATCAAAAATGTGTCTCTGTCCAAGAGTAGCAGAGATCTGCTAAGCAAGCAATATATATAATTCAAACACATGGATAAATAAAGTAAGTGTGTGTTGTACTAGATAGGATACACATTATGATGTCTGGGCACTGTGTGCGTGAGTTTGCACGCATGTTAGTGCCTGACCTCTTTCTGCTTTTGCTCTCTCTTTCCTGGCTGTGATCACGACTGTGTTTCCGGTGTCGTCTGTGGTGAGAGCCACTTTCTTCCCTAGAGCCCATGTGCGACTCGTGGGAGTCAACAGAAGCAGAGCGGCCTTCGCCCGAACCTTTCCTGCAAAACACAAACATCGGGAGTAAATTCAATAGGTTACAAAGCTGTTGCTGGCTGAGGGCTTTTTTGCCAACTCTGTCTCATTTACAGTTATTTTATTATTCATTCATTCATTATCTGTAACCGCTTATCCAGTTCAGAGCCTACCTGGAATCATTGGGCGCAAGGCATGAATACACCCTGGAGAGGGCAGTCCTTCACAGGGCAACACACACACGGACAATTTTGAGTTGCCAATCCACCTACCAACGTGTGTTTTTGGAATGTGGGAGGAAACCAGAGCACCCAGAAGAAACCCACGCAGACACAGGGAGAACACACCAACTCCTCACAGACAGTCACCCGGAGGAAACCCACCCAGACACAGGGAGAACACCTCACACTCCTCACAGACAGTCACCCGGAGGAAACCCACAAGGAGAACACACCAACTCCTCATCCAACCCACAACCTCCAGGTCCCTGGAGCTGTGTGACTGCGACACTACCTGCTGCGCCACGGTGCTGCCCTATTTTATTATTGTTAAAAAAAATTAATAATAAATACTTATATAAAATAATTAAATATGAAAAACACTTTGCTGAAATTGTTTTTTTTGTCAACTAATGTTTACATAGTTTACAACACATCTCCTCAATCATTTCCCCATTCTTAGTTAATTTTTATTTGCAGGTATCAGCACTGGATGGACAGACAGACAGTTCTTCATTTCTGTTCTTCAGTTCTGCATTGCTCAGTTTTTGATAATGATTTTTCTTGATACTGTTGATACCAATGTGTATACCTTGGTTAAAGATTCATTCATTCATTCATTATCTGTAACCCTTATCCAGTTCAGGGTCGCGGTGGGTCCAGAGCCTACCTGGAATCATTGGGCGCAAGGCGGGAATACACCCTGGAGGGGGCGCCAGTCCTTCACAGGGCAACACGGACACACACACATTCACTCAAACCTACGGACACTTTTGAGTCGCCAATCCACCTACCAACATGTGTTTTTGGACTGTGGGAGGAAACCGGAGCACCCGGAGGAAACCCATGCGCACACAGGGAGAACACACCATCTCCTCACAGACAGTCACCCGGAGCGGGAAACGAACCCACAACCTCCAGGTCCCTGGAGCTGTGTGACTGCGACACTACCTGCTTGGTTAAAGATGCAGCACACAAATGAATTACAAATTAAAAATAAAAACAAACTTTAGAACCTAGTGCTCTGTAACATATCCTGGGCACCGTAAATTCACCTTCTCTCTTACCTCTGGAATTGTGCTGTTTTGGCCTCTTCCTCTCTCTCCTCTTGCCACAGTTTGGCTAGTTCCTCTGAGTGCACATCAATCACCTCACGTATAACCTGTAAAAGAAAACAGTGCCACAAACACAGTATCAGTATTTTCTGGAGATGTAATATACAGTGTATATCAGTTTTACTGGCTTGTCTACATAAAACTCTCCCCTTAAACATTGAGCCTTCTCGCATCTCTAGTGAAACCACATTGAAAAGAATGTTTATGAAATAAAACATAAAGCCAAATAGCTAAAAACAACTTGCACAACTTGCAGAAATCGAGAATACACACTTCTGTGTAAGACTTCTTGGTGATGTGAACATTCTTTGCTCTGTAGGACTGTCGTCGTCTCTTGTAGTCTCTCATCTCAGCTAAAACCTCAAGGTGAGACTTGGGGCCACTCTGTTCATCACCTATTTTCAAAGAACATCTTTCAGACAAACTTTTAATAGAGCTTTGGCAAAGAGGCACAAAACATTGGAAACTATGGAGGTCCTACAGACGTTTCTGTCAAGTTTTGGCAGATATTTCTACAACAGTAATTCCCAATAACACAATTCCGTTGGTTTAAAAGTGTTCTACCAATGCATCTACATCTAAAACTCACTAAAAGGTGCTAAGTAAACTGGTTGCTTTAAAATTTCATAGGCAAGAAGGTTGTGTCCCCAAACCTCTCTTTGCCCCTAATCCAGCAAGATTTCATGAACTACTTTGATGGCGTAGGAATTTGTCAATAGTAGAAAAATATGTAAATAAACATTTGTGGTTTATTTAATAAATAATTGAAATATATAAGTGTAATACATCACTTAAGCTCCTGTAGTAGCACAAAGTATAAGTTTAAAACAAGTTTTTAAAAAGTCATTTAATAACATCACTATATTTTTTGTTAAAATAATTAAATTAACTGGAGGTATGACAGTAATTTCAGTCAAAAAGGCTAGACCTGGCCAATGAGCTAAACTTTCAGAAACTCTGATCTACAGTGAGCAAGTCGCAACAGTGATGCCATTCATGTGACACTCTGGCACGTTTGTATACTTTAAAAAAAAAAACAGTTACCTTGGTTCAGTTTAGAGACGAGATCTACATAAAGATCCTCATTGCTGGATGACTGTGCATTTGCTCTCTGCTCTACGGCCTTTTGTATAACATGATCATACAGAGCCAAACGGTCAGCCACCATGAGGTCACAGATCGCTCTCTTGTGGTTCTGAGGGACATCACCAGGCTCAGTGGAATAATCACCTGAACACAAAACAGGGAATGTTACACACCCCAATGTCATTCTCAGAGATTCTTCTTATGAAGAAAAATGAGAAATATGCAAACTAAGTGTTCTCAAAAATGTACACATAACCTAAATGACAAGGACCTTCCCAACATGTAATGGGAGACCCGAGTCATCAAGTTCGTGAACAAAATGCGCACATAATTCCAAAGAGAAATAAAAGACTGATGATTTTAAAAGGATATTTTTTAAAAGGATACAGCAAGAATTGAGTGGAAATATGCCTTGACCAGACATCCTCTAATACTCACCCCTGTTACTAGAAAAAATACAGAACACAAATAAATAATGACAGAACTGACTTAGCAGAAACAAAAGACTATCAGTGGACAATGTCTTGCTGTAAATAAACCACACAAACTGGTATCTCATGATCATATGATAAAAATTTGCCACATAATGCCAGTCATAAGTGGTGTAAAAAATACTAAAGTAAATTAATCAATGCCTGTAGCCTAAATATGAGAATCCACAGTGTGCCTTGGATAAGAACTTACTTTGGCAGTAGATTCCTGTAGTTAAACCTGGAGGGGCATTATCACGGGCCTGCAGGATGACCTGATGTTGTTCATATTTATCTGTTTGGAGAAATCATTATGCAATAAAATTACACTGCTGTAAATACGTTTTTAATAAGTCCAAACTGTGACAAAATATCTATGGATATAGTGGGTTCCACCTCATACTAAAATATAAAAATAAAAGAAAGAATTAGTAAAATAAATAGACAAAGGGTTCAACTTACCCAGTTTAACACAGGGAATGTTTGTTTTCTCATAACAGAATGATGGATCCTGCATGTCTGCCTATGAACAAAAAACGTAATATAATGAGTGGTCAAGTGCATATATTTCTCAGGATTTGGACTCTCTGTATAAAAGTTACCAGCTGAAAAAATTAGCTGCTGACATCTGACATACTTGACTTGAAATTATTAACACTATTAAAAGGGGGTGGAGGGGGCACCCCTGTTCCAGTAGCTCAGATTAACTCACTTGCTGTGGTTGTAATAGCTAAAGCAGGCTAAACAGCTGGCACACTTTATCATTTTTTATTTTGCCATCAGTTGCAAGACTGCACAGAATGTATGACTTTGTAATTAAATGTGCAAAACAACCAGCAACACGTCACAATGCATCACTGCTGCTAAAAAGAACTTAAAATTTAGACTTAAATTCATTAACTATGGCCTTGAGCTCAGATTTGAAGGATGGCAGTAAGTACACCGGCAGCAGGAAAGAATCTGGACATTTGTGATAGGGTTGTTTACCTGTTCTTCTCTGGGGTACCCCAACTGGACGAGCTGACACGCTGTTTTGTGTTTCTCCATGCTCCTACATGGAACTGTGTGATTTTTGTCAAAGCAACACACCTCCATTTGCTCCTGCTACAAAAAGCAAAACGTAAATATTTTGTAATCCTCTTGGCCAGTAATGATAATCAATATAGAACAATCATCCACAAGGTTCAAACCACTGACTGGAAAAGTGAATACCACTGATTTGGTGACGTTGTTAAAATGGCACCTCTCAGGGGGTGGGATGGGATCATAAGAGTCAAATTGTGACAGTGATAATGCTTTGGTGAAAGCATCTCCTAAACAGCAGGTCTCGGGGTGTATTTCTGGTAGGCCGTTGTTTTTACACACCAGAAGAGGGCTATAAAATGATGGCTGGTGAACCAGCGACACAAATGCATGAAGGGAAACAAAGGCAAGCCTGTCTGGGCCGATTCCTCGGAAGAGCTACTGAAATATAAACTGTGAGGCAGTGTATGTTCTGATACCTTTCAATCCTAGCCAGTATTAAACATTTCAAGTATTTGTGCCATATTGGAACTTCTGTGGATTTGGACCATCTGTGGTCTATGAACTTCATAAAACTTAAGCTTTAATTTAAAAGCTGCAGTATGTAAGTTTTGCAAGTTTGGGGAATTGGAGACCTCTCTGGAGGAACTACTTTATTGCATGAAATGCGCGGAAGTACATTTAGTACGGTGGGCTGTGCTGCAAAGTTGATATACATCGATTGTAAGTGCAAAAGTGAAGTAGTATTTCAAGAGAACTCATTTAGAGTTCAGTTTCAGGCTTTCCACTCAGAGCAGTAGAATAACACTGTGTTTTAGCAGATTATTTTTCCTTTTGACTCATAATTCCATGTCATTTAATATTAACGGCACCTTTAACTTCTGTTTGTTGGTCTTTGTAAAACTGGCTTTGTCGCCCCCTATGACACAAATCATAACGGTGGAAAACGTATCACTACCTAATATTTGACGTTCTTTTGCGTATTTAAAATATTAATATTTGGCTATAATCTTATCACGGTTTATCGGGGACTGTAACGGTCGCAGCCCTGTGAATAATTAGAGAGTTAATCAAACTGACCACCTTCAGTCGTTTAATAAACAGTTGTTTCAACTTGAGGCGAAATACCTTGTACATTTAAACTGAGAATTAAACAATTATATCACGTTATATCACGTCCCTGGGGCGCCGTGGGCAGTAACTTAACTCCGTGGAGAGTAGCTAGCTAGCATACCTGTCACCGTTAAAGCCGAGTTTACCTGGGAGTCTGTGTGAGAAAGCGGTTCCCACTCCAGCGCTGCGAACACTTCCCTGAGCTGAGACCCACAGCTCTCCGTGAACTCCGTGAGGTCCTGCAAACTCCTCAAACGACCTTCCAGACCCTCTGGACTGTCCGAACGAGACAAGTCACTCATTTTCCGTCCGTCTATACAAGGAAATGCATAACAACAAAAACAGCCTCACTTAGCTCTGCTAGCTACTAGCTAACCAGCGCGGTGTCTCAAATAGCTGGCTAACATTGTTCCATACTCCCTAGATCCTCAGTAGTGCACTCTGTAGGTCACGGAATAAGGGCTTCTGCTCCCAGGTACTGCATTATAACAGAGACCCACCCACGCCTGGATTAAAAAAATATATAAATAATTATATATGAATAATTATAATTTAGGGAACAATTTCAGATTAATTAATCTTCCTAAAGAACATTTGTCTATTAGAGCTCACTACTACATTTTAACCTAAAATATGGTTCATATGTATTATTAATTAATATGATTAATTATGTTAGTTATTAATTATTATTATTATAAAATGCATTGTACAATGTTTTAATTTTTCAATAAACTTTTATATAAGCATTTTAAGTAAAATATATAAATGTAAAATATAAAAATCTTTCCATCAGCTATTTCTGCGCTAACAACTCATTTAACGTTGTAAAAATTACATTTTTGAAAGGTTAAATATAAATTAATTTAAATATTTTAATTACATTTTAGTGTCTTGGTTAAATTGTCGGATTTTTTTTTTGTGCACTAAGTAGGGAGGACAAAGTAATCTGGAACCGATTATTGAGACACACCCTACATTGTCGAGGCCGCGGAAGGAGAAAGTTGCCGCACTCTGCTTCGTCACACAGGTCCAGGATCAGTTTCTTCTCGCATTGTAACCAACGTAGAGCCTCAGAGCGCGAGTCAAGCCGACCCCAGATCAGAGAACGGCGACGCAAAGACCAGGCTCATTTTCTGTTCAACAACAAGCAGAGTCCGGTAGGCTGCGGAGCCTAGACTGTAAAATAGTTCGATACGTTATGTCAGTTATTAAAATTAAAAAATAGGAGTCCAGCTGTTTGTATGGTTGTTTGTGATTTCAAGGTGAGGATAGCTGCGTCGTCATGACACTATGATCTTTATGACTGGAATCTAAACCAGGTAAACAACACGGAGCCTTCGGTAAGTAACGTTACTGTAATAGATAATAACACACAACTAGAACTGTCGTAATAGAGTAATAAAACATCCTGTTTTAATAACGGGTTTAGACTGAAAACAGACCACACGCAATTCATAATACGAGAGCAACACAAATGCAAACGGACATGTGATAATATGTTTATTAAACGGTAGTGTTTGTCTTTGTGCACGCTGTTGTTTATTGCACATTGTATATATCCAGACGTTTTTAGAAACCCCCCATGAGCAGTGAATGTAGCTAATGTAAGGTGCAGTCGTTGCTACTGCTTTGGTATAATCTCTATTTAAAAAAACGTATTTGCTGGAGAAGCTGTATGATCGTACCCAGTAAACATTTAGCCGTTGACTCAACGTTGAAATAACGTAATGACTGCCGTCTAATCAACGTTCTCTTTAGGTTGAAAATGAAAGTTGAAAAGACGTCCAAACACAGACGTCCATTGACGTTATTAATTGGTCCCGAAATAAATTACTTGTATAAAACGTGTTTTGGACGTCCACTGACGTTATCGATTGGTCACCACTTAACTAACTTATTAAGACGGATTTTGGACGTCCATTGACGTTTACAATATGTCCTTGACGGACAGACTACTTTTGGACCTATTTTGAACGTCCATGGACGTTCCTTGTTTACTGGGTAAGGTCACCATGCTCAATACCAAGTGTCAGCCAGAGGGGTATGATGTCCCCTGGCTTTTGTCTGTGGATTAGTAACTGTTCTCTGAAGTGAAGGAGCAACACATGTGGGAGCATTTTTCTTCCAATATCTTAATCAGACCCTGATGCTATTGTGGGTGGGATCCAAAATTTATTGTAGTCCTTGACACCACTCAGCCATCATGTTACGTGTAGTGGATTACTGGATTTCTGTTAAGAGGCCTTGTGACAGCACCAGCTGTAAAAAGCACTATACACATAAATTTAATATGATTTGATTTGATATTTTTCTTCATTTTGATAGTGATGGTTTGCTTATGACATTTGTATCTTCCAATAGGATTTGTTTCTGGAGAAAACTCAACGTGACCCAGTAAATCATGGGAAATCAGCTGGCTGGAATCGCTCCCTCCCAGATATTGTCTGTTGACAGCTATTTCTCAGATATCCATGACTATGAATATGACAAAAGTCTGGGCAGCACCAGATTTTTTAAAGTGGCCAGAGCAAAACACAGAGAGGGTTTAGTGGTCGTGAAGGTCTTTGCCATTCAGGATCCCTCACTGCCACTGACCAGCTACAAGCAGGAGCTGGAGGAACTGAAAATTAGACTGCACTCCTGCCAGAATTGCTTACCTTTCCAGAAGGCCTCCCTCACAGAGAAAGCCGCCATCCTCTTTCGGCAGTATGTTCGCGACAACCTGTACGATCGCATCAGCACGCGGCCGTTCCTCAACAACATAGAGAAGAAGTGGATTGCATTCCAGGTTCTCAATGCTGTGGACCAGGCCCATAAATCTGGTGTGCGTCACGGTGATATAAAAACGGAGAATATTATGGTGACGAGCTGGAACTGGGTGCTGCTTACAGACTTTGCTAGTTTTAAACCCACATATCTACCTGAGGACAATCCAGCAGATTTCAATTACTTCTTCGATACTTCCCGAAGAAGAACCTGTTACATAGCGCCGGAGAGGTTTGTGGATGGCAGTATGTTTACCACAGAGAGTGACCAGACAACTCCGCTTGTGGATCTGACAAGCAATAGCCAGAGGACCAGAGGAGAACTCAAACAGCCCATGGACATTTTCTCAGCTGGTACAGTTCAGACTTACTGTTTAAAGAAACCCTTTTAAAATGGTGTAATGCTTTTCTAATGATGTCTAATGATGTTTTTCAGGCTGTGTAATTGCAGAACTGTTCACAGAGGGTGTCCCGCTGTTTGATCTCTCACAGTTGCTGGCCTATCGCAAGGGACATTTTCAAACTGAACATGTTTTGATGAAAATTGAAGACAGGAGCATCAGAGAACTGGTATATGCTTATGTTTATTTACATTTTAAAGGGTCCATGCAGCATGAACAGCCTCCGAAGAATAAAGTGAATTTTGGCAATTTATTTAATGCATAAAACCACACAAATGGCAGATGTATTTCTAAGAGGGTACAACTACATTACAAGCAACATGTAGTATTTGTATTCTTTAATTGCTCTTTGTAATGTACAGATACACTGTATTCCATGTGTCATTTCATAAAATTCGTAGGTTGCACAGATGGTGCAGAGAGAACCTGAAAAACGCCTGACAGCAGAAGATTACTTGAAGCAGCAACGAGGAAAGGCTTTCCCAGATATTTTCTACACATTCCTTCAACCCTACATGGCCCAGTTTGCCAAAGAGACCTTCCAATCTGCCGATGAGCGAGTGTTAGTAATTCGAAAAGACCTGGATAATATCCTCCATAACCTGTGTGGTGCTGGTGGGCGCAGGGAGTCGGGGAAGGCTGAGAAACAAGAGAAGGCATCTATGGAGCTTGGGTCAACTAAAGAGCATGGGCTGGTGGTGCTGGTGTCAGTAATCACCTCATGCCTGCAGACTCTGCGCTTCTGTGACTCTAAGCTGGCAGCTCTGGAGCTGGTGCTTCACTTGGCCAGCCGTCTGAGTGTGGAAATACTGCTGGACAGAATCACTCCGTACTTACTGCACTTTTGCAATGACTCAGTGCCTCGTGTCAGGGCTGAGGCAGTGCGTACCCTGGCTAAAGTTTTGGCGCTCGTCAAAGAGGTGCCCCGCAATGATGTTAACATCTACCCAGAGTACATTCTACCTGGCATTGCACATTTGGCCCAGGATGAGGCTACTATTGTCAGACTTGCTTATGCAGGTAATGGATTTTTTTTATACAAAAGTAAGCACAATGCTTAAAGTAGCAATAAGCCATTTTCTCTGATCATGACCCTCCCGATCTTGGGACTCTCTGGGGAGCATGCACTGATTATTCATCACGTGAGCTGCACTGAAAAATATAAAATTAACCAATGCTGTAAATGTTGTTTATGAAAGAGCTATAATGGTATATTGCTTCTTTATTCTCAAGTCTTCAAAAATGTTTTAAGAAACAGTACTCTTCAAGCTGTTTTCCTGAGCTTGTATCTATTTTTACATTAGAGAACATTGCTCACCTGGCTGAGACAGCCCTTCGTTTTCTGGAGCTGGTGCAGGAAAACAACTTGAACTCTGAACAGGACCTAAATGGAGAAGATGCAGAGGAAATTCTTCACCCCAATGAAAACTATGATTCAGGTACTGGTTTTTCCAACTCTATGTAGTTTTTTAAATTTCCGAACCATATGTACAAAGTACTATTATAAAATTGCTAATTAGTTTATTTAATTTTTTCTAAATTAATTACATAAATACATAAAAAGAAAACAACAGAAAAATAACACCATTTAAATGAATAGATATTGCCATAAAATCAAATAGTGATTGAAATGATGTACAATAAAGGATTATGCCTTTTTACTTCTGTTTTTCTGTTAAAACATTGCAAAAAATAGGAAAATTAACATTCTTCAATTTTTTTAAAACACAATAATAATCATTCCTTTTATACATGCTTACAAACTTATTTTTTAAAACTTGCAAAGTAAGCTACATATTTTTAATTCCTTATCACATCTATTTTATAAAGTAATCCCATTGACGGATAAATATCTATTATAGTATATTTGTCCTTGCTCTTATTTTTTAAACATACCTTTTCCCCTAAGATCATTTTTGCTCTTTTTAATTTCAGAGATCTTCTGAACACGGTTGGGAAGTAAATTGTATTCTGCTTTATTATCTGTGCAGTATTAAAGTTAACTACAGGGTGGGCCATTTATATGGATACACCTTAATAAAAGGGGAATGGTTGGTGACCATACATTAGTATATGGGAGGGGGGAAACTTTTCAAGATGGTGGCCATTTTGAAGTCGGCCATTTTGGATCCAACTTTTGTTTTTTCAAAGGGAAGAGGGTCATCTGACACATCAAACTTATTGGGAATATCACAAGAAAAACAATGGTGTGCTTGTTTTTAACATAACTTTATTCTTTTATGAGTTATTTACAAGTTGTTGACCACTTATAAAATGTGTTCAAAGTGCTGCCCATTGCGTTGGATTGTCAATGCAACCCTCTTCTCCCACTCTTCACACACTGATAGCAACACCGCAGGAGAAATGCTAGCACAGGCTTCCAGTATCAGTAGTTTTAGGTGCTGCACATCTTGATGGTATGCTTTGGTATATGGGGTACAAAGATAGTGGGGCACTGAAGCTGGCATGTTCCCTGAGTTTTTTCAGCAAGATAATGCACCACCACATTATGGGTGTCAGGTCCGAGCATTCCTAGATGAACAGTTTCCTTGAAAGTGGATTGGTCATTTTATTAAGGTGCATCCATGTAAACGGCCCACCCTGTAGATCACTAAAGTTTAAAGCATGTTTATTCATAAATATTTTGGTTTGGTTTGTTCACAGTAATCCAAACAATTTATTGCATGAAAATTGGTTTAGTGTTAGTTTTATATGTGTTTTTCCATACCTCCACACAATAGGTCAGGTATGGAGCTGTGAAAGGACAGTACAGTATATAAAGTGAATTCTCATTAATTCAGTCATTATCTGTAAGTGCTTATCCAATTCAGGGTAGCGGTGGGTCGGAGCCTACTCGGAATCACTGGGCGCAAGGCAGGAACACACCCTGGATGGGGTGCCAGTCCCTCACAGGGTGACACGCACACACACACACCTATGGACACTTTTGAGTCACCAATCCACCTACCAACGTGTGTTTTTGGACTGTGGGAGGAAACCGGAGCACCCAGAGGAAACCCACGCGGTCACAAGGAGAACACACCACACTCCACAGACAGTCACCCGGAGGAAACCCATGCAGACACAAGGAGAACACACCACACTCCTCACAGACAGTCACCCGGAGCGGGAATCGAACCCACAACCTCCTGGCCCCTGGAGCTGTGTGACTGTGACACTACCTGCTGCACCACCGTGCCGCCCACAATTAATAATTAAATAATGATAGTAAACAAGAAGTGGTATTAAATAGCATCATTTTAGGATTTTGTTTAATCCTAAAATAATGTTTGTTCTTGTTTTTATCATTACCTAATGATTAATTATGAATCTACTTATTCGTTTAGTAATGCTTATTACTGTGTCATTGCCTAAAACTATCTTAAGTGCCTTTAATTAATGTACCCTTATTGTAAAGTGTTACTGTACTTTTTTTTACATTAACAAAAGTGTATTTAGTAAAATTTTCTTCATAAATTATAGCCATGTTGTATTTTTAATTTTGTGAAAGTGAATTTGTTACAAATGTTTTTGTTGTCTGTCTCAAGAATGTAACCTCCTTTTATTTTTTACTCTCTTCACAGAACTGCAGGCATTGCACGAGATGGTTCAGCAGAAAGTGGTGACTCTCCTCAGTGACCCTGAGAACATTGTGAAGCAAACCCTGATGGAGAACGGCATCACACGTCTCTGCGTGTTCTTTGGGAGGCAGAAGGCCAATGACGTGCTGCTTTCACACATGATCACTTTCCTTAACGACAAGAATGACTGGCACCTCCGTGGGGCCTTTTTCGACAGTATAGTGGGTAGGTTCTGTTTTTTGTTTTTTTGACCCATTGATATTTGATGCTTTTTCTGAGGGCCTCTTTGCTTTGCTCTTAGACTTAAACTTAGAGTGATGTACCAAGCTTTTTTCCTTCCTCCTTCTGCAGGGGTAGCAGCTTATGTGGGGTGGCAGAGCTCATCCATTCTGAAGCCTTTGCTACAGCAGGGCCTGAGTGACGTGGAGGAGTTTGTTATTTATAAAGCTCTCAATGCTCTGACCTGCATGTGCCAGCTGGGACTATTGCAGAAACCACATATCTATGAATTTGTCAGCGATATTGGTGAGACAAAGACAGAATATGTATGATTTAATATATTACATGTAGTTACATATATAAAAAAAGGGTCTCTAAACTTCCAAAAGTTACAAATTACAGATTGAAATCTACACGGAATAATTCGCATATTTAATTGACATCCATTGTTGTTGTATCAAGCTGTAAGTAAGAAGAGAAAAATGTAACAAATAATATTCTTGTCTCTTGTCTTGCCAGCGCCCTTCTTGTGCCATCCGAATCTGTGGATACGTTACGGGGCTGTGGGATTCATCACTGTGGTGGCACAGCATCTAAACATTGCAGATGTTTACTGCAAGCTCATGCCTCACCTCAACCCTTTCATTACACAGCCTATTATACAGGTGAGACTGCGTATCTAACTCAAAAACACACACACAAATCATTAACAGTTCCAAGCAAATCCTCGGTTATGGAGCAGGTTGAGAACATATTTTTCTCACAGTGGAAGGATGGACATCAACACTATTTTGGTGCCGAAATAAAGGCGACCTCCTACACAGAGAGAAATTTGTCCCTCTAAAACCCACCAGGGTGGCACCGTGGTGCAGTCACACAGCTCCAGGGACCTGGAGGTTGTGGGTTCGATTCCTGCTCCGGGTGACTGTCTGTGAGGAGTGTGGTGTGTTCTCCCTGTGTCCACGTGGGTTTCCTCCGGGTGCTCCGGTTTCCTCCCACAGTCCAAAAAACACACGTTGGTGGGTGGATTGGTGACTCAAAAGTGTCCGTAGGTGTGAGTGAGTGTGTGTTGCCCTGTGAAGGACCGGCACCCCCTCCAGAGTGTATTACCGCTTTGTGCCCAATGATTCCAGGTAATCTCTGGACCCACCGCGACCCTGAACTGGATAAGCGCTTACAGATAATGAATGAATGAGTAAAACCCACCACCAAATTCCCATAGTTATTATACTTTATTTTTACACCCAGAGTACCATCCGACACAGAAACAACACAAGCTAAAAACACACTAGCCAGTTCCTTTATGTAATGCATGTATATACATTCATGTGCATGTACAGTGTTCACTGTACTTTACATGCTTATACTGAGATTTTGGGGGAGTATTAATCCACGGTAACAAACCTTAAATACATAAGTGAGCAACAGTTAAACATTTGCACTGTTTCCCATTTGACTTCTGCCAATATGATACTACCTACGCTGCTTACATTTGAATAGTGAGATAAATGCTGAAATCCCATAATGTTTGTACTACTTCAGTGCATGTAAACACACTCAGTGGTGTTCTGCTCTATTTGACAGATTGATAAGGAGATAGTGTTGCTGAGTGTGCTCAAAGAACCTGTAAGTCGTTCCATCTTTGACTATGCACTTCGCTCCAAAGATATCAGTAGCCTCTTTAGGCACCTGCTGCTCCGTCAGAAGAAACGCAATGGCTCCATCCCGGAGTGTCCCATTCCTGAAGATCCCGCCATCGCACAGCTGCTCAAGAAACTTCTCTCCCAGGTCAGGAAGAAATTTCTTTAGAACACCTATTCTAGAAAAGTGGGCAATACTATATTATGTTACTGCAGTAAATTACAACAATATTTGGGTTTCTGAGGCTGTGATTGAAAAAGAAGACCACTAACTTGAAGCTTTGTTGTTTATACTGTCTCATAATCAGTACCTTAGAAGGCAGTGTGTTGCGTAATGAACCTGTCACTGAATTAACTTTTGAGTGACAATATTTTAATAGTTTTAAATTTCAATTTTCTGAATAGAAATTAATTATAAGTTATATTTGAATATTTAAATATATTGTAGCATCTTGGTTTGTCAGGCCATTATGCAATTTTCTCATTTTATGTATTTGAAATATTGTACATTTGTCAGTTCATAATTTTTATAATAATACATTATGATGTTAAATATCTTTCTCTTATTATATATTATGTAATATATATGGGGCGGCACGGTGGCGCAGCAGGTAGTGTCGAAGTCACACAGGGTTCGATTCCCGCTTCGGGTGACTGTCTGTGAGGAGTTTGATGTGTTCTCCCTGTGTCTGCGTGGGTTTCCTCCTGGTGACTGTCTGTGAGGAGTGTGGTGTGTTCTCCCCGTGTCTGCGTGGGTTTCCTCCGGGTGACTGTCTGTGAGGAGTGTGGTGTGTTCTCCCCGTGTCTGCGTGGGTTTCCTCCTGGTGACTGTCTGTGAGGAGTGTGGTGTGTTCTCCCTGTGTCTGCGTGGGTTTCCTCCGGGTGACTGTCTGTGAGGAGTGTGGTGTGTTCTCCCCGTGTCTGCGTGGGTTTTCTCCTGGTGACTGTCTGTGAGGAGTCTGGTGTGTTCTCTCTGTGTCTGCATGGGTTTCCTCCGGGTGCTCCGGTTTCCTCCCACAGTCCAAAAACACACGTTGGTAGGTGGATTGGCGACTCAAAAGTGTCCGTAGTGGTGTGTGAGTGAGTGAGTGAGTATGTGTGGCCCTGTGAAGGACTGGCGCCCCCTCCAGGGTGTATTCCCACCTTGAGCCCAGTGATTCCGGGTAGGCTCTGGACCCACCGCGACCATGAACTGGATAAGCACTTACAGAATGAATGAATGAATGAATGTAATATATATCATATTGCCTACACTCCCACTTCTCTTAGGGGATGACAGAAGCTGAGGAGGACAAGCTCTTGGCTCTGAAAGACTTCATGCTCAAGTCCAACAAAGCCAAGGCCAACATCATTGACCAGACCCACCTGAGTGACGGTGCCTTGAGTGGGGTTATCGACCTAGGCATGCTAGGCATCACTGGGCGACAGGTGGACCTCATCAAACCCAAGCAGGAGTCTGAGGACAAGAGAGGTAGGCAGAAGGTTTTAAATCATGTTCTTACACATGTGTGAAGACATGGTAGTCCCTCATGAATAAGGTTCATTTATTCTATTTTATTTGTTTGCAGATATCACCTCTACTCTTTCTGGTATATTACTTAGTTTTTGATTAAGCATGCCTGGTTTTGAAGTGACTTTTATTTTCCACACACTGATTCTGTTCTGGTAAGAGGCTGGTGTGCACTGCATTCAGAGTGCGTATAATCACTGGCTAACAGAACCTTCTCTTTACAGTTGGTATGTTGCAATCGCATGGAAGTGTCCTACTGGAGTGTTGGACTGCGGGTGACTAGACTAAGATATTTACTCACCAGTAGATTTGGTCATGCTGTTCAGTAGCCAGTAGTAAGAGTAGAGTCTCAGAATAGAGTCTTTTATGGCTTCTCCCTATCAAAATGTGGATAATCTCACAGCCGTGTTTTGGACTTTGCTGTTGTTGCTGAGTGTATTAATTGTGTGCTTTTATTAACAAAAAATAATTGAAGTAGGTGAATATATTCTCTACTCGCTAGTGCAAGAAATATGGATTATTTTAAGAGCAAAATCATTTTAGTTGTTTCATTTAGGAAAAAATTGTAAGGGACCAGCCATGGGCCACTAGAGGGAGATACAGAACATCCACACAGTAATCAGAGGCAATGTGCAACACTTGTGTCTGCCCTTTACAATCCAAGCTCACCCACAGTCTTGTGCTCAGTCCTGGGGCCTCATTTATAAAGGGTGCGTACGCACACAAAAGGATCTGAAATGTTTGTACGTAACATCTTACGTCTTACTTTGCGTACAAATGAGCATATATTTAAGCAAGGTTTTTCTTTGACCCCTCCGTAGACATACGACTTTGCGGAGAGTTTGCAAACTGTTGACATCGTGTGATAAAATAGAGAATTGCAAGTAAATGTGCAAACAATCCTTTTTTTATTCGCCTGTAACAAACGAAGATTAAAGAAGAATTAAGGAAGATTAACTTACTAAAATAACTTAAAGAATATAAAAAAATCATTAAAGTTACACTGCTTATTGTATATTATTTTATATTATATATTAAATTATTTAATCTATTTTGTTTCACTGTAATAAATTAATTGTACATTGTTAAGTGCCATATAAGTTAATTATTATTGTTGTTATTATAAGAAATGAAACTCCATCATAAACAGACAGTACTACGTTATGGGCTGGTAATGGTTGCATTAATTACAAGCCTGAACAGCTGTAACTTGCACAGGTCTTTAAATAGGCAAGAGGCCTAGCTCACTGACAAGGCGAGAACATGAAGATTTTTTTTTTGCTAACGATGATGACTGAATAATGAGCCGATTTAACACTGTTTACTGCTGCAGCCACATGTCACTCAGCTAATCTGCATCTGTTTGTAATGCCACAACTGAGGCCAAATAACACATCTGTCCTCGCCTTGACCTCTGAAACAATAATTTCTACCACACAGTCTCCAAAGTTTATTTTCTGCCTTTCAGTCCTCCATTGTCTCCACTATCTCATGCAGAAATGAACGGAGAAGCCCATGTTTACATATGCACAAGGTTATTTGCACTGGCCATTTATAGGTAAATGTGGAAGTTACGGGGGCGGAGCATGAAGCTGGTTTACTAGGGTCACCAAACGTCCTCTTTTACCCGGACATGCCCTCTTTTTTAGACTTAAAAAAATGTCCGGGCGGAATTTCACAAATTTTTGTTTTTCTAGCGCTTACATAGAACTTCGAGAAGTTTCGTTCACAAACTAGTCCAGCCCTCCTCTACTCCGATTGGTTCGCTTGAGTGAGAAGGGGGCGTGGTGAAGTAGCCTAAAATCTTCTGATTGGACGGTGTGAATCTAGAGCTACCGTTATTGGTCGATAACCGTCTCTGTAAACATTTAATTGGTCAGTCTGCACGTCATGCACCTACCCTCATCTCGAGCAGCTATGCCGAAACGTAAATGTAAGTTCTCGGATGAATAAAAAAAAGAAACTCCCATGTTTTGTGTAGCAAATAAAGGTGTAAAGGACCTAGAAGCACACATAGGTTCAGCTAAGCACACAACGGCAACGCCCCCCCTCTTTTTCACCATCTCAGGTCTGTTCACCCTAGTTTTACCTGCGCACGTTTTAAAGAAGGTTGTGATTTATAAAGAGAAAAACAGCGTTCAGGTGTGCGTATGAACGGTTTTTAAAAAAATCTGTTTTTTTTGTGCGCACTGTATGTTCTGGCTTATGTTCGCACGCATACTTTCACTCCACAGAGTTTTATCAATGAGGCCCCTGGTGTTTGAAAATTATGGCAGCAGATTGGCTGGTAAATTTCTAGAGGCTTTTTGGGTGTTTACTCTCAGGCTTCCCCTTCTCTTAAGGTCTTTTCTGGTGCACACTCTGTGCAGAGACCTCATTCTTTCTCCCCTTAAAAAATAATTTGTGCTCAGTTCTAATTCTTTTTTTTATTCAAGTCTTACTGTTAGCTCTCTCCTTTAATTGGGAAAGTGTATAAAAAAAAACTAAATAACTAAACGAATAAAATGTGAGGTTCCTTTGTTAATAAAAGCAAAAGTAAGCCAAACTAAATAAACCCTTTGTTCAGTCCTTAAGTCCCAGATTCTAGGGCTCTGGTCCCCTTGTTTTCATTCTTTTGACTTCCTCACAGTAGGTCTGTGCTTTCCCACCCTTGCCCTCTGAGTGGAGGCCTGGGTTCATTCCCCTCACGGATTGAGTCAACACATTACAAAAATGGAGATTTCAAATATATATATATATATTTAAACTGATTACGTATTATAAACAGAGATCAATCTGAAACAAAACCAACAACAGTAAATTAGACAAAAACCAATACAAATAAAAACATATTTATTTTGGAGAAATACATTATATTACATTAAAAATATATTAGAAATGCCTGTGTATTATACGACACTGTCTATAGGTCAGAGTATGCCCTTTCATTAATGTTAAAGTATTTATTTTTACATATGTGTAGAGACAGATGCCATTAAAATTCTGTGTTTATTTATTTTTTAAATAATATTTTTTTCTCTCTGTTCTCAGCCCGCAAACACACAAAGCACGACTCCAACCTGAACGAGGAGTGGAAGAGCATGTTCGGTTCTTTGGACCCGCCCAGCTCAGCTCCGGCAGTGGCGACGGTATCTACTGTTCTAGTTGCAAGCGGTGGTGGTGAACCCAATGGAGCTCTGGCCGGAGGGCACCTGCGATCTGAGAGTTCCTCCCAGACTCTTAACCTCCCTCATGTTCCATCCTCAGCCCAGGTCGACCGCTGAGCCGACTGCAAGCTTTCCCTCCCTGCTGCCCCCCACTCTGCACTTGCTCCATCTAACCCTGCTTTAAACTTCTCTCCATCAGCCATACATATGTGTTTCCCCTCACTTACTGTCATCATTCATGTGCTCTGCTTTGGTGGTGTGTTTGTCTAGTTTATAGTTTTAGTCGGATTGCTGCAGTATAATTATGTTATTTATTGTGAACTTTAAAAGTAATAATAATAGTAAAAAAAAAATTAAAAAGCCCAGAGTATATAGGTATATAATGCATATATAAGATTTAATTTCAATGCTAAACCTTAACTTTGTCTTTATTTTAGGCCACGGATGGGGGAGGTCATCAGTCCAGGAAACCCACAGTGCCTGCAACAATTCAAGTAGTGCAGTCGATGAGTGGAGGATCCACGTATCAACGCCGTGTAACTACGTGCAAGGCCGAACTCCAGCAGTTGGTGCAGCAGAAACGAGAGCAGTGCAATTCAGAGCGGATGGCCAAGCAGATGATGGAGAGTGCAGAGTGGGAGAGCAGACCTCCATTGCCAGGTTCACATCATTATGACCACTGACACCGTTAATATGTTTATCATATTCTTGCCTTTGATAATATGGTAGTTCTTCTGATTGTCATACTAAATCTATTTAAAAGCACAAGCTCTGTGACCATTCCTTAAATGTATCATCTAGAGTGTCTTTCATTTTTAATCTTATTGCAGTGGTTATTATTATTATTATTGCTTGCCAATCTTCCCTAAATGGGGAGTCAAACCCTAGTCCTCTATGTGGAAGGCAGTTGTGTTACCTACTACACTGTCCTGATGCCATGAATGCCATTAAAATTGTTCAGCAGGACTGAACAAGGCAGGAACAAGACGTAAGGCAGGAACACACCCTGGAGGGGGCGCCAGTCCTTCACAGGACGACACACACACACTCACACATTCACTCACACCTGCGGACACTTTTGAGTCGCCAATCCCTGTGTTTTTTGGACCATGGGAGGAAACCGGAGCACCCGGAGGAAACCCACACGGTCACGGAAACAGTCACCCGGAGCAGGACTTGAACCCACAACCTCCAGGTCCCTGGAGCTGTGTGACAGCGACACTACCTGCTGCACCACTGTGCTGCCCCTGCATGATATTTAGACCTTTAATTACAGGTTTTTTCTAAGTATGTTGGTATACTGTAACATATATCATCCAAATTCTGTTTGATAAGTTTTATACTGTAAGTTTTCTATTTGTAGGATGGCATCCCAAGGGTCTTTTAGTGGCTCATCTCCATGAGCACAAGTCTGCAGTCAACCGAATCCGAGTTTCTGACGAGCACTCCATCTTTGCCACGTGTTCCAATGATGGAACAGTGAAGATCTGGGACAGTCAGAAAATGGAGGGCAAAACAACCACCACACGGTACATTATCCTTGTTTAAAAACTGGCGGGAATACACCCTGGAGGGGGCGCCAGTCCTTCACAGGGCAACACAGACACACACACATTCACTCACACACTCGCACCTACAGACAATTTTGAGTCACCAATCCACCTTGATATAAAATATTTTAATTAAATATAATGTAATTTTAAGATGAAAGCTATGCAGCTAGCAGCTCTTGTGTTGATTTGGGTTAAAAAATATTATGAAAAAACGTATGTTTTGGGTATATCTAATGTGACGTATATGTAATGTTTATTTCAGGTCTGTGCTGACATATTCTCGCATTGGAGGTCATGTGAAAACCTTGACTTTTTGTCAGGGGTCACATTACCTTGCTGTCGCTTCAGACAACGGCTCCATCCAGCTTCTAGCAGTGGAAGCCAACAAGCCGCCCAAATCCCCCAAGGTGCAGCCCTGCCAGACTAGGTATGTTTATTAGCAGCCAAATGTTCTCTGTACTCTCCATAAGTGGAAGTATGACTGCCGTCAAACCTCAAAGATATGTAGTCACATTCTCTGTACTAAAAACAATCATGTACATTTAAATGAGTGTACTTCTACAGTTTTTTTTGTTCTTTTGTCTCTGCAGGTTTCTGGACCTGAAGGAGGATGGCTGCGTGGTGGACATGCATCACTTTAACTCTGGAGCTCAGTCAGTGCTGGCCTATGCTACAGTGAACGGGTCTCTGGTGGGCTGGGACCTGCGCAGCAACACCAATGCCTGGACCCTCCGGCATGACCTGCGTCTTGGCCTCATCACCTCTTTTGCTGTAGACATGCACCAGTGCTGGCTCTGTGTGGGTAAGTGCGGCGTAAGGTTTTCTGAGATGGCTGCACGTGCTTTATTCGTTACACCGTTGTAAGCTGTTGATGGTATTTAATTGAAAAGTCTCTGGAATTCCAGGTACAAGCAATGGCACCATGGCATGCTGGGATATGCGGTTCCAGTTGCCAATCTCCAATCACTCTCATCCTGCTCGAGCTCGCATCAGACGTCTGCTCATGCACCCCCTCTATCAGTCGTCTGTCATTACAGGTGAGATGATAATTTAACTCTTTAATTATAGAACAGTATTCAGTCCAAATTGTGTATAATGTTTAATGAAATAAACAAGTTTCTCTGTTGCACATTTTATATGAACCAATGGATTCCTTGCTTAACCAGAGGGCACCATTTGCAACACAGTGTAAAGAAACCAATCAGATCTAACTCTGTTCCTCAGCTGTCCAAGGAAACAATGAGGTGTCCATGTGGGACATGGAGACAGGAGACAGGAAGTTTACTCTCTGGGCTAGCTCCACACCTCCACTCTCAGAGATGCAGGCATGTAATCACATCCCCTTTCAACAAATATATTATCTCCATATTATTACTGTTGTTTCTTACCCTCAGCTGTTCATCTCTCTCACAGCCGTCCCCTCACAGCGTGCACGGGATATACTGCAGTCCTGCTGATGGCAACCCCCTTTTGCTCACTGCTGGATCAGACATGAGAATAAGGTAAATTTAGTTAGTCAGTCAGTCTCCTAGCAATGTTTCATTATCTAGTGTACGGCCCCCATAAGTCTTCGGAAACTACATTTAGACACTACTTACTTGGAAAGTGTGAGGTTTTTCTATGTTATGTTATATCCTCAGATTCTGGGACCTGGCCTACCCTGAAAGGTCTTATATCGTTGCTGGTGGTGCCAACGACTCCCTTCACTGTCCCTCTGTGTTCTACAACCGCAAGATTATAGAGGGGACGGAAGTGGTGCAGGTTTGATGTTTTGCTTTGCTCTGGATTTACTTTGCCCTCTTTGATCTGTTACTGCATTATTGAAGGTTGCTGTACATATTGCTCTGCCCACTCTCACTTCACTAGGAAATACACAGCAAGCAGAAGAGCGGCTCCACTGAGGACACCCCTCGTAGAGGCCCAGAGTCACTACCGGTGGGACATCATGACATCATCACTGACATTGCCACTTTCCAGACCACACAGGGCTTCATAGTGACGTCCTCTAGAGATGGCATTGTGAAAGTTTGGAAGTGAGAAGCTGGTATTTAAAGCCTTCTACTTAGAAATCTAATCACAGAAGTGTCATGTGATGTACACCTGAGTGTGACTGTACTAGACACTATTTCTTTGTTTATGGAGAATCAGCTAGTCAACACTGATGTGTCTTAACACAAGTGTGTGTGTATATATGCATACAGGTATATATACATATATATATTTATAGTGTTAATAGTATTCGTTATTGACTAAAATGTGTGTGTGTTTCTTGCAACCTATAACTGTAAAGATCATGCAGGGTAGGTGGCCACATTGGGCCAAACAGTTTAAATAGTGGCTGATGGAATTTAGAAAACAATTTATCTAACATCTTACTGCAAATTCTTAAGCTGTTCAGGAGCTGAGTTACTGTACGGATGAGTTTGAATGATACCCAAGAGCTGATGGCTGCTGATTTAATTATTGTGTTTTGTTTATCAGTATTATCTAATAAAATTAATCAATGCATCGTCCATGTTCATTGATACAAAGTTTGAATTTTATCGACAGGTTTATTTGTGCAAGATATTCATTCATTCATTCATTATCTGTAAGAGCTTATCCAGTTCAGGGTCGCAGTGGGTCCAGAGCCTACCTGGAATCATTGGGCGCAAGGCAGGAATACACCCTGGAGGGGGCGCCAGTCCTTCACAGGGTAACACAGACACACACACACATTCACACCTACGGACACTTTTAAATCTCATCTCCAATCCACCTACCAATGTGTGTTTTTGGACTGTGGGAGGAAACCGGAGCTCCCGGAGGAAACCCACGCGGACACGGGGAGAACACACCACACTCCTCACAGACAGTCACCCGGAGGAAACCCACGCAGACACGGGGAGAATACACCAACTCCTCACAGACAGTCACCCGGAGGAAACCCACGCAGACACGGGGAGAATACACCAACTCCTCACAGACAGTCACCCGGAGGAAACCCACGCAGACACAGGGAGGACACACCACACTCCTCACAGACAGTCACCCGGAGGAAACCCACGCAGACACGGGGAGAATACACCAACTCCTCACAGACAGTCACCCGGAGGAAACCCACGCAGACACGGGGAGAATACACCAACTCCTCACAGACAGTCACCCGGAGGAAACCCACGCAGACACGGGGAGAATACACCAACTCCTCACAGACAGTCACCCGGAGGAAACCCACGCAGACACAGGGAGGACACACCACACTCCTCACAGACAGTCACCCGGAGGAAACCCACGCAGACACGGGGAGAATACACCAACTCCTCACAGACAGTCACCCGGAGGAAACCCACGCAGACACAGGTAGAACACACAACACTCCTCACAGACAGTCACCCGGAGGAAACCCACGCAGACACAGGGAGAACACACCACACTCCTCACAGACAGTCACCCGGAGGAAACCCTCGCAGACACAGAGAGAACACACCACACTCCTCACAGACAGTCACCCGGAGGAAACCCTCGCAGACACAGAGAGAACACACCACACTCCTCACAGACAGTCACCCGGAGGAAACCCACGCAGACACAGGGAGAACACACCACACTCCTGGAAGGAGTTTTTTCTGGAAAGGATGCTAAGCACAGAAGGGAGATCAGTGGAATCTTCCCAGAAGTGCACAGCATGCAGTCTGGACACAGGATCATCCGTGTAATTATGAACAGGAATTGCATTCTGAGCTGTTGGGAATCACTGTAATGAAGGATGTTCCCATGCCTCAGTGCCTGTCTGTAACTGTGTGTTTTCTCCCCATGTCTGCATGGGTTTTCCCCCACAATTCATAAACACAGGCTGGTAATTGGATTGGCAACTCAAATGTGTCCCTTCGATGTGAGTGTGTGTGTGTCGCCCTTGCACCCAGTGATTCCAGGTAGGCTCTGGACCCCTGAACTAGATAAAGTGGTTACAGACAATGAATGAATGATCCACCCCTTCTTGTCTCCATTCACTTCAGGTTTAGAAAAAGGAAGGAATTGTGGCAATTAAGCGAACAAACAGCAGTTGTTCATTAAAATGTGCAAAGTATTGAAGTATGGTTTCCATTAGAAAGTAATAAAAAAAAAAAAAAAAAACATTCGAGCAGCGGTGTCACTGTCACAGCTCCAGGGACCTGGAGGTTGTGGTTTCAAGTCACATTCCGAGTGACTGTCTATGAGGAGCTTGGTGTGTTCTCCCTGTGTCCGCATAGGTTTCCTCCAGGTGCTCCCATGTTCCAAAAACACATGTTGGTAGGTGGATTTGTGCCTCAGAAGTGTCCTTAGGTGTGAATGTGTGAGTGTGTGTCGACCTGTGTGTTCTTGCCTTGCGCCCAGTGATTCCGGGTAGGCTCCGGACCCACCGCGACCCTGAACCGGATAAGCGCTTACAGGCAAGGGATGAATAAATAAATTTAATGCATTGTGAAATAAGGGTTATGAAAATATGTTTATATTGTGATTTGTTTTAAATATGTTTGAAAATATAGCCATACCATAGTGCAATATTCTAAATGAAATGAAAACAATATACATTTCAGTACCCAGGTGGCAGATATCACGGAGTTCTAAAACTAAATGTCAGCTGACCCTGAAGTACACTGACCCCTGGGAAAATCTAGAGAAGGAAAGAAGCTGTTAATCTCACCTCCTCAGAGGTGAGAATGTGAGAAGGCTTCACAGTAGATGGCGCTATAGCACAGTAGCAGGTTATTCTATGTTCTTTCCCTCTTTTGGAAAGAGCTGAGAATACATTTTATCAGTCATACAGCTAGGCTACTGCTTGGACAACTCAAGGACTGCTTATGACAGTCTGAGATAAGGGAGTAATGACTTGATTTTTTTTAAATGGAAAATATTCATTATAAAATAAATCTTGTCTGTAACCACTTCATTCTGTTCAGGATCACTGTTGGGCCTACCTTATTTTTAATATAAACGTTCTCTGAGGCCTAAAGGAGACGAAATAACTAGAACTAAACTCTTCAGATGTAGTGTAAATGTAAGCCTAGGGTATAATTTGTATAAAAACCTTGTTTTCTGGGTGTGTAGGATGGACCCCACCCTCTTCTACATCACTCAGCATGTTACTATCCCAGTGTCTGTTAGCTGAAGAAGCTGAATTAGAAATTAGTGTTCTTCTCAAAGCGTGTTGATGAGTTTTCCAGAAATGTATTAGTGGCAGTTTAAAAAGAAGTGGGAGTGACTGACATTGAAAACAAAAACCACAAATCAGAAATGCTTCACACCTATATTATTCATTCATTCATTCATTATCTGTAACCCTTATCCAGTTCAGGGTCGCGGTGGGTCCAGAGCCTACCTGGAATCATTGGGCGCCAGTCCTTCACAGGGCAACACACACATTCACATTCACTCACACCTACGGACACTTTTGAGTCGCCAATCCACCTACTACCGTGTTTTTGGACTGTGGGAGGAAACCCACGCAGACACAGGGAGAACACACCACACTCCTCACAGACAGTCACCCGGAGGAAACCCACGCAGACACAGAAAGAACACACCACACTCCTCACAGACAGTCACCCGGAGGAAACCCACACAGACACAGAGAGAACGCACCACACTCCTCACAGACAGTCACCCGGAGGAAACCCACACAGACACAGGGAGAACACACCACACTCCTCACAGACAGTCACCCGGAGGAAACCCACGCAGACACAGAGAGAACACACCACACTCCTCACAGACAGTCACCCGGAGGAAACCCACACAGGCACAGGGAGAACACACCACACTCCTCACAGACAGTCACCCGGAGGAAACCCACGCAGACACAGGGAGAACACACCACACTCCTCACAGACAGTTACTCGGAGGAAACCCACGCAGACACAGGGAGAACACACCACACTCCTCACAGACAGTCACCCGGAGGAAACCCACGCAGACACAGGGAGAACACACCACACTCCTCACAGACAGTCACCCGGAGGAAACCCACGCAGACACAGAAAGAACACACCACACTCCTCACAGACAGTCACCCGGAGGAAACCCACACAGACACAGAGAGAACACACCACACTCCTCACAGACAGTCACCCGGAGGAAACCCACACAGACACAGGGAGAACACACCACACTCCTCACAGACAGTCACCCGGAGGAAACCCACGCAGACACAGAGAGAACACACCACACTCCTCACAAACAGTCACCCGGAGGAAACCCACACAGGCACAGGGAGAACACACCACACTCCTCACAGACAGTCACCCGGAGGAAACCCACGCAGACACAGGGAGAACACACCACACTCCTCACAGACAGTTACTCGGAGGAAACCCACGCAGACACAGGGAGAACACACCACACTCCTCACAGACAGTCACCCGGAGGAAACCCACACAGGCACAGGGAGAACACACCACACTCCTCACAGACAGTCACCCGGAGGAAACCCACACAGACACAGGGAGAACACACCACACTCCTCACAGACAGTCACCCGGAGGAAACCCACGCAGACACAGGGAGAACACACCACACTCCTCACAGACAGTCACCCGGAGGAAACCCACGCAGACACAGGGAGAACACACCACACTCCTCACAGGCAGTTACTCGGAGGAAACCCACGCAGACACAGGGAGAACACACCACACTCCTCACAGACAGTCACCCGGAGGAAACCCACACAGACACAGGGAGAACACACCACACTCCTCACAGACAGTCACCCGGAGGAAACCCACGCAGACACAGGGAGAACACACCACACTCCTCACAGGCAGTTACTCGGAGGAAACCCACGCAGACACAGAGAGAACACACCACACTCCTCACAAACAGTCACCCGGAGGAAACCCACACAGACACAGGGAGAACACACCACACTCCTCACAGACAGTCACCCGGAGGAAACCCACACAGACACAGGGAGAACACACCACACTCCTCACAGACAGTCACCCGGAGGAAACCCACGCAGACACAGGGAGAACACACCACACTCCTTACAGACAGTCACTCGGAGGAAACCCACGCAGACACAGGGAGAACACACCACACTCCTCACAGACAGTCACCCGGAGGAAACCCACACAGGCACAGAGAGAACACACCACACTCCTCACAGACAGTCACCCGGAGGAAACCCACGCAGACACAGGGAGAACACACCACACTCCTCACAGACAGTCACCCGGAGGAAACCCATGCAGACACGGGGAGAACACACCAAACTCCACACAGACAGTCACCCGGAGGAAACCCACGCAGACACGGGGAGAACACACCACACTCCTCACAGACAGTCACCCGGAGGAAACCCACACAGACACAGGGAGAACACACCACACTCCTCACAGACAGTCACCCGGAGGAAACCCACACAGACACAGGGAGAACACACCACACTCCTCACAGACAGTCACCCGGAGGAAACCCACACAGACACAGGGAGAACACACCACACTCCTCACAGACAGTCACCCGGAGGAAACCCACGCAGACACAGGGAGAACACACCACACTCCTCACAGGCAGTTACTCGGAGGAAACCCACGCAGACACAGGGAGAACACACCACACTCCTCACAGACAGTCACCCGGAGGAAACCCACGCAGACACAGAGAGAACACACCACACTCCTCACAGACAGTCACCCGGAGGAAACCCACGCAGACACAGAAAGAACACACCACACTCCTCACAGACAGTCACCCGGAGGAAACCCACGCAGACACAGAAAGAACACACCACACTCCTCACAGACAGTCACCCGGAGGAAACCCACACAGACACAGAGAGAACACACCACACTCCTCACAGACAGTCACCCGGAGGAAACCCACACAGACACAGGGAGAACACACCACACTCCTCACAGACAGTCACCCGGAGGAAACCCACGCAGACACAGGGAGAACACACCACACTCCTCACAGACAGTTACTCGGAGGAAACCCACGCAGACACAGGGAGAACACACCACACTCCTCACAGACAGTCACTCGGAGGAAACCCACGCAGACACAGGGAGAACACACCACACTCCTCACAGACAGTCACTCGGAGGAAACCCACGCAGACACAGGGAGAACACACCACACTCCTCACAGACAGTCACCCGGAGGAAACCCACACAGGCACAGAGAGAACACACCACACTCCTCACAGACAGTCACCCGGAGGAAACCCACACAGACACAGGGAGAACACACCACACTCCTCACAGACAGTCACCCGGAGGAAACCCACGCAGACACAGGGAGAACACACCACACTCCTCACAGACAGTCACCCGGAGGAAACCCACGCAGACACAGGGAGAACACACCACACTCCTCACAGGCAGTTACTCGGAGGAAACCCACGCAGACACAGGGAGAACACACCACACTCCTCACAGACAGTCACCCGGAGGAAACCCACGCAGACACAGAGAGAACACACCACACTCCTCACAGACAGTCACCCGGAGGAAACCCACACAGACACAGGGAGAACACACCACACTCCTCACAGACAGTCACCCGGAGGAAACCCACACAGACACAGGGAGAACACACCACACTCCTCACAGACAGTCACCCGGAGGAAACCCACACAGACACAGGGAGAACACACCACACTCCTCACAGACAGTCACCCGGAGGAAACCCACGCAGACACAGGGAGAACACACCACACTCCTTACAGACAGTCACTCGGAGGAAACCCACGCAGACACAGGGAGAACACACCACACTCCTCACAGACAGTCACCCGGAGGAAACCCACACAGGCACAGAGAGAACACACCACACTCCTCACAGACAGTCACCCGGAGGAAACCCACGCAGACACAGGGAGAACACACCACACTCCTCACAGACAGTCACCCGGAGGAAACCCACGCAGACACGGGGAGAACACACCAAACTCCACACAGACAGTCACCCGGAGGAAACCCACGCAGACACGGGGAGAACACACCACACTCCTCACAGACAGTCACCCGGAGGAAACCCACACAGACACAGGGAGAACACACCACACTCCTCACAGACAGTCACCCGGAGGAAACCCACGCAGACACAGGGAGAACACACCACACTCCTCACAGACAGTCACCCGGAGGAAACCCACGCAGACACAGGGAGAACACACCACACTCCTCACAGGCAGTTACTCGGAGGAAACCCACGCAGACACAGGGAGAACACACCACACTCCTCACAGACAGTCACCCGGAGGAAACCCACACAGGCACAGAGAGAACACACCACACTCCTCACAGACAGTCACCCGGAGGAAACCCACGCAGACACAGGGAGAACACACCACACTCCTCACAGACAGTCACCCGGAGGAAACCCATGCAGACACGGGGAGAACACACCAAACTCCACACAGACAGTCACCCGGAGGAAACCCACGCAGACACGGGGAGAACACACCACACTCCTCACAGACAGTCACCCGGAGGAAACCCACACAGACACAGGGAGAACACACCACACTCCTCACAGACAGTCACCCGGAGGAAACCCACACAGACACAGGGAGAACACACCACACTCCTCACAGACAGTCACCCGGAGGAAACCCACACAGACACAGGGAGAACACACCACACTCCTCACAGACAGTCACCCGGAGGAAACCCACGCAGACACAGGGAGAACACACCACACTCCTCACAGGCAGTTACTCGGAGGAAACCCACGCAGACACAGGGAGAACACACCACACTCCTCACAGACAGTCACCCGGAGGAAACCCACGCAGACACAGAGAGAACACACCACACTCCTCACAGACAGTCACCCGGAGGAAACCCACGCAGACACAGAAAGAACACACCACACTCCTCACAGACAGTCACCCGGAGGAAACCCACGCAGACACAGAAAGAACACACCACACTCCTCACAGACAGTCACCCGGAGGAAACCCACACAGACACAGAGAGAACACACCACACTCCTCACAGACAGTCACCCGGAGGAAACCCACACAGACACAGGGAGAACACACCACACTCCTCACAGACAGTCACCCGGAGGAAACCCACGCAGACACAGGGAGAACACACCACACTCCTCACAGACAGTTACTCGGAGGAAACCCACGCAGACACAGGGAGAACACACCACACTCCTCACAGACAGTCACTCGGAGGAAACCCACGCAGACACAGGGAGAACACACCACACTCCTCACAGACAGTCACTCGGAGGAAACCCACGCAGACACAGGGAGAACACACCACACTCCTCACAGACAGTCACCCGGAGGAAACCCACACAGGCACAGAGAGAACACACCACACTCCTCACAGACAGTCACCCGGAGGAAACCCACGCAGACACAGGGAGAACACACCACACTCCTCACAGACAGTCACCCGGAGGAAACCCATGCAGACACGGGGAGAACACACCACACTCCTCACAGACAGTCACCCGGAGGAAACCCATGCAGACACGGGGAGAACACACCAAACTCCACACAGACAGTCACCCGGAGGAAACCCACGCAGACACGGGGAGAACACACCACACTCCTCACAGACAGTCACCCGGAGGAAACCCACACAGACACAGGGAGAACACACCACACTCCTCACAGACAGTCACCCGGAGGAAACCCACACAGACACAGGGAGAACACACCACACTCCTCACAGACAGTCACCCGGAGGAAACCCACACAGACACAGGGAGAACACACCACACTCCTCACAGACAGTCACCCGGAGGAAACCCACGCAGACACAGGGAGAACACACCACACTCCTCACAGGCAGTTACTCGGAGGAAACCCACGCAGACACAGGGAGAACACACCACACTCCTCACAGACAGTCACCCGGAGGAAACCCACGCAGACACAGAGAGAACACACCACACTCCTCACAGACAGTCACCCGGAGGAAACCCACGCAGACACAGAAAGAACACACCACACTCCTCACAGACAGTCACCCGGAGGAAACCCACGCAGACACAGAAAGAACACACCACACTCCTCACAGACAGTCACCCGGAGGAAACCCACACAGACACAGAGAGAACACACCACACTCCTCACAGACAGTCACCCGGAGGAAACCCACACAGACACAGGGAGAACACACCACACTCCTCACAGACAGTCACCCGGAGGAAACCCACGCAGACACAGGGAGAACACACCACACTCCTCACAGACGGTTACTCGGAGGAAACCCACGCAGACACAGGGAGAACACACCACACTCCTCACAGACAGTCACTCGGAGGAAACCCACGCAGACACAGGGAGAACACACCACACTCCTCACAGACAGTCACTCGGAGGAAACCCACGCAGACACAGGGAGAACACACCACACTCCTCACAGACAGTCACCCGGAGGAAACCCACACAGGCACAGAGAGAACACACCACACTCCTCACAGACAGTCACCCGGAGGAAACCCACACAGACACAGGGAGAACACACCACACTCCTCACAGACAGTCACCCGGAGGAAACCCACGCAGACACAGGGAGAACACACCACACTCCTCACAGACAGTCACCCGGAGGAAACCCACGCAGACACAGGGAGAACACACCACACTCCTCACAGGCAGTTACTCGGAGGAAACCCACGCAGACACAGGGAGAACACACCACACTCCTCACAGACAGTCACCCGGAGGAAACCCACGCAGACACAGAGAGAACACACCACACTCCTCACAGACAGTCACCCGGAGGAAACCCACACAGACACAGGGAGAACACACCACACTCCTCACAGACAGTCACCCGGAGGAAACCCACACAGACACAGGGAGAACACACCACACTCCTCACAGACAGTCACCCGGAGGAAACCCACACAGACACAGGGAGAACACACCACACTCCTCACAGACAGTCACCCGGAGGAAACCCACGCAGACACAGGGAGAACACACCACACTCCTTACAGACAGTCACTCGGAGGAAACCCACGCAGACACAGGGAGAACACACCACACTCCTCACAGACAGTCACCCGGAGGAAACCCACACAGGCACAGAGAGAACACACCACACTCCTCACAGACAGTCACCCGGAGGAAACCCACGCAGACACAGGGAGAACACACCACACTCCTCACAGACAGTCACCCGGAGGAAACCCACGCAGACACGGGGAGAACACACCAAACTCCACACAGACAGTCACCCGGAGGAAACCCACGCAGACACGGGGAGAACACACCACACTCCTCACAGACAGTCACCCGGAGGAAACCCACACAGACACAGGGAGAACACACCACACTCCTCACAGACAGTCACCCGGAGGAAACCCACGCAGACACAGGGAGAACACACCACACTCCTCACAGACAGTCACCCGGAGGAAACCCACGCAGACACAGAGAGAACACACCACACTCCTCACAGACAGTCACCCGGAGGAAACCCACGCAGACACAGAAAGAACACACCACACTCCTCACAGACAGTCACCCGGAGGAAACCCACGCAGACACAGAAAGAACACACCACACTCCTCACAGACAGTCACCCGGAGGAAACCCACACAGACACAGAGAGAACACACCACACTCCTCACAGACAGTCACCCGGAGGAAACCCACACAGACACAGGGAGAACACACCACACTCCTCACAGACAGTCACCCGGAGGAAACCCACGCAGACACAGGGAGAACACACCACACTCCTCACAGACAGTTACTCGGAGGAAACCCACGCAGACACAGGGAGAACACACCACACTCCTCACAGACAGTCACTCGGAGGAAACCCACGCAGACACAGGGAGAACACACCACACTCCTCACAGACAGTCACTCGGAGGAAACCCACGCAGACACAGGGAGAACACACCACACTCCTCACAGACAGTCACCCGGAGGAAACCCACACAGGCACAGAGAGAACACACCACACTCCTCACAGACAGTCACCCGGAGGAAACCCACGCAGACACAGGGAGAACACACCACACTCCTCACAGACAGTCACCCGGAGGAAACCCATGCAGACACGGGGAGAACACACCACACTCCTCACAGACAGTCACCCGGAGGAAACCCATGCAGACACGGGGAGAACACACCAAACTCCACACAGACAGTCACCCGGAGGAAACCCACGCAGACACGGGGAGAACACACCACACTCCTCACAGACAGTCACCCGGAGGAAACCCACACAGACACAGGGAGAACACACCACACTCCTCACAGACAGTCACCCGGAGGAAACCCACACAGACACAGGGAGAACACACCACACTCCTCACAGACAGTCACCCGGAGGAAACCCACACAGACACAGGGAGAACACACCACACTCCTCACAGACAGTCACCCGGAGGAAACCCACGCAGACACAGGGAGAACACACCACACTCCTCACAGGCAGTTACTCGGAGGAAACCCACGCAGACACAGGGAGAACACACCACACTCCTCACAGACAGTCACCCGGAGGAAACCCACGCAGACACAGAGAGAACACACCACACTCCTCACAGACAGTCACCCGGAGGAAACCCACGCAGACACAGAAAGAACACACCACACTCCTCACAGACAGTCACCCGGAGGAAACCCACGCAGACACAGAAAGAACACACCACACTCCTCACAGACAGTCACCCGGAGGAAACCCACACAGACACAGAGAGAACACACCACACTCCTCACAGACAGTCACCCGGAGGAAACCCACACAGACACAGGGAGAACACACCACACTCCTCACAGACAGTCACCCGGAGGAAACCCACGCAGACACAGGGAGAACACACCACACTCCTCACAGACGGTTACTCGGAGGAAACCCACGCAGACACAGGGAGAACACACCACACTCCTCACAGACAGTCACTCGGAGGAAACCCACGCAGACACAGGGAGAACACACCACACTCCTCACAGACAGTCACTCGGAGGAAACCCACGCAGACACAGGGAGAACACACCACACTCCTCACAGACAGTCACCCGGAGGAAACCCACACAGGCACAGAGAGAACACACCACACTCCTCACAGACAGTCACCCGGAGGAAACCCACACAGACACAGGGAGAACACACCACACTCCTCACAGACAGTCACCCGGAGGAAACCCACGCAGACACAGGGAGAACACACCACACTCCTCACAGACAGTCACCCGGAGGAAACCCACGCAGACACAGGGAGAACACACCACACTCCTCACAGGCAGTTACTCGGAGGAAACCCACGCAGACACAGGGAGAACACACCACACTCCTCACAGACAGTCACCCGGAGGAAACCCACGCAGACACAGAGAGAACACACCACACTCCTCACAGACAGTCACCCGGAGGAAACCCACACAGACACAGGGAGAACACACCACACTCCTTACAGACAGTCACTCGGAGGAAACCCACGCAGACACAGGGAGAACACACCACACTCCTCACAGACAGTCACCCGGAGGAAACCCACACAGGCACAGAGAGAACACACCACACTCCTCACAGACAGTCACCCGGAGGAAACCCACGCAGACACAGGGAGAACACACCACACTCCTCACAGACAGTCACCCGGAGGAAACCCACGCAGACACGGGGAGAACACACCAAACTCCACACAGACAGTCACCCGGAGGAAACCCACGCAGACACGGGGAGAACACACCACACTCCTCACAGACAGTCACCCGGAGGAAACCCACACAGACACAGGGAGAACACACCACACTCCTCACAGACAGTCACCCGGAGGAAACCCACGCAGACACAGGGAGAACACACCACACTCCTCACAGACAGTCACCCGGAGGAAACCCACGCAGACACAGGGAGAACACACCACACTCCTCACAGGCAGTTACTCGGAGGAAACCCACGCAGACACAGGGAGAACACACCACACTCCTCACAGACAGTCACCCGGAGGAAACCCACGCAGACACAGAGAGAACACACCACACTCCTCACAGACAGTCACCCGGAGGAAACCCACACAGACACAGGGAGAACACACCACACTCCTCACAGACAGTCACCCGGAGGAAACCCACACAGACACAGGGAGAACACACCACACTCCTCACAGACAGTCACCCGGAGGAAACCCACGCAGACACAGGGAGAACACACCACACTCCTTACAGACAGTCACTCGGAGGAAACCCACGCAGACACAGGGAGAACACACCACACTCCTCACAGACAGTCACCCGGAGGAAACCCACACAGGCACAGAGAGAACACACCACACTCCTCACAGACAGTCACCCGGAGGAAACCCACGCAGACACAGGGAGAACACACCACACTCCTCACAGACAGTCACCCGGAGGAAACCCATGCAGACACGGGGAGAACACACCAAACTCCACACAGACAGTCACCCGGAGGAAACCCACGCAGACACGGGGAGAACACACCACACTCCTCACAGACAGTCACCCGGAGGAAACCCACACAGACACGGGGAGAACACACCACACTCCTCACAGACAGTCACCCGGAGGAAACCCACACAGACACAGGGAGAACACACCACACTCCTCACAGACAGTCACCCGGAGGAAACCCACACAGACACAGGGAGAACACACCACACTCCTCACAGACAGTCACCCGGAGGAAACCCACGCAGACACAGGGAGAACACACCACACTCCTCACAGGCAGTTACTCGGAGGAAACCCACGCAGACACAGGGAGAACACACCACACTCCTCACAGACAGTCACCCGGAGGAAACCCACGCAGACACAGAGAGAACACACCACACTGCTCACAGACAGTCACCCGGAGGAAACCCACGCAGACACAGAAAGAACACACCACACTCCTCACAGACAGTCACCCGGAGGAAACCCACGCAGACACAGAAAGAACACACCACACTCCTCACAGACAGTCACCCGGAGGAAACCCACACAGACACAGAGAGAACACACCACACTGCTCACAGACAGTCACCCGGAGGAAACCCACACAGACACAGGGAGAACACACCACACTCCTCACAGACAGTCACCCGGAGGAAACCCACGCAGACACAGGGAGAACACACCACACTCCTCACAGACAGTTACTCGGAGGAAACCCACGCAGACACAGGGAGAACACACCACACTCCTCACAGACAGTCACTCGGAGGAAACCCACGCAGACACAGGGAGAACACACCACACTCCTCACAGACAGTCACTCGGAGGAAACCCACGCAGACACAGGGAGAACACACCACACTCCTCACAGACAGTCACCCGGAGGAAACCCACACAGGCACAGAGAGAACACACCACACTCCTCACAGACAGTCACCCGGAGGAAACCCACACAGACACAGGGAGAACACACCACACTCCTCACAGACAGTCACCCGGAGGAAACCCACGCAGACACAGGGAGAACACACCACACTCCTCACAGACAGTCACCCGGAGGAAACCCACGCAGACACAGGGAGAACACACCACACTCCTCACAGGCAGTTACTCGGAGGAAACCCACGCAGACACAGGGAGAACACACCACACTCCTCACAGACAGTCACCCGGAGGAAACCCACGCAGACACAGAGAGAACACACCACACTCCTCACAGACAGTCACCCGGAGGAAACCCACACAGACACAGGGAGAACACACCACACTCCTCACAGACAGTCACCCGGAGGAAACCCACACAGACACAGGGAGAACACACCACACTCCTCACAGACAGTCACCCGGAGGAAACCCACACAGACACAGGGAGAACACACCACACTCCTCACAGACAGTCACCCGGAGGAAACCCACGCAGACACAGGGAGAACACACCACACTCCTTACAGACAGTCACTCGGAGGAAACCCACGCAGACACAGGGAGAACACACCACACTCCTCACAGACAGTCACCCGGAGGAAACCCACACAGGCACAGAGAGAACACACCACACTCCTCACAGACAGTCACCCGGAGGAAACCCACGCAGACACAGGGAGAACACACCACACTCCTCACAGACAGTCACCCGGAGGAAACCCACGCAGACACGGGGAGAACACACCAAACTCCACACAGACAGTCACCCGGAGGAAACCCACGCAGACACGGGGAGAACACACCACACTCCTCACAGACAGTCACCCGGAGGAAACCCACACAGACACAGGGAGAACACACCACACTCCTCACAGACAGTCACCCGGAGGAAACCCACACAGACACAGGGAGAACACACCACACTCCTCACAGACAGTCACCCGGAGGAAACCCATGCAGACACAGGGAGAACACACCACACTCCTCACAGACAGTCACCCGGAGGAAACCCACGCAGACACAGGGAGAACACACCACACTCCTCACAGACAGTCACCCGGAGGAAACCCACGCAGACACAGGGAGAACACACCACACTCCTCACAGGCAGTTACTCGGAGGAAACCCACGCAGACACAGGGAGAACACACCACACTCCTCACAGACAGTCACCCGGAGGAAACCCACGCAGACACAGAGAGAACACACCACACTCCACACAGACAGTCACCCGGAGGAAACCCACACAGGCACAGGGAGAACACACCACACTCCTCACAGACAGTAACCCGGAGGAAACCCACACAGACACAGGGAGAACACACCACACTCCTCACAGACAGTCACCCGGAGGAAACCCACGCAGACACAGGGAGAACACACCACACTCCTCACAGACAGTCACCCGGAGGAAACCCACGCAGACACAGGGAGAACACACCACACTCCTCACAGACAGTCACCCGGAGGAAACCCACGCAGACACGGGGAGAACACACCAAACTCCACACAGACAGTCACCCGGAGGAAACCCACACAGACACAGGGAGAACACACCACACTCCTCACAGACAGTCACCCGGAGGAAACCCACACAGACACAGGGAGAACACACCACACTCCTCACAGACAGTCACCCGGAGGAAACCCACACAGACACAGGGAGAACACACCACACTCCTCACAGACAGTCACCCGGAGGAAACCCACGCAGACAGAGGGACAACACACCAACTCCTCACAGACAGTCACCCGGAGACTGAATCGAACCCACAACCTCCAGGTCCCTGGAGTTGTGTGACTGCGACACCTACCTGCTGGTGCACCGTGCCGCCCCACCACTATGACAGTGCAGATAAATATACGATCTTAAAAGGTTTTAGTCTTTGGTCAAATTCCTAGCCAGGTTTTGCATGACTAACTCTTTTTACTGTAATGCGCCACGTCTCCAAAACTGTAGCTAAAGTTATCGGCTTCACCCAAAGTGAGAAAGAGGTCTGACCCCTACACCGTCACAGCAGTTGCAGCTTTCTGTAAGTTTGCTCTGGATTTGGACACAGTTTGGCCCTCTGTGAAGACTCTGAACTGTCTGGACAGGGATCTCAGAGCAGCAGTGAGATCAATGGAACCTTCTGAGGAGTGCACAACATGCATTCTGGACACAACATTGTCCATATATTTAGTGAAAAGTACTTGCAATGTGTGCTGTTGGAAATCACTTCTGAAGAACATACCCATGCTGAGACCCATATGCTTTCAATGTGAGAACTGTTAAAGCCATGTTTTCCAGAATCTCTATGGACTTTTCCAAGTTCTTTGGAATCGCACTGCACAAGCCATCCAACATCGACACTATATCTGCGGCTGTTTTGAAGTCAGCCGGAGCAACAACATTGTAACGACCACTCAGAAACGTATCTAATATCAAATATCAGTACACCATCTGCTCCAAACAAAGCCTTATTGCTACATGGGATATGGCTTGTGTGCAGTGATTGTTAAAAGACCAATTGTCCATAAGAAAGAAAGGCAGATTACTGACATTTTGAAATACGTTTCTTCTTATGTACAGCCATCGTACCCTATGTGGGAAAACATTTGTGTCACAAGTGATACAACTGTAAACTAGTTAACCACTTTGTGGGATATTGCAGCATACAACCACCCTCCTAGCTACCACTTAAAGTACCATAGTGTACACACAGCAGTGCCTCAGTAACCGCTAGAAAAAACTATCCACCACCTGACAAAACCACAAGACCCCACAAAACACCCACTAGAGCTTGAATAAAATGCTGAAACTTAAAAAAAAAATGGATATCACACAAACAATATATAGATAAACTTAACATACAAAGTACATTTTACTGAAACTAAGTACATATTTAGTAATTAATACACTGTATGTTATAAAACACACACACAAAATGTAGCCTGTACCTTGTGATGCTGTTAAGGACCGTGTACAGAGTGGACGTTCTAGGGATTTAGAATCCTAGGGCTCAGGGCTGTCAGTGGTCTGCTTTACAGAGAATTTATGAAGTTTCAAGTTCACAAAGGCTTTACCGGGCAAAGTTGAGTTCCTCCCTTGTGTGCCTGCAGCTCATCTCTGTCTGAGCACTAATCACTTTTGTGAGTCGCTCTGGATCAGAGTGTCTGCTAAATGCTGTAAATGTAAATGTCATCTCCATCAAAAGTTAGTTAAATTCAAAGGAATTAGTGTCTTCCCGGTGGAAGATATGAATTTAAAAATAAACTTTCCAGATCAGCGATACACAAATATTTAACCATTTTTAAAATGTATTTAACATAGGATTATAAAAACTTTACCAGTACTTTCATTTTGAAGTTAGTCTAAAAGTTCAAAAGAGCCACACTCCTCACAGACAGTCACCCGGAGGAAACCCACGCGGACACAGGGAGAACACACCACACTCCTCACAGACATTCACCCGGAGGAAACCCACGCAGACACAGGGAGAACACACCACACTCCTCACAGACATTCACCCGGAGGAAACCCACGCAGACACAGGGAGAACACACCACATTCCTCACAGACAGTCACCCGGAGGAAACCCACACAGACACAGGGAGAACACACCACACTCCTCACAGACAGTCACCTGGAGTGGGGCTCGAACCCACAACCTCCAACCGCTTCAGTTCAGGGTTATGGTGGCGCCGGAGCCTACCCAGAGTCACTGGGCACAAGGTGGGAACACACCATGTAGGAGGCGCCAGTCCTTCACAGGACAACACACACAAACACACATTCACACACCTGGACACATTTGAGTCGCCCATCCACCTACCATCAAGTTTTTTGTATTGTGGGAGGAAACCGGAGCACCCGGAGGAAACCCACGCAGACACAGGGAGAACACACCACACTCCTCACAGACAGTCACCCGGAGGAAACCCACGCGGACACAGGGAGAACACACCACACTCCTCACAGACATTCACCCGGAGGAAACCCACGCAGACACAAGGAGAATACACCACACTCCTCACAGACAGTCACCCGGAGGAAACCCACGCAGACACAGGGAGAACACACCACACTCCTCACAGACAGTCACCCGGAGGAAACCCACGCAGACACAGGGAGAACACACCACACTCCTCACAGACATTCACCCGGAGGAAACCCACGCAGACACAGGGAGAACACACCACACTCCTCACAGACAGTCACCCGGAGTGGGGCTCGAACCCACAACCTCCAGGACCCTGGAGCTGTGTAACAGTGAACATGCTGCACTATGGTGTCCCCTTTAAAGAGTCTTCAACAAGCAGCAAACAGTCAGCTATTTTCTTGTAAAGTCTGGGATCTGTTTTTATGAGACAGAGTGGCAGATGTAGCAGGTGTTTGGCTGCAGCAAAGATAAAGCAGTAATAATAAAACACCACAAATGAACTGCTAGTGAGCGCCTGTCAACATGCCAAGATGATTGAAAACTAGATAAAAAGTTCATTTGTAACAAAGGCCGTTTGCTTTGTGACTTTTAGGGTAGGGCAGCTCCCCTTTTATATAAAACCAGCTTGAGTACAGTGCGTTTCTGTGGAATGCACAGTTTATTATGTCTCTACGGCAAATTGGCCTTTCCTGAAGAGCGGCGTTGTAAAGCTGCACTCACTGGCACATAATCATGAGTGTTTATATTAACCCTGTAAATACATGCTTCCTGTCTAACCATTCTGACTTTTCTAACACTGCCACAACTTTGCCTCGCTTCCACCTTAATAATATAGTTTGGAACAATAATTTTTCATAATCCAATTAAAGCTCGAAGCTAAAATCATATCCTGCAGAACAAACCATGCATTCGGATTTCAGGTTGTTTTTAAACATTTGTGCGTATTCAAACTATTAACAAGTTCCATTGTTTGCGCTCACAGTGCAGAAGCGAATGGGAGGGGCCATGAATCTCCTGAGTGGCTTTAAAAGGCTAGAGCTGGCCCTGTGTACAGCACAGAACATAAATGAAGAAGCTAGCAATCCATCTTAATAGATAATACTTATACAAGTAGCAGCTGCAACAGAGCTGGTTTGGGATGGACTCCAGAGACTGCACCGAAATCTTTTTTTTTTTTTTTTAAAGCTACAATTCGTAAAGGCTGCAAAATATGTTAAGAGCTGTGGTGAAACATTTGTTACTGGTATGCATAAATATTTGTTCAGAAGAAACCATTTTAGGTCTAACTAGTGTGGCTTTGCAAGGACACAACCAGTTAATCACCAGGAAGTTTGGACAGTCCTGTGTATGTTTCAGCTCTGAATTTACATCAAAAGCTAAAGAATGCAACTTTTAAATATAGAAAAGATAATAACGGGTACAAAGCACGTCCGTACTAAACACGTTCACCATATTTAGGCATAGAATGCTTATCTTCTGAAGGAAAAAATCTAATATTGCCTATTCAGACACCACAGTTTATTGTCTTATATTTGAAGGTGTATTCACTGAGAGTCATTAAGATGATTGGAGTGTATGAAATCAGAGAAGAGAGTGAAGGAGCCCCAAACGATACATTTGTGATTCAGAACTAATCATTAAGCATTAGCAACTGAGCTCAAAACTGCTGATGCAGCTTAATGCCATCAAATTCTCACAGCTATGTTCCAGTATCTTGTGTAAAGTTTTCTTTAAACTTCCTGTTTATGCCCTTCATTTCAGACTAAATTTTGGATGATTAACCTTTGGCCCCGTGGATCATCCAGCTTATCACCACTCTTAATGGGTTTGTGTTTTAAAAAATACTTGGAACACTGCAAACAGAAATTGTTCTCACAATAAACACTGTTGTTATGTAGCAGATTTAACACATGCTTTTTAAAGAGGTAAACATTAAAGGTATTTTCTGCCTAATTAACAATTGGAGATGTAAATACAGTCCATTTGAGAAGAGTAGTGTTAGATTCAAAACAGGTTTAGCATTGAATTATTTATAGTGGTGATGGAAACCAGATGTTTAAACCGGAAATCAGATTAAAAGATATTGCCTGATGCCTGAGATGCTGTTTTATTATTTAGTCCTGATTTAGATTATATACAATTGTGGGGTAAAATGTATGCCTTTTAAATCAGTACATGGAGGAGAGAGGTACATACAGGCTAAATCCTGAAGAAAAGAGGTGTTTTGTGTCTGTGTGTGTTTTCTCCCACAATCCAGAAGCACATCAGTAGGTCTCTTGGCTATTGTCCTCAGGTGTGAGTGTGTGATGCCCAGTGATGTTCCTGTCTTGTGCTCAATGATCCTGGGTAGGCTCTTAATTCACTGTGACCCTGTTCAGGATGAAGTTACAGAAAATTAATGAATCGATGATTAATACATAAATGATGTATATATATATATATATATAGTGTGGCATGGTGGTGCAGCAGGTAGGTGTCTAGTTGTGTTGTAGGTGCTAGGTGTTCTAGCATTTAAAAAAATCCCACACCGACATGAACCAGGTTAAACACTCGATTCTCAACAGAGGGGGTCTTTAAATGACTTATTAGGTCTATGTGCTTCTCCAGAGCCTCTTCTTTAATTTCTCACTTATTGTTTTATTTAAATCAAATAGATTGATTTACCTGACAGTAACTGAATTAACTAAACAGCAGGAGCGCTATTTATGATTGGATGGAGAGTGTACGTATGAAGGGCAGGTGTCTTATATCTTTGCCTCGGCCACCAGGCAGACCAGCATCTTCTAAGCTGGGCAGTGCTCTGATGGCTTGCTAAAAAACTAAACCTTCCATTAACAGTAGACACAATTGTTGACAGTGTACAGGCCATAAAGCCAGTGTTTGTAATAAGCCAGTAAGATAAACATGACATAGGTGAGTTATCATATGTGTACAGTACAGCTCTGACTCTATGCAGCCCTTGGAGGATGCTGTATTTCTATAATACACAAGAACCAAAATAGGCTCCAGGTCTTTTGCATCCATTTTTCTGTAGAGGCAGATAATTTGAGGTGATTTTTATTCATGAGCAGAACTACACTGCACCAGTCCTCAAATGGAATACAGCCAGCGTGTGGTATTCTGGAAGACAGAATAAGAAGAAAGACTTCTCATTAAATCTCCAAAGAGAAAAAGCTCTCCATATCCTGACCTTTGCAACAGATGTTACTTAATCAAATGTTCTTTGGAAGACTTTATAAAGTGTATTGACAATGTTACTGTAGTGCAGTGTCCACTAACTTCCTGTGATATGCTACAAATCTTTTTTCAGAAAATGTGGAAAACACATTGTATTACAACTCCCACTAGAGAATGTTCATATTTCATTTTAAGGCTAAATTCAGTGCTTGAGATAAGTGAGGAAACGAAGCAGCCACTAGCCAAGATAATGACATAACCAGGATGATGCCATAGTAACAGCAGATAATACAAAGAAGAAAATATTAAACGGATATTATTTCTCCCCTCCCTGGATCACCACCTTAACGTGGTTGAGGGGTTTGCGTGCCTGCGTGAGCCTAGGAGCTATGTTGTCGGGGCAATAGCCCCTGGTAGGGTCTCCCAAGGTAAATTGGTCCTAGGGGATGGGCCAGACAAAGAGTGATCCATTAAGACCCAGATGAAGAACAACAACAATACAACAAAAGAGACACAGCTTCCCTTGCCTGGAGTAGGGTTACCGGGGCCCCAACCTGGAGCCAGGCCTGGGGGAGGGACTCCTCGGCGAGCGCCTGGTGGCCGGACTTTCACTCATGGGGTCCGGTTGGGCTCAGCCCAAAGGAGCAACATGGATCCACTCTCCCATGGGCCCACCACCTGTGGGAGAGGTAGTAATCCGGGTCTGGTGCATTGTGGATCGGGTGGCAGCTGAGGGCGGGGACCTTGGCGTTCTGATCCTCGGTTACTGAAACTGGCTCTTGAAACACAGAGGAAGTAGAGTTTGGGATCCTGGGGAGGGTTCGTCTATCACTGGGGCGGAGGTGGCTGAGATAGTAGGAAAACTCCTTGGCGGTAGGGCCCTGGGGGTGGATGAGATTTGCCCTGGGTTCCTCAGGGCTCTGGATGTTGTGGGGCTGTCCTGGCCCCAGGGGGATCATTCTCCTCAGCCTCCCCAGTAAGGTCTATGCGAGGGTACTGGAGAAGAGAGTCCAACTGATAGTTGAAACTCCTGGAGGAACAATGCAGATTCCGCCCCGGTCGTGGAACACAGGACCAGCTCTTTACCCTCGCTAGGATCCTGGAGGGTGCATGGGGGTTTGCTCAACCAGTCTACATGTGTTTTGTGGATCTGGAGAAGGCATTCAACCGTGTTCCTCGGGGTATTCTATGAGGGGTGCTCGGGGAGTATGGGGTACTGGGCTCTTTGCTACGAGCCATCCAGTCCCTGTATAAACAGAGCAGGAGTCTGGTTCGTATGGCTGGCAGTAAGTCCGACTGGTTTCCAGACAGAATGGACAGAATTTCTCGGCGTAGCCAAATGGCAGAAGGTTTCCGGTTTGGTGGTCTCAGGATTCCATGTCTGCTTTTTGAGGATGATGTGGTCTTGTTGGCTTCATCGAGCCGGGACCTCCAGCTCTTGCTGGACCAGTTTGCAGCAAAGTGTGAAGCGGTAGGGGTGAGGATCTACACCTCCAAATCTGAGTCCATGGTACTCAGTCGGAGAAGGGTGGAGTGCTCTCTCCAGGTTGGAAGTGAGATCCTGCCTCAAGTGGAAGAGTTTAAATACCTCGGGGTCTTGTTCACGAGTGAGGGAAAGATGGAGCGGGAGATTGACAGGCAGATCGGTGCAGCATCAGTAGTAATGCAGGCTCTGTACTGGTCCGTTGTGGTGAAGAGAGAGCTGAGCAGAAAAGCAAAGCTCTCGATTTACCGTTCAATCTACGTCCCAACCCTCACCTATGGTCACGAACTTTGGGTAGTGACTGAAAGAACGAGATTGCGGGTACAAGCGGCTGAAATTAGTTTTCTCCACAGGGTGTCTGGACTCTCTCTTAGAGACAGGGTTAGGAGCTGTGACATCCAGGAGAGACTCGGAGTGGAGCCGCTGCTCCTCCATGCCAGTTGAGGTGGTTCGGGCATCTGGTCCGTATGCCTCCTGGATGCCTTCCTGGTGAGGTGTTCTGGACATGTCCAACGGGGAGGAGGCCCCGGGGGAGACCAAGAACATGCTGGAAAGACTACATGTCTCGACTGGCCTGGGAACGCCTCGGTATACCCCCGGAGGAGCTGGAGGCGGTGGCTGGAGAGAGGGAGGTCTGGGTTTCTTTGCTCCAAATGCTTCCCCCGTGACCCGGACCTGGATAAGTGGTGGAAAATGGATGGTTGGATGGATGGATGTTATTTCTAGTCAAATCTACACAATTTATTAATTTGGAATATATATTTGAGAGGATTTGATGTGAAGGTAGTTCCCACGCATAAGGAAAGGGAAATTTAAAACAGAATGAGTAAAGCTATGAGCTCAAAGAAGACCTCACATCTGTGCAAGACCTGGATGACCTTCAAAATCCTCACCATCAAATAAACAGCACTTAAAGCTTTTATCTTTGAGAGATGGGAATATCTGACACCAGCTTCAGATCTAAAAACAACAACAATACCAAAACACAGCTGTTTCAGTTCATGCTTCACACTGAGAAGGAAACTAAATGGTGTAGGTCAGAAAGGATGTTTAGCTAACAAGGATCTCACACCTTAACTCAACATCATTCAGTGTGTTGAGGTTATTTTGGTTGTTAAAGAAATGTTACCAGCTTCTCTGGCTGAATTTGGGACATGTGGAATTTATATTAGATAAAAGTTATTCTTCCACCGAAATTCCTGTTTTATTCACAACATTCCACAGAATGAGGATGTGGTGCAGATTTCTTGGGAACTTCTGGAGCAGACTTGTTCCTCCGTCTCTCTCATATAAACATCTGCTCATGACAATTCTAATATAGAGCAGCACACATGCCATATCATCTGTGTCTGTCGTTCTGCAGACCAGTGACTCACTGGAAGATAATGACACATGCTTTAATTCTCTCCCCAAGAGCACCCTGAATGATCTTACAGCCAAAGCATCACATCATTAAAAATAAAGCATGTCGGCCTATTAAACTTCAAAAATTAGGTTAATTGGCAATAGGTCAGCGACATGGTTGAATTTAAAAAGAATATCTCAGAGAGGATGTGTCTTGCAGAACTGAAGATGGAGAGGGGTTCATCAATCTTTAAGAGACAACGTGGGCAAACGTTGAGGGATAAAGTTTCCCAACTAAAATGTTAAAGAGTTTGGGATTTCATTATATATGAGATAAAATATCATTATAAGTTTCAGAGAATTATTAGACATCTCTATAAGACACTGTATAAGACGTCTTTCTCAAGGAAGGCCTTGCTTATTTCAGTAAGACAACAAAATGGCTCCTTAATGTAAGAGTCCGGGAGCTTAACTCGTCTAGATCTGTCACCTATTGTTAACAACTTATGAAGCAAGAATCACTATAAAAGCGGCACGGTAGTGCAGCAGGTAGTGTCGCAGTCACACAGGGGCCTGGAGGTTGTGGGTTTGATTCCTGCTCCGGGTGACTGTCTGTTAGGAGTTGGTGTGTTCTCCCTGTGTCTGTGTGGGTTTCCTCCGGACGACTGTCTGTGAGTAGTTGATGTGTTCTCCCTGTGTCTGCGTGGGTTTCCTCCTGGTGTTCCGGTTTCCTCCCACAGTCCAAAATAACATGTTGGTAGGTGGATTGGTGACTCAAAATGTGTGTGAATGTGTGTGTGTGTTGCCCTGTGAAGGACTGGCGCCCCCTCCAGGGTGTATTCCCGCCTTGCACCCAATGATTCCAGGTAGGCTCTGGACCCACCTCGACCCTGAACTGGATAAGCGGTTACAGATAATGAATGAATGAATGAATCACTGTAACGGAGATTATGAGCTGCAGAGCACCAGAAATCCTATAACAAGCAAGAATCAGAAAACAGTACAGTTCCAAAAATACAGCGACTGGTATTCTCAGTTCCTAAACACGTACAGAGTGTTTTTAAAAGAAGAGCTGATGCAACACAATGGCAAACACTGCCCCTATCCATTGCTGGCATCAAATTAAAAGGGAATATTATTTAAATAAATAAATAAATAACAAAAACAACAAACTTTGTTGTCCTTGTAGTATTTGTAGTCCCAACTTTTTGGAAAAGGGGTTGTATCATTATGTAACATTTACATTAACTTAATTTCACAGATGCTTTTATCCCTGGTGACATAAGAGTTTAATCATGATATAGATGATGAAGGTGATTTTAGCATTAAGAGTCTTGCTGATAGACTGTTACTGGTATAGAGCAGTAGCCCAAGTGAAGAATTGCAACCTCAGTCTCCTGCATTAAATGTCAGTACTATAAAACTAATAAAAATGAAGGAGACCTAGGCATGTCTGAACAGTGTGGTGAATGGTCAGTGTTAACTGGACGTATGTAGCTGCTCTTCACCCATGAGTTTGGCAGCTAAATAATAATAACAATTCTTTACATATCAATCACATTCACAACATCAGTGATACACTGAACAACCATAACTTTATGATATATGAGTGTGCACAAACAGGAATCTGCTGGCTGGATATTTTTGGTTGGAAGCAGAGCCTCAGACTTCCTCAGTGAGCTTTGGAAACACTGCTTAAATCCTGTGTTGACTGCATAAAATCCATTAATTTTCCCTCTTCAGTGTCTTCCCATGATTTCAGAGCACTGAGACAGAAAACCGTGTCAGACGCGGTGTGAAGATTCAAGTATTTAAAAATCGCATTCTGCCTTTAAACTTACAAACAATGCCTCCACACACTCACAGTAGTTCTATTAGCAAAACATACAAAAAGTGGTTCTGCTAAGACATTGCTAAAAGAAACTTTTGTAGCACCTTTATATTACGTGCTCACTTAGCACATGGCTCTGTTTGTTATTGTCCCTGTCTCTGCCCATGTCCCACCTTTGTTCCTCCTCCTCGGCGGTGTCTCATTTGTAATCCTGCCCCCTCGTTGTCTGTTTCAGGTGTCCCTTGTCTGTGTGGTATATTTAAGTTCCTTTGTGTGACTCTTTCTTTGTTGGACATTCCATTTTTGCCTGTCTGTCTTGTTGGTTCTTTGTTTCGGTTCACCTCATTGTGTAGCTGTCTGGTTTGTTTATGTTCCCATTAGGTTTGTCTGTTTTAGCTTTTTGTCTAGGTTTGTTTGTTTCGTTCTCCTTGTACAGGTATTTATTTAGCTCTCCTCATCTAGGTCTCTGTTTAGCTCTGTCCAGTTTTTGTCTGTTTAGCTCTCTTTGTCAAGGTTTGTCTCTTTAGCTATCTCTGTCTGTCTAGTTCCCTCTGTTTAGGTTTAGTCTGTATCTGTCTCTTTAGTCTAGATCTGTTTGTTTAATTATTTCTGTCCAAGTCTCCCTGACTAGGTCTTTCTTTGTCTAAGTATGCTGTTGTGTCATCCAAGTCTCTGTCTTGTTTTGTTATCTTTTGTTTAAATAAGTCTGTGTTATTAGCAAGTGTGTCCGCCTCCCGTCAGTCCGCGCGTTCCTGACAAGATGGCACTGCATTAAAAACCAGAATGGTAAATGTGATGGATATCACCACATGGGCTCTTGAATATATGGATAAACTCTTTCATTAAAATCAACAACAAAACAAACAAATAGTTGCTACATCCACAAATGCAAGTTAAGTCTATACTATGGCAAACGAAAACTATGGCAACAACGTTCAGAAATTCTGATGAATTCTGGGTTCAAGTTCATCAGAAATTTATTGACGCAGAGCAGAAAAGTATGACGAATCAATCTTTTAAGATGTGTATGAAAATACTGTATAACTTGTTCTCTGGACAGTAGAAAAAAAAAAACGATGCATGCAGATTGTTATCAGTGTAAAGATAAAAACCAAGGTGTGTTATGACATGGGGTGTGAGTGTGTGTACATCTGTGAAGGCAGCTGGATATATATATATATATATATATATATATATATATATATAGTGTGTGTTTAATTAGATTATATTTGACAATCTTACTTTACTACAGGCCCAACAGAATCTACTAATCATAGCTGTCTGCTTTTATTAGGATTCTCCTTACAGACCCAAGCGTAAATATTAAATGTGCCATTCATAATCAGACCTCTTCATATTGTACCGGTTGCAGAGCTTCATTTGTTGCACTCCACGCACGAATGGATTTCCTAAATGGATGACTTTCAGCTTACTCCAACCAGTGCCTCTGTGTTTTATAACACTCAGTAAGTGTTTCTGTAGAAATTCACTGGATGAGTTCCTTTCACATTTGCTGGGAAGAAAAACATCTACAGTGCTGTCCCAAGATTCTCAGCGCAGCCACAATTTCACTTGGGCTGTTGTTACTGGAAGCAGCATTGGTGTCCTTAGATTCCCTTCTTACTTAAATAGACCCTCAACCAAATATGCCCTTTTATCTGATGGCCTTTCAAGATAAAATATATGAAGTAACCCAGGATCAGCCGTGCAGTGTGGTTTATTAAAACACACATTGCTATTGTTCTCTGAAAAAATCCCACCTAGTTCTATCATTTTTGAGCTTATTTGTGCCCACAAGATGTCTATAACAGACCAACAGCAATGATCCAAAACTGATTTCTTATTAAAATTCTTTACTTCCTCCATTCATTCATTATATGTAACTGCTTTATTATTCAGGGGTTTTCACCTATTCAGGGCTAACGGAGGATCCAGATCACTGGCCTCAAGGAAGGAACACACCCTAAATGGCATTGCAAGTCCATCACAGAGCATCACACACTCACACACACACACAGACACACACACACCTATGGACACCACTAAATAGCCAGTCCAACTTCCAACTTGTGTTTGTGGACTGTGGGGTGAAACGGGATCACGTGGAGGAAATCCATGCAGAGTGTGAGAACACACAAAACTATTACTGGCACCAAGTTGTGGATTCAGACGCTGTTTATGAGAAGTGTGGTGTGTTTATTAACTGTTAATTAATATTCCAATAAGGTTTCAAGCATTTGTTTCAAGTGTAAGACATTATCAATTATTGTTTATGCTTTAAAACATCCGAAACCCAATGCACAAATTGATTTTAAAATAATACACGTTTTAAATATGCAGATTTTAAAGAACAAACTATTTCGAGTCAAATAACTGGTCATAATTAAAAATGCAAAGTAAATAATGTCGCAGTATTGCTCCAAAAGAGAAACTGCTCACTTACACATCTGCTGAACCTGGCTTTTTCTGCTTGGTCTTTACGAGCAACACCCTAGAAAATAGAAGGCGATACACAGTACAAAAATACAGAACATGCCAAAAGCACAAAACAGCTCTCGTAAAAACTGTCTTTCTCTGGAAACCACAATGATCTTGTGAGAAATGGGTCTGCATTTCATGGATTTTTAAAATGGGAATGGTTTTATCATTAACCTCATTTCTGAATACTTATCCTTGACTCATGAACACGTTTATATTAGCGGTTCACAGGACCCCAGATAATCTAAAGGATCAATAAACCCATGTAACATTGTTTTAACAAATTGACACTGTCATGAAGGTGTACTGGGTGACACGAGAAATGAGGAAGTAGAAGAGATGTGACGATTTTCTTTAAACACAACCACTTGGAAACAAATAGAACTAGACAAACAATACATAATAAAGAAGCAATGACATGAGGAAAGACCAAAGTGATAAGCAAGCTTAAAATATAAGGTATAGATGAACCAGAGAACTAAATGTAAGAGCCTAACATGGGCTAAAGTACTACAACCAAGTACAAAATAACAACAAAAAGACTGTATGTGAGGAGTTTGGTGTGTTCTCCCTGTGTCTGCGTGGGTTTCCTCCGGGTGATTGTCTGTGAGGAGTGTGGTGTGTTCTCTCTGTGTCTGCATGGGTTTCCTCCGGGTGATTGTCTGTGAGGAGTGTGGTGTGTTCTCTCTGTGTCTGCATGGGTTTCCTCCGGGTGATTGTCTGTGAGGAGTGTGGTGTGTTCTCCCTGTGTCTGCATGGGTTTCCTCCGGGTGATTGTCTGTGAGGAGTGTGGTGTGTTCTCTCTGTGTCCGCGTGGGTTTCCTCCTGGTGACTGTCTGTGAGGAGTGTGGTGTGTTCTCCCTGTATCTGCATGGGTTTCCTCCGGGTGATTGTCTGTGAGGAGTGTGGTGTGTCTGTGAGGAGTGAGGTGTGTCCACGCGGGTTTCCTCTGGGTGCTCTGGTTTTCTCCCACGGTCCAAAAACACACGGATGGATTGGTGACTCAAAAGTGTCCGTAGGTGTGAGTGTGGCAGACAATAAGGAACACCTTGAAATGGTCATATGACAGGAGTGGGTGTGGCAACAGTCACACGAAGAGAGTCAAAGACAAACAGGAGTAAATCAAGCCACGTGAGGAAGGAACACAAAGGAGGAAAACAAGGAGACTTAGACAGACACTTCCCTTTGATACTTTAACCTTGTTGCTTATTTGACATATAAAACATGACATTTTGATAATCTAATCTGTAATGTTTAATGTTCAATTACATGTGCCTACTCTAACGATAATATATTTATAGTTCCTGGCCCTTTACCTGTACCTGGTTGTAAAGTCAATCTGATCAAAAGATGATCATAAGTAAGAGATGATAGAATTATATTTGAAAGTTGAAACGCTTTATTGTGGGTCATTGTTCAGAAGGCTACATGTCATCAACATCAACAAGTCTTTCATAACAAATGGCCCTCTATTAAAATCCATAAATTCTTATCCCAACAAAATCATTTATTGAGGAATTAAAGGCTAGGTGCTTTAGTCAATTTCACCCTAAAAAAGGCATATGATCATTTAAAATTTTACACACCCCTCTATAATTTTTATTCCATCAGTTGTATCATGTTTAGGATGAAACCGATTAACACTGTAAATAATGACAACTGATGATGGTTAGAATAACCCTGTATAGATATTTATGGAACTGGTAATGGGTTGTCACAAAGGGTTAACAATAATCCTAATCAAGCTGGTGTTGAGGACATGTGGCTTAAGTACTTGGCACTGTGGCGGGATTCCTAACCCAGGCGCCCTGGCTTGACTCTGTCTTTACTGTCCAACTCACACAAGGACCAGCACATTTAGGGACTGATCATGGCTTGAGTGAAAGTGAAAAATACTGTTCAGTGAGAAAGATATGGAGCTAAATCAATGATATAAGTATCTGAATAATATTTTAATTATATTTGTCTGAATATTTTATATCTGATTTATTTTTGGATGGCATTTGATAAATTTGATATATTCAGATTTTAATATATATATAAAATTCATTTTTGCATGAGTTGGCCATACAAAAATAATTCATTAAAAATTAGATATAATTCTTTAAAAATCTCTTTCCTAATTCATTGTTTTGTAAAGTTTCTTTTGTTTCTGAAAAGCATTTTGAATTGCTGTTTTGTAAGAAAGGTGCTCTATAAATTTGGTTTGCCTTTCTTCACTTTGAGGCCCAACAGAGCCCTTATACACCAAGTGTGTTTGAGGAGAGATAAGACAATGGTATTAAACATGCTTCTGCTAAAGAAAACACTTCCATATAGGGAGCTATGTGTATAATGCTGCTTTACCTTTACTCCTTACACATCGCCTAGTCCTGAGTGTCCCCTGAACCCACTCACTCCTCTGGGACCTTGAGAAATGAAATATTACACCACTGTAAACAGAGAGGATTTTTTTATTCCTCACATCACTCATCAAACAGATAAAACTTTCAGTGGAACATCCACTCCTCCAGAAACTTGCAGTTTTATATAATCCTCTGTTTGGGATCCAAATCTCTTGTCTCCAAATTAACTTCAGAACAACTTAAAAAACATACTTAACTTTCAGTTTAAAATGTAATCACAGTTTGTATGAAAATGATTTTAACCATTTCTGTTTGGTCGATTATGATCCAATTTAGACACAGTTTAAATGCACAATGCACAATTTAGACACAGTTAAAAGCTTAGACATGCTTCAATGCGCTTCTTGTTTTGTTTTGTTTACTACTGATTTGCCTACTAGATGAAGGAGTTGGTTTTGAACACTCTCCTCTGCTAACAAACACGGATCAGCCGTTATATTACTCCCACCTCCTTGTCTCTCACTGTCTACTGACCTTATACATGCATTTGCAGTTCTACAGTTACAGACTGTAGCACATCTGTCGCTCCTTCCCTTGTTCTTCAGTGGCCAAGACCCCCACAGGGCAGGCATTGCTTGGTGGATATTTTTGGCTGATGGACTCTTCTAAGTCCCGTAGAGACACTGATGTGTTTTAATAAATAAATATGTTCTGATATGACTTACACGAGGAAGTGGAGCAACAAGGTGTAAGTAGTGGAGAAAGGAGGTAGTCATAATGCTGTGAGTGATCATTATATACCAATGCGCCAAGAGGTTGTCTTTTGCCAAAATCTCCCTGCAGTGATGAAATACCCAAAAGGCACGTTTGTAAAAATGAAACCGCAGCTAAATGGCTTCAGAGAAAACTGTTCAAACATGGTAGTCTACGCCAGCGATGCAGTACAAAGGAATACATTACATGTGTTATTATCTTTCCAGTACTGTATAAAGTCTGGTGTTATTAGAGTTACTGACTTCACCTGGTTAACCATTGTGTATGTCTAAAAACTTAAAGCCATCCTGTTTCTTTAGATTGCACCCATTGTGGACACGGATGTTCAGTTGTGTATGTGCAGATTGTATCATTTCCAAATATAGCATGAGATAAAATGGGATGTTATTGAGCAATGGAACAGTATTTCATTTTCTGCTTACTGCATGAATAAGTAGGAGTATCACTTGTGATCCAGAACTAATCACCCAACAGCAGTAAATCTGTTTATCCAATATTTCGGTTGATGAAGTATTAGTAAGAATTTTACTCCCATCTGCTGCAGGGCTAAATTATACTCTTATGTGGCAAACGTGGCTCCATTACAATATTCTACACTCAACAGCCAAGTCAAAAAAGTTTTAAATCCGTTCAGCCTCGGATGACCTTAAAGGCGGTCTCGATTGTGATTGAAAAACTCTTGTTTATAAAATTCGTACGATGTTTCCTCACAATTTGCGAGCTCTCCAGTCTTTCCAAATGGTGAAAAGCATGAACCAAAGTGAGGATACTGCTCAAGACTGCTTTCATAGGTTGGAAATATTGAGTTACATTTGCGGTTTCGGGCCACTTAAGGTGGAAATGTCTCAGAATTCGGGAGAATTAACCAAAAGTGCTACAAAACTAAACAACTCGAGTTACAAAAGAGTTTCTGTGGTAATTCAAACAGGGAGCACAAACTTAAACACGCCCCCCCCATACATTGTTCCACCTTAAAACAAGTGGAATGTAAACAGCCAGAGAACTGTACTATGCCACAGTCGTAGACGTTCCCTTTAAGCTTGCATCTGTTAGGAGATTGTATAAGCAGTGTCCACACACAGTTAAACGTCTGTGCCTATATATGTGCACTTTGAAATAGCTGAATTCACTCATTACACAAACTGGTCTGTAAGTTTTTGGACATATTTATAGTTATTTATAATGGATCACAGCTTTACAGTTACTAGGCAACACTGTTTATAAAGATGACCTATGCGGCCAGTGCAGCTTTGCAGCACATATACGGCTGAGGAACATCCAACTTAAATGTTATCCTTGGCCTAACCTTATTCAATACATGCTGTGCTGTCAGTACAAATGCAACATGAATTCAAAGGAAACAGTGTTCAATGTAATCATTCATATTCAGACTCCAGAGTCCTTAACATAACAAACACGCTTTGCATGTTTCAGCATGGCTTTTCAAGCCCCTTCCAGGCCCCTCTGATTTGAGTGGAACGAAAGCTCTTTAGTCGAAGCCTCCTGAAACCAAGCTGTAGTGAAACCATTATTGTTTTTTTAACTACATTAGCTGCATCTTACACATTGTTTAGAGATCTGCATCCAGCATGGTGTCAAAAATCAAGGGCATTAACAGGTAGTTAGTCCCTCCTTTACTACAGGAACAGGGAAGACTTCTACGAAGGGTTTAGGTGAAACATCGCTGTAAGAATTTGATGGAATTCAGCTATAAAGGCAATAGTGATGTCAGGTATTAATATGATTAGTTCTTCGTCATGTATACCAATCCAGTTCATCACAAAAAGGATGCTTCATCACTCCAGAGAATGCAGTTCCACTGCTCCACAGCACACATTTCAAGCATTTTTTTATGCCCAACCGCCTGGTACTGGAAATGGCAGAGTGCAAGTGAAAAGCTGTTTCTCATGCATGGTCAGATATTCAGAAACGGGATCGTCTTTCCACACACAGAGCTGATATGACTGCTAAAGCAGATGTATAATGTCTGCCTTTGATGCCACTTTTCATCAACATCTGGTCTGGCCATTACTAAGAGGGAAGAATGGGATAGTTAAGCCATGACTAGAAAAGAAAAAAAAATGCTCTCCACCCACATCCTGGATCAGCCAAGCTTTAAGGCCCGTGCGATCATGATACAGTTGTGTGCAAAGGTTTGAGCACCCGTGGTTAAATGGCATGTTTAAACAAAGTGAGAGTCAATGAATTCATGATCTACAGGGATTTAAATATGTATTTTCAGGCAAATTTATGGCACAGCTTCTTTGCAATTGCATTTATTTTTCACATTATTCTGCAGAATACAGCAATTTTGTGTTCAAATAAATGTTTCCTCAGAAGTGCCCAAACTTTCCTTATGACTGTATAACCCACAGCTGTATCTAATGAGCTGTTTAAATACAAGTGAAATTGGATATCACTGATAGTTCACTAATAAATGACTCAGCCAAAATCTCTAAAGCTCCCCATTCACCACCAGAAAATGTCATTCAGGGACCTGGACATTCCATCTGGGGAGAGGGGAAATTAGAGAGCTTACTCTGCTCAGTGCAGCTCCGGCTGTAGAGGAAGCCAGAGTCCCATTTGGGCTGAAAATTAGATAAGGAATTATTACCAAAACAAGTGATCATATGACATCATGGTCCAGCCAGCCAGACATACATTAGTTGAACTGGTCTCTGATGGGTGTAGCTATATATAATGCAGCAGAGAGAGCATCCTAAAATGTCCTTAAAATGTGCTAACTAGCCTCGTGCAGTAACATTTGCCTATAGGTTTATGTTTATAAGACATGATACCTACGTAAGCCTCCATAATGGCCTGTTCCAAATAGAGTAATTATCGCAATACTTTCTAGATTAAAATTGACAGAATTGGCACTTTGTATTGGATATCATTGTGCTGTTCACTGTTAATTTTTTAGAGTAAATTCCTTTAAATATCCCAATACACATAGTACACACAGCTCAAATACTCATAACAATTTTATGATTGTGATTTGCAGTTTTTGTGATTTGTATTTTATTATACCTAATTTGGTTCCCATCCACTGGTGGCACTGTGTCATTAAATCCACCCAAACTCTGTTATGTACCTGAAGACGAATTACAGAAACAGTGCTGTAACCTGTTGTTTTAAAATTTTAAGCTTTGTTTTATGGTGAGGTTAGGATTAGAATTGGGGCAGATGTAAAGAAGTGTGAATAACATTTAATATTTGTGGTGTGTGTGTGTGTGTGTGTGTGTACATATATATATATATATATATATATATATATATATATATATATATATATATATATTCCCTTTCAATTCAAGTATATGGAAAATATACTTAATTTTAAAATATAACTATGGAAAAATACAACTATAATGGAGAGCTCTCAAAATAAAATGTGTGTGGTGTGTAAGTGTTTGTGTGTGTCTAATTTCATCCACCCGGGTAGTGTGTAATGTATCTTATCTGTGTTCCAATAGTTTTGAAACCACAGAATTTGAAGCTAAATCGGTTTAGACTGCAAGGTTTCCAGCTGTAAGGCTCTCATTTTCCAGATCCGGGGCTAAGCTCACAATCCATCATCTTTATTTAGAAGAAAAATATACTGCGTTTAATAAAACAAATTATAATCAATCCCAATGCAATAGTTTCACATGGGCATCTCACGCTGAGAAATCAGATTACTGTTGACAGTCACAGTACTTGTCAAAATAGTCTTCGTGCAACACAAAATCCATGGCTGTGCATTTCAGTGCTCTTACAGATTCACTTATCAGTTCACAAATAGTGTGAGAACGAGTACCACGAGTAACCAAGAGTATAGTAGAACTCTGAAAATTAATCATTATATATACATTCACTTAATTAGTTGGTATGCTTAACAAACATACTTCAAAAAGTGCACAAACAAGACAAGTGTGTTCTCCCCGTGTCCGCGTGGGTTTCCTCCGGGTGACTGTCTGTGAGGAGTGTTGTGTGTTCTCCCTGTGTCTGCGTGGGTTTCCTCCGGGTGACTGTCTGTTAGGTGTTTGGTGTGTTCTCCCTGTGTCTGTGTGGGTTTCCTCCAGGTGACTGTCTGTTAGGAGTGTGGTGTGTTCTCCCTGTGTCCACGTGGGTTTCCTCCGGGTGATTGTCTGTGAGGTGTTTGATGTGTTCTCCCTGTGTCTGTGTGGGTTTCCTCTGGGTGACTGTCTGTGAGGAGTGTGGTGTGTTCTCCCTGTGTCCACGTGGGTTTCCTCTGGGTGACTGTCTGTTAGGAGTGTGGTGTGTTCTCCCTGTGTCTGCGTGGGTTTCCTCCGGGTGACTGTCTGTGAGGAGTGTGGTGTGTTCTCCCTGTGTCCACGTGGGTTTCCTCCGGGTGACTGTCTGTGAGGAGTGTGGTGTGTTCTCCCTGTGTCCGTGTGGGTTTCCTCCGGGTGACTGTCTGTGAGGAGTGTGGTGTGTTCTCCCTGTGTCTGTGTGGGTTTCCTCCGGGTGACTGTCTGTGAGGAGTGTGGTGTGTTCTCCATGTGTCCGTGTGGGTTTCCTCCGGGTGACTGTCTGTGAGGTGTTTGGTGTGTTCTCCCTGTGTCCGCGTGGGTTTCCTCCGGGTGACTGTCTGTGAGGTGTTTGGTGTGTTCTCCCTGTGTCTGCGTAGGTTTTCTCCGGGTGCTCCGGTTTCCTCCCACAGTCCAAAAACACACGTTGGTAGGTGGATTGGCGACTCAAAAGTGTCCATAGGTGTGAGTGTGTGTGTGTTGCCCTGTGAAGGACTGGCGTATTCCCGCCTGACTGTATTCCCGCCTTGTGCCTAATGATTTCAGGTAGGCTCTGGACCCACCGCGACCCTGAACTGGATAAGCGGTTACAGATAATGAATGAATGAATGATGCAAATGATTATTAACTTTAATGAATTCGGTTTTTATTATTCTTTCGTTCCTCATTTATTTAGAGTAACTACAGCCACATCGGCTAGCCATATCTCCAACTCACCAGAGTTCTCCTAAACCATAAATGAGATGAGTGCAGAGGGACACCAGAGAAAAATGTATTAATTCATTCATTATTTTTATTCATTTATTATCCAGTTCAGGGACACTTTGGGTCCAGAGCCTAACCGGAATTACAGGACGCAAGGCAGGAACACACCCTGGATGGGGTGCCAATCCATTTGAGGGCACCAAACACTTACACAGTCACAGAAATTATATTTAAAAATGCAGTTTATTTGCTCAAAAAATAGCTGAAACTGCTATTGCAACTAGCTAGCCAAGCATAGTGTCATACCGGCCAGCCATTGTAACCTCCCATCTTGGAACTAGAAGTATGGACTGGATTTGAACCTCTGGGAACCTCTAGAGGACGATCGACACAAAACGCACAGCACAACAGATGGCTCTTGACAATTGAGGAGCAGGCTGAAAGTAGGGTAACAATGTGTGCAGAGCAACATATAGACTACAACATACAGTCTGTAATAGACAGTGAATATAGAAACAAGGAGGTGCTCTTATTGTTAATGCTGCACAATGTATAGTCTTGTTCAGTACTTTAATGTTCTTGAGAAATTGTAATGCAGCTGTTCCCTATGCTCTGTGACAGATTTTAACCTCATTAATATGGTCCTGGCAAAACAGATTCCCATGGAGATCCAGTTTCCCTGTCAGGAGCAAATTTATGATTTGTGTCAAAATTTGGTTTAGATTTTGCCCCATCTTTCAATTCAGAGTGTAAAGCTAATCAAGTCTGGATGGGTCTTACAGCAGCTTTAATTAACTGCACTGACAATGGACGGTCCACCTAGACTGTGGTATCCTCATTATCACTGTGTGTGTGCATATATCCAGGAAACTTTCTCCACAGGCTCAAGCCATGTTTCTCTGCCCAGATCCTCTACAATGTCTGGATAACCCTGTCCAACAATGTGCTTTCAATTACCGTCATGTTGATTGCTCTGAGGGCTTACTGTGTTCCTTGCTTCCACAGAAACTTTCAGAGAAATTCTCTGGAAAACCTAGCATGTGGGCTACAGTGGTCTCCAGCTAACAAAACAGGTTCTTGGGCCAGTAATGGCCGAGCTCCACTTTGTTTAAAACTACACAGACATATCAGAATATAATAACAATCCCTTTTGTGTTTTTGCATTCACTATCCATTCTTTCAGCTCCACCAACCATACAGGAACCCTTTGTAGTTCTACAGTTGAATTCTGTGGTCCATTATGTTACTCTGCACACTTTGTTTGTCAACTTTAACCCTGTTCTTCAATGGGCAGGATCCCCTCAGGACCACCACAGAGTAGGCATGATTTGCATGGTGGATTATAGCTGTAGTGACACTGATGTGGTGGTGGTGGTGTGTCACTACTGGTCTGAGAATAGTCCACCAAGGTATGTTCAGCATCATGTGTTCACTAATGTAGGCCTAGAGAAACCCATCACAAACCATGCAGCAACAGATCAGTTACTGTGTCTTACTTTACATCTACAAGGTGGAGCAAGAAGGTAGGCGTGTCTAGTTGAATGGACAGTGAGTGTTTAAAAACCTTCAGCAGCACTGCTGTGTCTGATCCACTTGTACCAGTGCAACACACACTAACACACCACCACCACGTTAGTGTGACTGCAGCACTGAGAATGATGAACCACCTAAATCATACCTGCTCTGTGGTGGTCCCGTGGGGGTCCTGACCACTGAAGAACAGGGTGAACTGGGACAAAGAAACTATGCAGAGCAGCAGAAGGACTAAACTCTGTAATTGTAGAACTACAAAGTGTTTGGTGAGTGGAGCTGAGGGAATGGACAGGGAGTTTAGAAATAAAGAGGTGGCCAAAATGTTCCTGTATAACTGTGTATTTCTCTTTAAATAAGGTTGTAGTTGTCTGTCACAGAGGAATTTCCCGTCCATCTCCACCCTGTTCTAAAGAGAGACTGCAGAGAGCATCATGAGTAGCTGCATCATTGTCTGGTTTGAGAATTCCAATGCCCAATGTGCACAGCAAGACCCTGCAGTGAAGTGTGAGGACATATGAGAGGATCGTTAAGCTGTCTTTCTTCTCTGTCATGGTTATAAACACCACATGCTGCATCCATGACGCTGATGAGTGATCCCAACCATCCATCACACGAACTCACCACCAGACTCCGCAACAATTTCTTCCCCCAGGGCAGTAAACACTAAACACTCCGATGTAAACAGACCCCCCACAAATTCATCCATATTTCAACTGACATAACCCTGCTCTAACCTGCATTTTTTTTGCAGACCTTCATATTAATGTTTTCTGTTCATACAGTATTGAAAAGAATGCTGTACTCTGTTTCTCCCAGCTAAGTCATTTATATATTCAAGATTCAAGATGGGTGGTGACCATGGTGGCCATTTTGAAGTCGGCCATTTTGGATCCACCTTTTGTTTTTTCAATGGGAAGAGGGTCATGTGACACATCAAACTTATTGGGAATTTCACAAGAAAAACAATGGTGTGCTTGGTTTAACTTTATTCTTTCATGAGTTATTTACAAGTTTCTGACCACTTATAAAATGTGTTCAAAGTGCTGCCATTGTGTTGGATTGTCAATGCAACCCTCTTCTCCTACTCTTCAAACACTGATAGCAACAGCGCAGGAGAAATGCTAGCACAGGCTTCCAGCACACCATTGTTTTTCTTGTGAAATTCCCAATAAGTTTGATGTGTCACATGAGCCTCTTCACATTGAAAAAAACAAAAGTTGGATCCAAAATGGCCGACTTCAAAATGGCCACCACCCATCTTGAAAAGTTTCCCCCCTCCCATATACTAATGTGCCACAAACAGGAAGTTAATATCAACAACCATTCCCATTTTATTAAGGTGTATCCATATAAATGGCCCACCCTTTACATATAATTTATATACATTTGCATGTGCTTTTATAGTTATTGCAGAACGTACAACAAAATTATGCCTCCCCACATAAATCCTCCATGGCCATGACAACACACACACACAAATAAATTAAGCACCCCTTCCCCATAAATAAATAAATAATCAAAAAATATTTTTGTGTAAAAATATCAAGAGGAAACTACTGATGTGGCAAAAAGAGGCTGAAACCTTTCTTCAAGGAAAAGACAACTGATTATTTTCTTTCATTATTGAATGATTAATATGTAAATTACAATCTTCTGGGTGCTTTCTTATGAAATACCCTCAGATCAGAATTAGTAACAGATGTTACAAAGTCATGATGGAAACCAGATGTGTAAAATGTTTAAAAGCACCCTCAGAGTTCAATTCAGGGGCTGCATCCTTCAAAGCATGCAGTTCTAGGCCAATTGCACCACAATGGCTCAACTCGTCTGGGGCTCCTTCAAACGTGGGCGATAAATGTGTCCTTTTTTTCCCCAGAGAAATTAAGGAAGTGACGGACTATCCTTCACCAGCTGAGATATCCCAGGATTCATTGTGAGCTGTAGGGATTTCAGAGTCAGCAGAGGATCGAACAGGGTTTTCAATGTACTGTATTTAATATCAAATAATTAATGGTAAAGAAGATTTAAAATATGAAGCAGAATACATTAGGGATTATTTCTGTTTTATTTGTAAACTATTGTTTATAGCACAGTGCTATTAAGCTCTGTTCACCTCAGAAAATCATTGCGGTTATTAATATAGTGAACCTTTCTATAATCCCACTCTTTTCAGTGAAATCCACTATAATAAAAACTGTTTCATCTCCAGCTCTAATAAATGAGGGAAAATAATAAAATGAAATTATTTTAAGTCAAACAAGAAATCCGCTGTAGACTGTCCAGTTTTGGTTTGGCCTCTCAACAGTCTTCAAAGGATAGACCTTCATAGACAGCTCATTTTTGTATAAAAGCATGGTGTCATGTGAGGTTCAATGAATGATGAGGTATTTTTATTAACACAATGTACAAGAAGAAATTGATATTGAAAACAGAATAATATAAACTACTGAGAACTGAAAACCTCTCAAAAGTGATTATGTAGAAGGTTTGAAAGTGTACTGGCCTTCTGCCTTTAATCACCATTTCGTAATAATATGACAGTTTAAAAAATAAGAAAAGAGAGCTGCAGAGGATGACAGTGAAGAAAGAAATGTCTTTGATAAATGGGTTGAAAAGAAATATATCAAGATTAAACATTTATAAATGAGCTGCAGGAAACAGGACTTTATTCTGAAGATATCTCTAAAGTAACTGAAATCATGTGTGCTTGATGTATTTTCATGAAAATAGGACTTTAAAATGTGTAATCTCCTTGTTCTTGTTTAAGCCCCTTTTTAAGGGCCAAGAAGGGAACAGTGTCTCCTGGACTGATTAATGCTGGTAGATCCACTGCAGTTTTATTGTTCAGTATTTAAATTATTTGAGCTTCTTATCTTTTAGTACTTTTTCACTTCTACTGTTTCTCTGGAAATGTCCTGGTGTTAACTTTTATGGCAGAATTTATAACCTAGGGTCATTATCACTTTGGAGTTTTGTTGGTAGAGTGTGTGTGTGTGTGTGTGTGACTGGCAGGTCCAGCCATCCTGTTAATAGAATAGATTTCTTTTTGATACATTCTGTTATATTAACCGAGCGGCACGGTGGCGCAGCAGGTAGTGTCACAGTCACACAGTTCCAGGGACCTGGAGGTTGTGGGTTCTATTCCCGCTCCGGGTGACTGTCTGTGAGGAGTGTGTTCTGTTCTCCCTGTGTCCGCGTGGGTTTCCTCCGGGTGACTGTCTGTGAGGAGTGTGTTCTGTTCTCCCTGTGTCTGCGTGGGTTTCCTCCGGGTGACTGTGAAGAGTGTGGTGTGTTCTCCCTGTGTCTGCGTGGGTTTCCTCCCATAGTTCAAAAACACACGTTGGTAGGTGGATTGGCGACTCAAGTGTCCATAAGTGTGAATATGTGTGTCTCGCCCTGTGAAGGACTGGCGCTTCCTCCAGGGTGTGTTCCTACCTTGCGCCCAATGATTCTGTGTAGGCTCCGGACCCATCGCAACCCAGGTGACTGTCTGTGAGGAGTGTGGTGTGTTCTCCCTGTGTCCGTGTGGGTTTCCTCTGGGTGCGCCAGTGTCCTCCCACAGTCCAAAAACACATGTTGGTAGGTGGATTGTGTGAGTGAATGTGTATGTGTCTGTGTTGCCCTGTGAAGGACTGGCCCCCCCTCCAGGGTGTATTCCTGCCTTGCTCTGGACCCACCGTGACCCTGAACTGGATAAGTGCTTACAGATAATGGATGGATGGATGGAAGGATGGCTGTTATATTAACCAAGTGGGCTTTTGATTATTTGAGGTATATGACAAATAAGGTGTATATCTCAGTTCCAGCAAAATTCCCCCATTGCCTCAAAGTCTTTTAAGGTAAGTTTGGACACTCGGCTGCCATCTTGGCATTGCAAACATGACCAGGCTCCTTATGAATGGGGAGTGATCTACACTCAAAACTGGTAGCTGAATTTTCCTTTGAAGTGACTATTTCAGATCGCTTGTACAACTTAATGACAGAGGACAGAGGAAGACACACGTAGGAAGTACACCCATTGGATCTAATAACACAAAGACAGGGTGGAGGGTAAGGATTCCTGCACATTTACAGGTGGCTGTTTATGATGTAGGCGGGACTTCCAGTAAAAACACTGCCATACTGAGTGCAGCCTTCTCATAAATGTTTTTAGCCAATGGCTAGGCTCATTGTACTATATGTCTGTTTGCCTGCATAGGCAGGTAAACAGGCTTTAATTAGAATCAAAGTTTTAAAACCTAATAAAACAACTGATTTATTTAATATAACTAAACCTAAGCTAAAAGAAATAATTAGTGAGCTGCTTGAAAGAAAATCTGAGCTGGCTAAGCTAGCTAGCATGCTAATCTACAACTTAACATAATGAAAATGGCACAATGACCAAACACAACTTTAAAAAAATTAAAAAAATATGTAATTTGATGGGCCTCTATACACAGCAAGCAATGATGCTCACAAATCTTCATGTCATTCTGGCCTAAAAACATGCTTAACTTAAAAAAAAAAAAGATAAAACAAGGCATAATCTCTCATTCTAACTAAAAAAAAACATGTATAATAAGGAAACTGGCTACAGCTGTAATAAATGATTTGTTTTTACAGCAACGATTACTAATGCTAGTGAGACATTGGGGAATGGTTAAAGGAAGGAGCCACAATATTTTAACTACAAAACAAATCTTAATTTGAAAAAAAAAGCCATGGTTTAATTTATTTTTCCCTTTATGATTGCAACCACCAAAAATGGAGACAGAAAGTTCTGAACCAGTATAACATCAATGATAATATAGTGATTTCTATAAGCCAGGCATGAGTTTTCAAACAACACTTGAGGACTATAGGTCAATAGGGCCCATCTAATCTGACCAAATCACTGAAACACACAACACCACACAGCTGCTCTCCAGGGAGGTCAGAAACTAAACACATCAGAGGGCTGAGCACATGTTTAAAATTTGGCTCGGTGCCGTCCACATGTGAGGGGCCCAGGGCGGAAATAATGCCAGAGGACAACTAAAGTTTTACCATATGGCCTTGGTTGTGAAAAGTGACATAATGCAGGGCTCGCCTCATATTTCACCTTGCACCGTCTTTCCAGGACACTGCATTAGTTATGACTTGTTATATGTGGTATCGTAAATCCTCATACATTACAGTACATGTTTGAATCTCCACCATATATCATATTTTACATGACATTTAACCCTCCTGTTATGTTCCGGGTCAAATTGACCCGTTTTAAAGTTTGAAGATCTAGGAAAAGTAGGTAAAAATAATTTTTCAGTATGAAACTTCTTCTGCTTGCCTTAATTAGTGTAATCAACATATAATATGAAAATGGTTCGTCTCACATATTTGCAACCACCCCCTGCATGTTTATATCACATAGATACTCTTCAGGTCAATTTGACCCGGCAGTCAAACTGGAGGTAAAATGGTGTCAGAAACTGTAAGACATATTTCAGCCCAATCACACACACACATGCACACGCGCACACACACACACACACACACAAACACACACACGCATGCGCGCGTGCACACACAGGTACACAGGTGTAGATTTTATGACTTTTGACATGAACTATTCATGTTCTCGCATGAAAACTCCACCCACATTCAGTGGACACTCAATAGGGGAGGGGCAAACATAAAAGATTCTCTGCATGGGAGTCCTAGCAACATTACACTGTGTCAGACAGACCTTTACAAAATGAGCAGCCGAAGCAAAAGGATGACAGTCCAGGAGGCTCTGGAAGTCATCATTGATCATGACAGTGAAATAGAGGAGGATGTGTCTGAAGGCATGGTGGCGCAGCAGGTAGGTGTCTGAGTCACACAGCTCCAGGGACCTGGAGGTTGTGTGTTCAAGTCCCGCTCCGGGTGACTGTCTGTGAGGAGTGTGGTGTGTTCCCCCTGTGTCCGCGTGGGTTTCCTCCGGGTGACTGTCTGTGAGGAGTGTGGTGTGTTCTCCCTGTGTCTGTGTGGGTTTCCTCGGGGTGACTGTCTGTGAGGAGTGTGGTGTCCAAAAACACACGTTGGTAGGTGGATTGGCGACTCAAGTGTCCATAGGTGTGAATATGTGAGTATGTGTGTTGCCCTGTGAAGGACTGGCACTTCCTCCAGGGTGTGTTCCCACCTTGCACCCAGTGATTCTGAGTAGGCTCCGGACCCTTGCGTCCTTGTGTTTCTAGAAAAGCACTATATAAGTGTAACGTTAAATAAAAGACATTTAGATGCATATTTGGGGCTCCTCATCCTGGCTGGGGTCTATAAGTCAAAGGATTAATCGACAGCCAGTCTTTCAAAAGTAAGAAAGTGGTGAAACATTAAAAAAAGTTGTATTTTTTATGTAAAACGAGTGAATTATTCTAATTGAACCATTACCTGTTAGAGGTAAGGAACACCACTGCACTAAATATTGATAGAATAATTAGTAATGGAGTTAGTAATGACATATTCACACTGCTGGTTAGTATTTTTTGGTTTCAGACATCTTTTGGATAAATAAACATGCACCGGGTCAAATTGAACCGGGAACATCTTTGCTGTTCCTGAAAAACGAACATAACAGGAGGGTTAATGTAGACAATGTAGCTGGTTGTCATGCATGTTGAAAAACTTGGAGGTGTAGGTGCAAAGGAGCTCTTTATTGATGCAAAATTACAAATACAAACAAAACTTCAAAGTGAATAAACACACTGATTAAAGCAAAGAATAGAGATCACCACATAGAATAACCTAGAACATGACAGTAACAGATACACTGAGAACTAATATAAAACCCACACAGAGACCACTCGGAGGATAAACACAGGACTAAGACTAAGAGTAATCAATAACTTAACACAGGAACAAAGGCAGAGACAAATAAAGTGATACTAGAACAGGCTAAGAGAAAAACTGAGATTACCAAGTAGACAGCTAAACTAAACCCAAGCCAAAACCGAAAAACCTAGAGGAACACAAATACTGAAGAAAACCTAGAACAAGGAAACCATAAACAAACGAATGGGACAAGGCATATACAACTTCAATTCCAATTGGAATTCCAAGGAAATTAGGGATATCATCATCTACAGTTCATGATATCATCAAACGATTAGGAGAATCTGGAGAAATCTCTGCTAGTAAGTGGCAAGGCTGAAAACCAACATTGAATGCCCATGACCTTCGATCCCCGACATCATTCTGTAATGGATATTACCACATGCAAAGCGAAAGCCATACATCAACAACACCCGGAAATGCTGCCAGTTTCTCTGGGCCCGAGCTCTGAGATGCACTGACGCAAAGTTTTTTATACCCAATCATGTTGTCAATTGACCTAATTAGTGTTAACTGCTCTTCCAGCTGTTCGTTATATGCTCAATTTTCTTTTTCCAGCCACTTATTGCTACTTGTCCCAACTTTTTTGGGATTTGTTGACACTGTGAAATTTTGAATCAACATATTTTTCCTTTAGAATGTTACATTTACTCAGATTAAACTTTTCATCTGTCGCCTGTGTTCTATCACGAATAAAATATTGACATTTGCCATCTCCACATCATTGCATTCAGTTTTTATTCACAATTTGTTTAGTGTCCCAACATTTTTGGAATCTGGTTTGTAGGTTGAAAAGGATTTGCAAATCTTCGTGTTCTGTTTTTATTTATGTTTTACACAACGTCCCAACTACGCTGTAACTGGGGTTATAAACTTACACAAACAAGAAAGAAGGAAGAGTCATGGACAAAACAGAATCAACAGGGTAAGTCACACGAGAAAGGGTTGCGTTTAAGGAAACATACCTGAGAATCTATGGGAAATAATCACAGGACTAAGAGGCAGGAGAGGCCATGCAATAAGGCATGCAATAATAAAAACGGTTGCCAGACTTACGTATAATTTCCCCATAAAAGTTAGGAGATATTAAGCACGATTAAATGAAACCCCATTTAGGTTTAAGGTTTCTAAAGAATACAACAACAAAATCCAGATGTTTTGTGCTGGGCTATGAAAAAAAAAGAACAAACCCAAACCTTTAGACTACTACATTAGAAGTGTTCACAATGTGTTCCCTGAGGCCAATTATTACCTTTAACTGGGATTCTGGGACCTGGGCTTGATTACAGTGCTTTTCATATTATTCAGAGCCAGAACTTGGCAGCGCACTTTCTCCTTCAGCCAGTAAAGGGAAAGACAACAACTAAACTGTCTCTCCTAACTTGTCCTGCTACTCCTTTCTCTTACTGCAACAAAGATAAAGTGCAGTGAACAAACCTTCCAATCAAAAGTCTGGATTCTGTTTATTCCTCCCCCCATATGCTCAAGGAATGTCTTAATGCAGTTCAGTTCTCTGCACTTCCCTAAAGCTAAACCTAAGCCGTAATGGTACAAACAGACCCAAGAAACCATCTGCCATGCCCAAGCTTGACCCTTTCTGGCCATATATTTTTTGACACCATTCCTAAAACTCACGACTATAATATTTTGCCTTTTCCAACAATTGCTATTTTTGGCATATTCTTAATTCCAGATGATTCTTATCACCTCTTCCAAAATGTAATTTCTTTCCCACTTCTAATAGCTTAAATTAGCATAGTTGTATTTAAATGGAATGGAGTAACCCCTGCATTGCAAAACCCATGGATCAAAGATGAAATGCAAAACAACAAGCTGGAGATACAGTCGATGCACACAAGGGCTCCATTAAGCTGTTTTACTAAACCTGGAACTCATTAAGAAACTATGTAAATAGTTGACCTCTCCGGGAACCACAAGCTCATATATCTACAGGTGATGTATCTAATCTATGTTTTTTTTTTTAAGGTTACTTCTTTTTCTTTGTTTCTCATTCTTCTAAACCCACCTTGGGATAATTTTAAGTCTGTGTATATAATATGATACTTGTATTCTTTTGCTAATGTAGTTTCACACATGTTTGGCATACAGTTTATATATCAAATTTATTGTGCACTCACAACTTGCCTAAGTTAATATCGAAATCTCAAAATGAAACTGGTCACCATGATCAGTCCCAAATAAAGGAAAGCTGGGTACAAAGTAGAGCAGCTGATCTGTGATATCTGATGTGAAGGAGCAGCATCCATATCACTGGAATGAGTTGGAGAGAAATTTATAATTAAACCGGATCAAACGACATCAGTACCTGACCTTACAAATGACGTGCCATCAAATCCTCACAGTTCAGTGGATAATGTGCACACTGATGAAAGACAGGAGGGATGACTTAATACCAACTGTGCACCAAAGATGATCTGCTGTCTCTGATTTACAAGGTAGTCGTGTCTGAAAAAAGTAGACAGTGAGTGGGATCAGTGTATAAGCAATTAGCTAATTAAAATAACCTGAAAATGACATATATGTCAGTCTGGCACATGCAGAATCAAACAAGTCTGCTTCAAACACATGTTTAAAACTTGAGCTTTGGCAGTTCCCTACCCTTTAGCCTTCCATGTTATGTCATCAAAGTGTCTTTCGGGGGCTGCAGGGCTTAGGGTGCCATTTGGAGTACACATTTGTTTCCAGTTTAACCAAAGCAAATGGTGTAGTCAAACTTGAAGGCATTTTTCAGAGTCACAGCTCATCAGCATATTGTCATATAGGGTTGCAACCAATTTGATGAAAATGGCAAGCAGAAAATTTTATGTCTGTTATTAATTTGTATGGAAAACTGTGACCTGTGGTTCTTCCCGTAATCCCTTGCTTTCTTTAGGTTCTCTGTAAAAAGTGGTCCATTACTTTATTAGAGATAAAATACTAATCTAAAACAAATGAGCATTTAAGTAATGAGTCCATCATTGCTTCCTTCCATACTACAACACTGGACTGGTAATCAGCGGTTTCTTATCCTCTATGCACCAACACAACATACATGCAACGGCAGTGGTTACAACATCTGGCAGACATTGTTGCAAAGCATTTAGAGGCACTCAACATTTACCACATCAGAACAGGCCTCAGTGAGTTTCTTAATTTAGTTCATGTACTATTGGGCTGATTGCTTCATTCTTGTAGCATATTTGTTTATTTATCAAGACTATTCATAAGGCTGAAGGCTGAAAGGTAACCAAGTACAATATGACCACAATGACTACCAAAAAAACCAACAAGCACTTGCGCTCTGCTTCCAAACCCAACCCCTGGACAAAGAGGTAACTGAAACTCAGAATGTGGGAATGTCTGGGGATAAGAAACTACAACATAACCATAGACTTGCCAGCGGTAGTATATGAACCAAGTTTGCAAAGATGGCAGATGTTTTGTCTCCCAGTATCCAGCAAATGTGGTTTGCATACTGCCTCTGAGGTGAGGGTTGTGTCTTGAATTTGCATGTTTGTGTGGCCGCAAGATGTGAGGCATTCCCTCTCTTACAGCAAGTACTCTCTTTTCCTTATCTGGAAGTTGCTGTTTCACAAGGTTGCCACATTTCTTGCTTCAGAGTTTCAGGAGTTCTTTGGAGGCTGCGAGGGCTGGGCCGCTGGTAGCCAAACCTTTCACTTGAGCACGAGCAGAGGTAAAAGTATTAATATAACAGAATACTCTGGAAAGTGTGAATGCATATATATATATATATATATATATATATATATATATTTACTTCTGCACACCCACACAAGTAAAATAAATTAGTGATTACCCACCTGTTGTAATGTAATTGCCACTTTGATCATGTATAACAGATGACGAAATCGTCTAAATGTGTCTGTAAATTAAGTGCAGAAACTGAATGATCAAACAAGTGGCAGTAATACAATCGAATACAAACATCTGCTTTTGCTTTACATTGCAGCAAATATGTCAAACATATGTGTTTATACATAAGGAGACTTATTTACAGATCTAGTGGCGGTCTAACAATGTCCTTCAACTTCCAATCACGTTGTTTATTCCAAGACATAAGGCTTTACATTGAAAGCAAGACCAGATGGTAACAATTTGTCATATATATTCAAAACAAGCTCTGACTGGCTCAGTGACACCTAATGCTTTTTTTAGTGATAGTGACTTTAAAGTAAATACAGTGTTCACATCCACAAACTCTAGACATTATGGTACACTTATTCAGTGCTGCCTTTTGAGTTTCCAAAGTTCAAGGGGCTGGATCTATGGATCTATAGGTAATGTGTGCAAATTAAAATAACAGAAATCATTCAGAGGAGTAGGTAGCTACAAAGTGTTCGATCCCAATGACCAGCAGGAAAACTAGGGGGCAGTGAGAGTGAAGTAACTGTCCTCTTCTCTCAATCCCCAGAAAAGCAAGGTACCTTTAACTACCATCTTAGAATAGTGGAGGATATTACTGAGGCAAAATGATGACAACCTTCGTGATTTCAGATTAAATGTCAGGAGCAGCTCTCCTGACTAAGACACGGCAACTCCAGTAATCCAATTTATCCAGAAATTAATTCAGTCCACTTGGATTAGATGTAATATTCCTGTAGCCTCATGTTTAGTATTAGCTTAGTTGTCAATCTCATTGGGAAATCTTGCTTAGTGAAATACCCATCCCCCAGAAAATCTGGCATGGGTGTCCTTGTCATTAATCATATTCACAAAGCAAATGCCCACTGCCGTGTCCTCATCAGAGACCATTGGAGTCAGGAACTTTATGTGCTAGTGTTCTAGCTCTTGGAGATTTTACTCTGAGTATGACTGGTCTAGCAATTTGTGGGTGGGCTGTATCTACTGCTAGTCATTGGCATTTCAACAAAAAAAGCACATAGCACTTACCGTTAGATCAGGGCAGATGTAACCCATTTAATATGTCAGAAACCTATTTGTGATGAAGTTGGTGAAACTGCTGTGTTTAAAGACGCTGAATTCTGCAGTATCACCAGTTCTGCTGAGAGATTGCTTGGCCATATGCTTGTTTTCATGAATCTGTACACAATAGATGTGGATGAAACTGAAAATTAGCAACATTTGTATTCAGCAGCTCATTCTAAATTCATTTGAAAGGTCTACAGTTATGCTTCTGAAGGAGTGTAGTGAGATACAACATCTGTTTCTGTACAGTCCTTGTAAAATCCTATTCACGGTTCATGATTGCATTAAAATGCTTTACATAAATTTCACATGTTTATTAAAAATAAAAAGAAACATCTGCCTCAGTATATCCACATGGAAACGTGTTCCATCAGAGAGTGTCAAAACTGAACACACAGGACACTCTAGCAGGGAGGTTTGAGCAGACACATTGTTCAAAATATCTCTACATCAGTGCTGGATCTTTTCTTTTGTTTTGTTCCTCCATTAGTGTTAGTCATAGCCACATCTCATTGCTACAGATTTCTGTCCTGAAAGCTGATACACCATGGAGAGTCAGGGTCATTGTGAAGGCAACTGCTTTGCATGAGGGAAGGGAACCTTGTCAAATGTAAAGCCTTCCCAGAAGAGTGGAAGCTGTTGCTGCAACAAACTGTTTATGAATAACTCTTCAGAAGGAATGTTGGATGAACAAATATTCACATGTTTTTGTCTGAAATCTGAAGTTCTATCATTACTACTCTGGGCTCAGCACTGCAGAAACTGCACTATTTAATTTTTTGAAGGAGGGTGGGGACCCCCCTGCCACTAGTGCCACCACCACCATGGTTTCAGAACAGTGCTATGAAAGTTAATTACACTGCACAACTGAAGGGGGAGCCCTGGAGCAAAAATACCAAATCTCAGCTTGTGTTGCTTTAATGGAAAAGGTTTAAAGAAATATATACAATTATTACAATCTTAGGAAATTGTGTGTTTCTGTGTGTGCAGGCTGTGTTTTGATCTTGAGGTACACTTACATATAAATGACTTTGGAGTGTTAATGAACACAAAATCACTTTGACTATCATTCTTTATCATAGTGAATTACGTCAGGAGGAACCCATTTGACATATGGTCAGATGGTCATATATCATTCTCCTACACCATGACCTGCACCAGAAAGTTCTAGCAGAAACACTGGTGTCTGGATACCTTTGAACCTACGTATCAAAGTCTGGATAAAACTGGGACTGGGCGTTTTCTGGTGCACTGGTTACTGTTGCTATATGTTATGTAATGTTGTTGTTTCAGGCCCCTGGCTGAATTCATCCAATTTAAAAAACTGGAAAAAGCTATAGACTCTAAACCGATATTGCCATGTTTCTTATCTTTTGCAGGTGTGTGTCCATGGTGGGAGTGTTTTGCCATAGGGGATTTTTTTTAAATACAGAAGCTTTTAACAGCAGATAAACTGAAGTTTATTTATCCTCTCATTTAGATATATCCTCTCATTAGATATATGCAGTTCTACACTTCAGTTTGGATAGTTGTCTAAACAAGAATATGTCATATAAATCACTCTTCCAAAGTGGTTAGGAATCAGTAGCAAGAATAAACAAACACAAAGCCAAAAACACAAAAAGGAAACAGGAAAACATAAACCAATGGGAATAAATCACATAAACAAACAGAGTCAAAAGTCAAAAACCAAGACTTTGCCAGAATAAACTCACGCACAGAATTGCACACCAAGATCAGTGAGCACAACAAATCCACCCCCCAATCCCCTTTTCAGCCTTTGGTATGGTGTCTATTCATATATAAAGCTGCTCCAATCATCAGCTTCACTGGCTTCCGATTCATCTACTTTCCTTTTAATAATAAGTCTTTTGTGACATTCCCTAAGCTGGAGGATGATCCTTATTTGAAATATCTTTCCACAAGTCCACATATTGCAATAGTACATCTGCTCTGTGTCTTTGCTAATCTTCCACCAAGCTGTTCATTGAATCAATCATACAACAGATCTAGTTTCAAAATGCTTCTGTCTACATCAGTCCTTTGCTACTGATTCTTGGGTGATTTTTCTTTTATTTCACCCACAAATGTTCAAATTATGCACAGATTCACAGACAATCAACGTCATCATTATGCTGAATTAAATATAATGCTTTAAAATCCATATTGTGCATGGTTTATAGCACATATGGGAATGGGCAGTTCTTTACAATACATGTTAACAGGGTTAACAGGTGTCTACTTTAATCCCTGTTGCCTGGTGTCCAGATGCTACAGTTAAGACTGTCTGTTAAAATGTCTATTCATGTCTTAACCTAAATAAATTCCATAGTTGAAATGGATAAAGTGCCTTCACGCTGTGCTTCTCTCTCTCTCTCTCTCTCTCTCTCTCTCTCTTACACACAAACACACGAGTTGCAATCAGAAAAAAATCATGTGACCCCACTTTAGTAAACAGCACAAATGTTTACTAAACTGTGAACTTGATATTAAACAGATTGAAATGCAGCCTGTGTAATGCGTTTTTATTATTTGCAGGGCATCACACACTCACCTATTCCTTTTAAAGCTACAGTAGGTAGTTTCTACTTATAATTACAATTTCTGTCATTACTACTCTGGGCTCAGCACTGCAGAAACTGCACTATTTCACTTTTTGAAGGAAAAAAGTGCCACTATCGCCACCACCACCACCTTGGTTTCAGGATAGTGCTATGGAAGTCAATTACACTGCACAACTGAAGGGGGAGCCCTGGAGCAAAAATACCAAATCTCACCTAGTGTTGTTTTAATGCAAAAGGTTTAAAGAAATATATACAATTGTTACAATCTTAGGAAATTGTGTGTTTCTGTGTGTGCAGGCTGTGTTTTGATCTTGAGGTACACTTACATATAAATGACTTTGGAGAGTCCTAGCAGAAACACTGGTGTCTGGATACCTTGGAACCTACGTATCAAAGGCTGGATGAAACTGGGACTGGCTGTTTTCAAGCTTTGCATTGGTTACTGTTGCTGTAAGTTGTGTAATCGTGTGGTTTCAGGCCCCTGGCTGAGATTTAATGTCCAAAGGAAATTCAACTGATAGCTGTAGTGACTGTGCAAGGGAGTGGACATGAAGCAGACCTGATATGGGAGTCTGTGAAAGTTTCAAATTCAGGATCAGCCCCAGAGATTGATGACCCAGCAGCGGGGGAGGCGAAGTGCAGGAGGGAAGGATCATGGTTTCATGTTTACTAGAATGTGTGCTGATGTGGGATCTCTGCCCATTCATGTCTATAAATTATCACATCTCTAGGTCCAGAACCGAGACATAGTGTCAAAAATGAAAACATTCAGAGACTCCACAACTGTGGTCTAAATTAGTCTTTCTGCAGAAACTAGAAGACTGAAATATTTACAGCTTCTATTGACCTACTGAACTGTAGAAATTACTTCACTTGCACTCCGCCTGTCTGACGCTGCTTGCTGAACTTGGGCAATTCTGCAGTCGTCGCATGTTCGCTATAAGACATCGACAGTTTTGCCATACTGCAGCTTGGTAAACAAAGCTTATGCTCATAATGACCAATAGCATGTGTGGGCTAGAGGGGTACAGAGCTCCGGGTTGAAACTATGCTCAATGTTCTGATGGATCACTATAGAGTACCGCTGAATTAAGTTGGAGTGGTGTAGCACCTGACTTTGAAGAACATTTCCAGCCTTTAATCTAAAGCAATTTCTTCACTAAAGGGGGATAAAACACTTGATAATTCCCTTGTGGGGAGCCGTGGCCTAATCATTTGAAAAGAGGGCTTAGGTGCTTTGATTCCAACGTATGGCAGGAAAATTGGGGGCGGTGGCCATGAAGGAACAGCACTGTCCTCCTCCCTCAATCCTTGGCTAGTGCACTGATGGGTTAAATGCGGAAGACACATTTCATTGTGCATCGTACAATGACAAATAATTGCACATTATAACACTATTATTGTTTATATAAGTTTTCAATTAACTCCGGTTTCCTCCCCCTGGTCCAAAAACACACGTTGGTAGGTGGATTGGCGACTCAAAAGTGTCCGTAGATGTTAGTGAATGTGTGAATGTGTGTCGCCATGTGAAGGACTGGCGCCCCCTCCAGGGTGTGTCCCCACCTTGCGCCCAGGGATTCCGGGTAGGCTGTGGACCCACCGCGACCCTGAACTGGATAAGTTAAAGACAATGAATGAATGAACGTTGTCCACATACTTTTTCCAGTGTATTGGCTCAAAACAAAAACAAAGCTCTTCAGTTCATATTGACTGGCTCAATATATATTATGCCTGTGTTGAAAATGATGGTTGGAGAAGGTCACTAGTTGGTCACAGAATAGTCCTAGGTTCAGGTCATCATTAACCTCCATGAAATTAAAAAAAAAATCTAACCCCTGTAACAGACCATCTACAAAATAGATCAGAAACTCAGACTTCATTCCAGACGTGTGTAGTAACTACTGGAGTTTACTTTACTCACTTATTATCTTGCCAATCAAATTTATTGCTAACATTCGCTTACATTCTACTGTTCTTAGCTGTTTTAAACAGTTTATTTAAATAGTTCATAACCTCTGTTTGAATGGGAAAACCAGATAGAACTGTGAATATTGTAAAATTTTACATTGCTCTTCAGCTGATGCAAGTGAGCTGGAAGAAACGGCCCGATTTCATGGCCCGAATACGGACAGTGGAACCGCACAGAGAACTAGTGGAATTATACTTGTAAACGTGTGAAGGAGAAAAATCAGGCCACAAAACGTCCTCCCTGAAAAGCAACGAAGAATGGGTGGGAATACTTATGAGAGAACTGTAGCTTAGTATCACTGTTTATTAGCAACTGAACCTGGCAGGAATTGTGGACCAGTAAACAAAGATATCAGATGTGTGAAAACAAAATACTGCAGCATTCATTAATTAGAATTCCATTTCTCCTGGAAAATCAACACAGTCCATGATTCCCAGAGATATGATCAATGCCAAAACTCACTGCTTACTTACTACATTACCAGTGTCTAAAATGAGATGATATTCACCCGAAAGAACTACAAACTACACATGGATGCAGATTCAGGGGGATTAAATCAGTGGCTCTGGGATGATGTCAAATGGTTTTATATTAACCTCTGGTCATATTTTAATAAGAAAACCAAAATATGAAAAAAAAACAGTCAAAGTATAAAGCTAAAAAAAAACAAAGCTAAAATAACCTCATATTCCGTAATTCCGCCCAAGGTTGGTTCATTTTTATGTACATTAGGTTTTCATTTGTTTTAATGTGTTTTCCATTTTAGATTTTGCCGTTTTAATAATGGCGACGCCAATCAAATATTATCAGGAGATAAGCCAAGATTCGTTGGGACATTGCTAGCGATATGTCAGAAAGTTAGGTTGTTTTTCTTTGTTTTCTTTTTAACCCACCCGTTTTCCAGCTAGCCCCGCCCCCCTTGCCGTATTTGGCCAGCAGTCTCCGGGATCTGCTGTGTGATTGGTTACTGTCTCCTCTCCTTAATTTTGATTGGCTAAGAGCCCACATTCACCGGCGGTTAACTTGGGTGAATATAAACTCAGTCCCAAAGTAAGTGGGGAGGGGGTCGGGCGTGTCGGAATAGGGGTGTTAATACACAGCTCAGGGCAGAGGCTTTTTTGCAGGGTCTGGAGTGAGATTCCCACCCCGAGCTCCAGCCACATGTAAGTACTTCACTTTATTCATACAGAGTTGTTACATGTGTCATACACTTAAGTGATTTACATCATGTTTTAATCAGTAGATTGTGTGAATAAATTGTTCAAATGTATTATTATTTTTAAAAAAAACAACAGTGTGAAAAAACACATAGTTATTTATCTCTATTTAAGCAGAGAACAAGGCATAGAAAATGTTGTGATGATACTAAGCTTAAACTCTTGATTCTGAGCATGTGGGTTTGCTGTGTTGGTTGCTAAAACTCCACCAGAAAAATGTTTAGTGCATTCCTGTCTTTTGCTTTGTTATTCCCTTCTCTATTGTTTTGCTTTGTTTTGTCCCTTATACTGTGATATGATGTTTAATCATCAAAAATATCTCTGACATTTAAATGTTTATCAGCAACAGTATTTATTTTTCAATTTATAATCTGTGAGTTCAAGTAATTCACAAGTAAAGTCCACTCATTGTGGAGGTAGATGTTCAGCTGCACACACATTAAATGTAATGGCAGTGCCTTGCGGATGTTTAGTTCTTTCATTAATGAAACTGTGTGTTCATGTTAGATGAGTTGTAGTGAACCAGGACTAATCCTCCATCATTAAGACATGGTCTGTGGCTGAATGCTCTTATAAGAAGAAGTTGCTGTAGCAAATGTTGACAAACTACTCATTAACGGCATTGTTTTACATTAAAACTAATATCCACAATGACTCATGTTTGTAACATATTCTTAGGATCACTACGCACAATTCTGCTTGCTCTTCTGTACTTTTTACTGCAATTTCTACGTCAAGACTCTGCTTATAATCCATATTACTGACTATTCTGCTGTCCGTTTAAAATTGTAAAATATGACCTTTGGAAATATCGTTATACTTGTGTATAATGACAATAAAGACTCTCTTAACCGATCTTATCTTAACTTATCTATCTATCTATCTATCTATCTATAATGCATTGTTATTATTCATTCATTCATTCATTCATTGGTGTCTCTGTACTTAAAATATAGAAGAAGACATTTAAGATTCTTTCTGGTGTCTAGTTAGTAGTTAGTATTTCCATCTACACCGTTTAAATAGTTAAGAAATGAAATACGCAGCAGCAAATGTTACATATGAAATGACCAGATTCCGAACCTTTGGGCACTAGTATCTTTGCATTCAAATCAAATCAAATGTATTTGTATAGCGCTTTTTACAGCTGATGTTGTCACAAAGAAGCTTCACAGAATTATGGTAAAGACAAAGTTTTGACATGATATCTAAAAATGTAAAGAATGTATAAACGTAAAAATCCCCAGGTGAGCGAGGCCAAGGGCGACAGTGGCAAGGAAAAGCTCCCTGAGCTGAGAAAGAAAGCTTGGGAGGAACCAAGGCTCACAAGGAGTGATCTATCCTCCTCTGGTCAATCTACTGGTGGTAATAGTTAGGAGTCTGTGAAAACGTCAGTGTAGGGGGAGGTCCCAGGCGAGTGGTGGCGGCTAGAGCATGGGCAGCTGGTCTGAAGCGTAGAGCAGGAGCTAGACAGTGTCCAGTCGGACAGGCGGGCAGTCGTTTACTCGGAGGAAGGATGTGATTAGTTTTGATCTGTTTGGGTGAATGTAAAGGAGAGAATGTGAACATTTCCAGAGTGTGGCTAATGACTCCGAATAGCATTCAGAAAGGTTGAGTTCCTAACTGAACAGATAATGAACAGGACCCAACCAAGCAGTGCTGCAGAGAACTCTGTGAACTGAGAAGGGCACTTTGAAAGGCTCTTCAATGGAGCAGTTGCTTTCTCTTTGTATTCTTGCTCATGTTATGAAACAGCCGTTATACAGGGGCCTGGGTCAGTCAGGGATTGTATACTGAGGCTGTCCTCATGTGGGGGACCTGCTCTGTGGAGCATAATTAGAATCTTCATTCCATGGACTGCACAGAATCGTAAAAACCACCATCATAAATATTTCTAAATGTTAATTGGCAGTATCATTTGTTAGTCTTGTGCAAATAATGTGACATTTTTGTACCATTTATGTGAATGTAACTTCAGTGACTTGGCCTCAAAGGCTTTAAAAACTTGAAGTACAAAAAACCTACCCCCAACTCTAACATAAACAGGTTTTCCCAAAGGGTAAGTGACGACTTTTAAAGAATATGGTAATGGGGCTGTGATTCTGGCCTTAAAAAGGACTTGCGGTCTTGCCTGCTTTTTTGACAGTAAATCAGAGCTTTGGCTTTAAGTCTTTAAGAGGAAAGGATGTTTATAAAAAAGACTTGTAAACTAAACAGCAGATTTATGTTAAAGTTTCACCCAGTGCAGCAAACAACAGATAAACCGTATGAGATGAATGTCCATCATGAAAGACCACACACGTGTTAAAAATGAATGAAATGAACAAATGTTTTATGTCTAACATTATGTTTAGAGCAGTACATTAAGTCTTTTGGTCAGAACTGAAAGAAGTCATCTAAGGTCGATCGGACCCTGCAGGAAGTGTGCAATTTACTAAAATCTTGTTTATTGGCAGTTAGTGCTTGTTTTGGTAAATTTGTTTCCTAAAGCACACTATAAAGTATACAAACAGGGAAAGAATTGACTGATTTGTGAAAAACATGAAAGGATTCCAAGGAAATGACATTTGTAAATGTTGTAAACAACGAAATACACAGATATACACTATATAGCCAACATTATGAGGACACCTGTCTCATTGAACATTTAATGTTTTTTCAATTTCAATTTTTGGGCGGCATGGTGGTGCAGCAGGTAGTGTTGCAGTCTCACAGCTCCAGGGACCTGGAGGTTGTAGGTTTGAGTCCCTCTCCAGGTGACTGTCTGTGAGGAGTTGGTGTGTTCTCCCTGTGTCTGTATGGGTTTCCTCCCACAGTCCAAAAACACACGTTTGTAGGTGGATTGGCGACTCAAAAGTGTCCGTAGGTGTGAATGTTTGTGTGTTGCCCTGTGAAGGACTGGCGCCCCCTGCAGGGTGTGTTCCCGCCTTGCTCCCAATGATTCCAGGTAGGCTCTGGACCCACCGTGACCCTGAACTGGATAAGCACTTACAGATAATGGCATGGAATTTCAATTTTTGGTATTAAAATAGTTTGTCCCTCCTATACCGCAAAAGTCATGGGTACACTGCTCAAAATTTCAGTGCGGTGGCTTTATACCTTTCTAGCCCACGCTTGGCACTGGCCACGGTGACCTTTGACTCATGTGCAGCTGCAGTGCAATGATTAATTAGAGAGTATTTTTCTGTTTAGAGTATTTAAACTGTGTTTGTAAATCTGAATGACTTTATTAACAAGGGGTGCATCTTAAAGCAGCTGAAAGCACTCAGAAATAGTGTCTACCAAGTTTTGGACAAACATAATCTAAGGTAGAACTCAAATCAATGAAGAAAATATTTGGCTCCTCTCTTTCCTTCAAACCTCATATTAAGGCCCCAACCACAACATCCTTTTTCCATTTATGTAATATTACGTGCTTACTGTCAAGGATGCTGGGATTCTGGTCCAGGCATTCATCTCCTCCTGTTTGGATTGCTGTAAATCTCTCTTCATTGGCCTTCCTTTAAAGACCATACACTCCCTTCAGTGTGTTCAGAACTCTGCTGCTAGAGTTCTCCCTTATTTAAAAAAGTCAGCTCATGTGCTGGTGGTAGATAATTCAATGTGATGGCACCCAAGCTCTGGAATTCTTTACTGCAAAAGCTTTGCCTCTGCTCTTCATTTTCTGCTTTTAAATCTCAGCTAAAGACTTAACTCGTCTCTCAGTACTTCTGCACTCTGCAGGTATAAGTGTCTTCCCTTTTTCCCCCCTTCTTTGTGTAATGCGACTGTGGGTATTAGAAAGGCTCTATATACATATAGCATGTTATTATTATTATTATTATTATTATTATAAATAAATAGGCTGTGTTAATATGTTTAATTGTTGTATACAGTGTGAGAGACCTGTGATGAATCACCACAAAATGAAAAGGGTTGGGCCAGCTTTATTTTTTTTAATTGACTGAGTAATCGTTTTAATAAACCAAGTTTAAATTGATAACAAATGTAGAAATAAAGAGCCAGTGTGTGTTACTAACATTGGGTTAACTACACAACACACATTAACACTCTGGCCACCAGCACAATTACTATGTAGAGGGGGATACAATTAAAAGAAGCACAATAATTGGCCTGGGAATAAAGCAAAAAATGACACAGTAAAATAAACAACACAAAAATCAAGAAACAAAAGCCATTGAACAAAAAACTAATTTAAAATACACAATTAAAAATGAACAATCTTTAACTTTTCCTCTGACCTCTGTGGCCAAAATCAAATGGGTGCCCTTCATTTTGGAACTAAATAAATGCCCACTGTTCTTAGTGAGAATGTTTCTGATGACTGTCTCATTGGGCAGAGACCACTATCCACTGTTAGCAGTAATAAAAGGTCAACAGCATTTCAGAAAAAGAAAAGATCAGCATCCATCTACTGACTGAGCACAACAGAATTAATTTGAAAAGCCTGAAAAGAGCCATACATTTAGCTTCTGTCTAAAACTTTGGCACAGGAATGTTGAGATATCTGCATTCCGTTCCACAGGGATGTCAGGTAAAGGAACATCAGTTTGTTAAATTCCCTTCATTTGGAATGCCCCCGAAACATAAAATTTGCAGCAATGTTTGACCTCTATTTCGCTTTCTAAAGTAACTAGTAAACGGATTAATCTTCAGCCAAGTGTCTTGCGGTGTATGGAATCTGGGAATAAATGGGATGACATTACACAATTGACACAATTTGTAATGAACTCATGAGCCCAGTTACAAGTTTTGTTTCCATCTCTTAGTGTGATTAGGTAATGTCTAAGTGAACTGCTGTGATGTCCACAAAATGTGGGACCACTCAAGAAATCCCTACCTCATTAAGCCAGCCCACCAGAACATGTCTGGTTCTCAGCATGGTTTGTAAGTGTTTCAGTTGCGTAAAAGCTACACTCTTTGCTCAGAATGCAGCGGAAAAGAGGCCTTGTGGAGCTGTCCCAAGATATGAATGAATACGTGAGACATACTGTGAGGTTTGTGCATTAGTTCAACTAGACAATTAGATAGTTAGTTTAGAAACAGGTAAGAATTGCATAAACAAACAAACAAACAAACAAAACAGCTACAGGCTTGAACTCCACTTTTTGCACTTTTTCCTAAGCCCAGTTGAACATAGAAGCCCTTTGCTTCTCCTCAGTTTCCACACATTTGTGGTACCAACAAGACACAGACCCGCAGCCTTAGGGAGTTAGCGTGCTTAGCTTAAACTTGTAAATTGGGGACAGGCCTATGCACTGTACCGCATCAGCTTAACCCATTATATGCCTGCATTTACTTGATTTACTTAGTTTTACAGTTGTAAATTTAAGACCTAATGAAGCTTACAGGATATGCCAAAGTAAATAAACAAACTACAGGAGAGGTATAAGAGAGTGTTCTTCGCTCAAATCAGTTAATTAGGGTGACCAGATTTGAGAAGGTGAGAAAGAGGACACGTCTCGGGGGGAGGAGGGGGGTGAAGGCTCTCTCCCCTCGCTGCCGTTGTGTGCTTAGCTGAACCTATGTGTTCTTTTATGTCCTTTACACCTTAATTTACTACACAAACCATGGGAATTTCTTTTTTAATTCATCCGAGAACTTACGCTTACGTTTCGGCATAGCTGCTCGAGATGAGGGTAGGTACATGAGCTTTGCCTGACGTAAACAAGGACTACTGACGTGCAGACTGACCAATTAAATGTTTACAGAGAAGGTTATCGACCAATAACGGTAGCTCTACAGTCAGACCGTCCAATCAGAAGATTTTAGGCTATTTCACCACGCCCCCTTCTCACCAAACGGAGTAGGGGAGGGCGGGACTAGTTTGTGAACGAAACTTCTCGAAATTCTATGTAAGCTCTAGAAAAACAAAATCCCGGACGTTTTTTTAAGTCTAGAAAAGAGGACGTCTGGTCACCCTACAGTTAACAAACTTAAGCACAGGAGTTCAGTTTTTCTTGAAATGAGCCATCATTTCAGCTAAACCCACGTTTATATAGTTACAGGTTATATGAATTCTGTGCATCAAATCCTAGCTCAGTACTGAGCACGAAGCAGTTTATTGACTGTTTATTTTATGAAGAATTGGGTTGCCAATTCCACCCACTTTCTCTCTCTCTCTGCTTCGACAGCACTGATGAACATAATATGGTGTAATGAGGAATTTCCTCCTCTTTGGACCTAGGAAGTGACCGACAAGGCAAGGGTGTGGATTACAGGGAACTGTGGTCTATATGTCTGAGGCCCTGCAGCTGTTTGGAACATTTATTTTGGTCTAAATGATTAATATTCCGTCCCATTTGAAGTATTAATATTATAAACATTTCAATTTCTGAATATTTACTAAACTGTAGCATTGTTAACATTATTATAAATATTATATTTATTGTACTAAAAATGGTCAATAATAGAGTAGCCAACTTGTAAATGTTATGTTTTCACTTACAATCCATAGTGACAAGCTTTAACCTTTCATCTAAGAGACACATGTTTTAAATTCACTGTAATTATCCTAGAACAGGCCATCAATAAACCGTGGAAGAAAAATGACGTGGTGTTGCAGAGACCAAACAGTTCCAAGCTGGTGAAAAAATTAAGCCGGAAGGTTGATTAAACAGGGGTTAAGTGGCAAGATTTTGCAGGATTTTATGGAAGTAACGGGCCATACAACCATTTCGGTTACCTCTAGTCTCAGCTGTAGGGTAGGCTAGCAAAACGGAAGTGTTTATTTCCTCACAAGGCTTGCCTGCATTTTACAAGACAAAATTTTAAATCTCCACCACCGTCTGGGAACATCCTGGTTTTGATTCCAGAAACTGTGTTTAGAGATCAATGTATCACCAAAGCATCACTGAGGAGTTGTGGTTCTGTGACTGTTTTATGGGGCCAGATTTTTCAGCTTGGACAGGGACTCCGGTTCAGACAGATGGGAGAAAGTCCCAGTACCATGGAATTCTGGCACAAAGTGTCTTATGGCCCAATGAGATCACAGGCGCCACTTTTTGTGCTGTATACAAATTGATATATTTGGCATAAAATTAACTGTGCTTTGAGTCAATCATGTCAGTGGGGATATTTTTATGGGGCCACTTTACTTCAGCTAAGGCAGGGTCTCCAATTACGATATATGAACAGCTTCAAATACCAAGTTATTTTGGCACAAAAAAGCATGCCTTCTCCCAGAAGGTTCAAAGTAAAGATGAATTTCACCTTTCAATGTGTCAGTGATCCAAAACACACAGCCAGTCCAGCCCAGGAATGTTTCAGGAAATGGAAGCTGTGCCTGCATGGTCCAAGGCACGATCTGACCTCAGTCTTATTGAATGCCTTTGAACTGACCTTTGTTATCAGGAGTTCAGTCTAGAGGTCATAGGTAAAAGTGCGATCAGCATCTGCCTGAAACTCACATTCATTTAAATGCAGTGCTAAGTAAAACCATATGTACTACACCCTAAATTTAGGGGACAACTTCTTTATTCCAATGGATATCCTCTTTGGGTGCTTCTTTATACACCGATCAACAATAATATTATAACCACCTCCTTGTTTCTACACTCACTGCCCATTCTCTTACACCCACTGACCAAAAAGGAGCACTTTGTAGTTTTATAATAATAGAATATAGCCCATTGTTACTCTGGCCCAACAGAACAGATATGATTGGGTTGGTGGATCACTCTCAGTGCTGCAGTGACACTGATGTGTTGGTGTTGTTAGTGTAATGTGTGCTGGTACACGTGGATCAGACACAGCAGTTTTTAAATACAGTGTCCATTTTGTTAGACTCATCCACATTATTTGTCCACCAGTAGTAGCTCATCTGTCACGGTTTGGGTGGTTGGTCCTCTAGTCCTTCAGTACTGAGAATGATCCACCACCCAAATCATACCTGCTCTGTGGGGGTCCTCACCGCTGTAGAACAGGTTAAAAGGGGACTAACACATAGATGGACTACAGTCTATAATTAATTTATTCACTCTCTGTAACTGCTTACCCAGTTCAGGGTCACGGTGGGTCAGGAGCCTACCTGGAATCACTGGATGCAAGGCGGGAACACACCCTGGAGGGGGTGCCAGTCCATTGTATGGCGACACACACTCGCACATTCCCTCACACCTATGGACACTATTGAGTCGCCAATCCACCTACCAACGTGTGTTTTTGGACTGTGGGAGTAAACCGGAGCACCTGGAGGAAATCCACACAGACACAAGGAGAACACACCACACTCCTCACAGTCAGTCACCCGGAGGAAACCCACACCGACACAGGGAGAACACACCAAACTCCTCACAGACAGTCACCCGGAGGAAACCCACACCGACACAGGGAGAACACACCAAACTCCTCACAGACAGTCACCCGGAGGAAACCCACGCAGACACAGGGAGAACACACCACACTCCTCACAGTCAGTCACCCGGAGCGGGACTCGAACTCACATCTGGAGCTGTGACAGAGACTACCTTGTACCTGTTGCACCACCATGTCGCCCCACTGTCATTTAATGGACCAAAAACATTTAAACTGTCCAACTGGCATAATGTCTTTGGTTTCTCAGTTTGTTTTGCTGTTGACATTGTTAAATTTGTGGTAACGTTAAATAGAACAGAAGTCACAATGCGCTATTGTACTATGACATTGATATTTTTATTGATAGGTTATTTATTAATATTAGGTACATGTCTGTTATATGGACAACTAGGGAAAGCCTGAGCTCTTCTTTATTCATAAAAATGTGTGAAATATGCGTTTGTTGACTTCTGCCCTTAGTATTTATGATTTAAAGGAGCAATTTTTCATTTTCTCCCAGTATTCATCTTCACGCTATGAATCAGTCATTATACTAGCACCAAATTGTACTGACACTAAACGCCTGTGCTTGTTTTTGAGAAGAAGTTCTCATGCTTCTACAGTTATGTCCTGATATAGCTATCTATTAATAACAAAGCATCACACTCTGATTTGCAAAGACTTGAAACACTCCTCTGCTGTTGACTGAATAATGAACATTTGGGTAAAGTTGAAGACAAATCATCCCCTGCTGGAGACAGCTCCCCATTCTCCTGGTGTACTGTTCTGCACGGCTGAGACACTAACAGCTGCAAGTACTTACTCCTACTAATTCAAAGGGGAGGAGGAGGAGGATGCTGAGAAATGTGTTGTAAATGTGGCCAAGGTAAATGAGGAAATACTCCACCTGCATCGGCTGAAGAGGGGGAGTCATACAGACACGCAGAGAAACATCTTCCAGAGTTTCAGGCCAACTTCAGCTGTCAGTCTTCAGCGGTCCCTTGAAAAGGCTTTATTTTGTCAGAACTGGCCAACTTCCTATTGCCTTTGTGAATTCTACATTGCTGTAGACATCTGTGATCATTTGTTATGTAACCCTGCTGTTTCATTTGATGTAGGTTTGCAGAAACATTCATTTCCTGCGCTTGAAGTATTTTACTAATGCCCCTAAAACGTTCAGAGGAAAAGGGGAAAGAAGGTCAGCCTAAATGCTTAACGATTTGCTGGTGTTCATTTAAACAAAGTTGTGCTGCATTCTTCATTTCACAGACAAACCAAACATTTTCATTTAGTTAGGACCTTATGGCATTTCCACAGGGTTCTAAACACATTCAGAATGACAAATAAAGAAATGTTCCGTCTCGAATATCGGACAGAAAAGGTCTGAATTATGTCAAAAGGAAAGTTACATAACAGGCTTTCCAAATAAAAATACTTTCAAGTAAGTACTTCACCAAAAAAAAACAAACAAACAAAAAACAAACCAAAAACACAGTGCAACAGGTAGTGCCTCTGTCAAACAGCTCCAGGGTCCTGGAGGTTGTGAGTTTGAGTCCTGCTCTGGGTGACTGTCTGTGAGGAGTGTGGTGTGTTCTCCCTGTGTCTGCATGGGTTTCCTCCGGGTGACTGTCTGTGAGGAGTATGGTGTGTTCTCCCTGTGTCTGCGTGGGTTTCCTCCGGGTGACTGTCTGTGAGGAGTGTGGTGTGTTCTCCCTGTGTCTGTGTGGGTTTCCTCCTGTAACCGCTTATCCAGTTCAGGGTCACGGTGGATCAGGAGCCTACCCGGAATCACTCGGCACAAGACAGGAAGGAGGTCTGTGAGGAGTGTGGTGTGTTCTCCCTGTGTCTGCGTGGGTTTCCTCCAGGTGACTGTCTGTGAGGAGTTTGGTGTGTTCTCCCTGTGTCTGCATGGGTTTCCTCTGGGTGACTGTCTGTGAGGAGTGTGGTGTGTTCTCCCTGTGTCTGTGTGGGTTTCCTCCGGGTGACTTTCTGTCAAAACACACCTTGGTAGATGGATTGTGAGTGTGTGTGTGTGTGTCACACTGCAAAGGAGTGGCGCCTCCTCGAGGGTGTGTTCCTGTCTTGTGCCCAGTGATTCCGGGTAGGCTCCTGACCCACCGCGACCCTGAACTGGATAAGCGGTTACAGGCAATGACCCCATGATCCAACTCTGTGCTCATGTGCCATGACTGAGAGTCCAGGACAGTATGGTACCCTGCGTGACATAAAAAAAAATGTTGTTTTTTTTTACCAGCAGCAACAGCCCCCTCTCCACCCCCGTAACTGTCCAAAACAATTTTCACATTTCTTTGTTTGTTTATAACACACAGCTGTATCATATTTTCTCAGAACTGTCAATTTATTATTGAACATATTTCATGTCCTATGTTTACTTCACTTTCTTCGATCCAAATGCCAAAGACCAAGCTGAATTTCTGTTACGATCACATGAGGCTGGTTAAAATTTCCCTTTCAAGGGCAACAAGGGTTTCGTTAAAATTTGTTGTGGAAACAGACTGTAGATCTATAAACATATCCACCCCACACTTTATTGGGAGATATTTAATAATTAGCATGTAATTTTACTGTATATAGCTTTGCTTTTATACATTTAGCGCCAATCAGAACATATTTTATAAAGTTTTAAATGAGTATTATAGTCCCTTCTAAACATAATTTAACCTATGAATATCATTGTGAGACCAATATCATTTGTTGTTTCACATGTAGCATTAAAAACACACAACTGAATAAGAGACTTTTTCAGGTATAAATATTTGATGTTGAAACAAGTCTATTTAAAAAATGATGTACGTGAACTAAGACTAAATGACAAACAAGTGTCTGGTGGTTTATGCATCATATATATATCAAACATACTGGCAGTTAAATTGAGGCCTGTTTCCAAAAGGAATCTCAAATGGCTCTCTGCGTCCTACACACTGCATGGGTCATGCAACTATGCACACAAACAGGACAATAAATTTTAGCTGTGGCGACATAGAAGTTGTATCTGGATATAAACAGCCAACATCCAACATATTTGCACTAGGTTATCTGGCTGTACAAGCTACTATCATGACTTCCTGGTGCACTACTTATTCGAGATTCAGCCAGTTGCTTTTCAACTGCCCTGTGACGGTGTTAGCCGCATGTAGCCCCTGCTCTGGTACCGTTAGCATGGAGGTATTCAAACGTTTTCCCCCCTTTTCAACTGTGGGGTGAAGGCCAAACTAAAATGAAAGAGCAAGAAATCACAATAAACACCATGTATACAGACCTACAGATACATTTCTCACGTGAAGCAAATTTCGATCGTTTATCCATCCATCCATCATCTGTAACCGCTTATCCAATTTAGGGTTGCGGGTGGTCCAGAGCCTACCTGGAATCATTGGGCGCAAGGCGGGAATACACCCTGGAGGGGACGCCAGTCCTTCACAGGGCAACACAGACACACACACATTCACACCTATGGACACTTTCGAGTCGCCAATCCACCTGCAACGTGTGTTTTTGGACTGTGGGAGGAAACCGGAGCACCCGGAGGAAACCCACACGGACACGGGGAGAACACACCAACTCCTCACAGACAGTCACCCGGAGCGGGAATCGAACCCACAACCTCCAGGCCCCTGGAGCTGTGTGACTGCGACACTACCTGCTGCGCCACCGTGCCCCCTCAATCGTTTATATTTATAAAAATAATATAAAGAAACATCACTGAATGTGATTGTGGTAAAATATTAAAACATTAAAAAACGAAAAGCGTTTTATAACAGAGTCGTTTAAAAATATTTATTTTTTACATTTTTTATTTCTCCATTCACCCGCACCCCCTGCAATTCAGGAAGCTCCCTGCCCTTTACGTTTTTAACTAGTACAGCACAGAAGATAATTGAAAAAGAATGCGCCTATAGCAGGGGCGTATCCGCTTATGACCCAAATTGAACCAAGGCCCACCTAGTGGGCCAGAGCTACTTCCTCACGCGCAAGTGCACATGTGCGGATACACTTCCCTTTGTGTCTGTTCTGCACAAACACACGTTCCCGTGAGTCGCATTCAGAGCTGAAGCGTGAGTGGGCGTGATTAGGGTTGCCAAACTTCCCATATTTGGACAATAAAAGCCATGTTCTTTATTTGGAACCGACACAGGAGACGTTTTATTTGTATTTCTGAGAGAAGGATGATGTGTTTGTGACAGCTGCTTTTCCTCAGACAGAGGGAGGTACACCACACACACCACTCCACAACTACATACCTCTGCAGGCCGGAGACCTGCAAGTAGCTGAGACAAACAGGCTGGAGAGCAGCATATGGGAGGGACGAGGGACATACACAGGAAGTAGATGGATACCAGCAAGTGGCAGGTTATGGTTAGGGTTAGGTTGTCCCTCCTACTTGGAGTTGTACCTCTTACTCTGAAGTGCCTCTGTGTCAGGATCACGGGGGCGGACTGACGGGGGCGGACGCACTTGCTAAAACACAGTATACTTTTTATTTAAACAAGATATAACAAAACAGAGAGACTTCGACAGAAAGACAACAAGCAGGGAGCTACCAGAGACATGGACAAAGGGAGCTACACAGACTTAACCTAAACACTGAGAGCTAAAGCAAACAGGACAGACAGACAGACAGACTGGAGGGCTAATCAACATGACATGGGAAATTAAATGAATGACCAACAAACAGGAAACTGAAAAGAACCGACAAGGGAACTTAAATACATTACATAGACAAGAGACACCTGAGACAGATAATGAGGGGGGCAGATTACAAACGACACTGATGAGGAGGCGGGACATGGACAATAACAAACAGAGCCATGTGCCAAGTGAGCACATGGTGGGGAAAACAGACATGACAGGACAAGGGCGTGACACTCTGGTCTGCAAAGATACCCTTCTCAAGGGAGGGGCAGATACTCTAAGGCTCCTAAACAGAGAATGCACTTTTCATTGGTCCTCAATTCTATTTAGTAAATCAGCAGCCAGAGTTAGCTGTCCATCATTTAGTGCTGCAGCCAATGGAGTCACAGTCCTGCCCACAGGGGTTTGCAGTGTCACTGAAAGCCAAAAGTCAGTACTAAACCATTATGAACTTACAGATTTGCTTTTAGATAGAACTAATGTTAGCACCGTGTCCTGAAAAAACTACATTCCATTCTCCCTTAACACATCTGTAATGACAAGTCAGCTGACTGACGTTTAAAATCCAAGTAATTCTTTATCCATAAAAATCACATTAGATCATTTCATATAGATTAACAATTCTTACATTAATTCAGAAAGTTGGCAACCATAGATGTGATTGAGATGTGATAAGGCCTACACACCACATAGTGCCCACCCACTTTTGCCCAGGCCCAACAAAATGTCAATTTCTGGCTACGCCACTAGTGTTTGTTAGGAATCTCAAAAACCCACCGACCAGAAAGTAACGTTTTATATTTTTTCTTGATGTTTAGCCTATAATCACTGAAGGTCTATAATAGCACAGATATTGGGACATTATATAAAAAGGTTAAATCATCTGTGCATTAGGAAAATGATTCTGTTCAAATCTGCTGAAGTTTCCCAAAGAATAAATTTATAATTTACTTTCTACAAACCACATCTAAAAGCTGTGGTCCTGTGATACGAGTGGAATGTGCTCTTGTGGTTGTCTTGTGGTTGAGAAAGTTCATCAGCATCTTATGGTTCAGGTTATTCACGTGTAGGTCTCATCACAGGTCATGTTTGTCCACTGTTCACAGATTATAAGACAGTCTGGGATGTTCAAACATCTGTCAGATGTCTGTGTGTTGCTTCATTTAAAAAACAACGCTAATATTAGTGAAGACAATAAATGTCTCCCTTGAAGCAGGGGCATAAGATATTGTACAAACCCCATTTAAAAAAAGTTGAATGCTGGGTAAAATGTAAATAAATTCAAAATGCAATGATGTGCCAATCTCTATGTAATTGTAAATGGTGCAAAAACAATATTTCAAATATTGCTTTTTTTGCCTATATTTGCCTATTTTGAATTTGATGCAAGCGACCTGTTATACAAAAATGTTGGGACTAAGCAACAAAAAACTGGTAGAGTTGTGTAATACAGGTCTACTTTTTCTGTCCGTGTTTTCCCAGTAGATTTTGTACCTGTTAATCAATAAATGTCCAAAATAAGACCGCAGAAATAACTATTAGTTGTTGTTGTTCATGTCTGAGGGGACTGTGTAAGAAACAAGAAACAAGCTTGATGACTAATTTACACAGATAAGCCATAGTTTTTAAAAACAGGGTGATGAGTCTACTAAAGCCAGATGGAAGTAAGACACAACTAATCACAGCCTAGACTTGTTTTCTGGCAAAATAAAGAATTTATGGAAGTATACAAAAATGTGAAGTTGTATAGCTTTACAAAGGAGGTATTAAAAAGTTTAGTACAACTGTAACTCTAATTGTACAATGTTCTAAAATGATTTAATATAGTTTTAGACAAAAAAAAAAACCACCACATCTGTAGTAAAATGCAATTCAAAAAGATGTGCAATAAAACCTAAAAATATATGCTTTTAATGTTCTCTGCTGCTTTAATTGATATTATAAAGAATGTACTACAATCAAAGGGGACATCTACAGTTTTGGGGAAACATTGTTCTCTGGTTTGTTTTCGTTCAGAATCTGTGTCCTTTAAGGTGGAAAGGTATGTTTGGGGGGTAAAAACAACTGTTTTTTGTATATGAATATTTTTTGATCACTGTTTGAAATATCACACAAACTCAATTGTAACTTGAGTTGTTTAGTTTTTTAGAACTTTTGGGAATGCAGTTAGCCAGCCCCCAAATTTGGAGACATTTCCACCTTAAGTAATCTGAAACAGCAAATATACGTCAATATTACCAACCTATGGAGCAGGAATAGAGCAATATCCTCATCTCAGTCCAACATTTAAAGGTCTACTCACTGTCTAAAATCCTCCAGCATATGGTGAGGAAACATCTGCAGAAAGTGTTTTTTTGTTTAAAATCATGAATGTAAACTTACATAACATGAACAATGAACTGTTAGAATGAGTGTACTCAGAACCTGATTCTCCACTAGTATTCTCCCTCTTTCTTTGGTTTAAGAATAAACAGCCATTTACAGAACAAAATGAGGTGTAAACAAACAATATTTATTTTAAGAAATAATATTTAAATAGACAGCTGCACCACTTAAGGTGAAATAGAAGGAAAAAAACTGGTAATTCTCCAGCCTGAAGTTTGTGTCACCTTAAATTATGCAGTATTTTGTCCAGGCACCTGTACCTACTTCACTATTTAAGGCCTAATGAAAACATCAAACGTTTAAGGTGGAACTGAAATTTCACTCAACACTTTGTCAACAATAACTCTGTCATTTTTTAAGGTGGAATGGAATAGGAAGGACATTTTAGAGTATATTGGGGTGATTGAGTAAGTTTAAACAAGTAATAGGCAGTATAATCAGTATATTTTCAGTTTCTGCTTCAAAGTTTGGCTCATGATACTGTGGCACTGCCAGGCTTTTATGGTTGTGGAGAGCAGCTGCGTAATGCATTCCACCTTTAAAATATATTCCCACGGCTATGTTCATAGACTACTGTGTTTTAACAATCCAGCCTCTTGAAGAACAGGTTTACCTCACTACTGTTTCCTCAGTTCAGTCTCGTGGAGTCTTTGCTCATCTATTTTAAACTCTTTTAAATTCACAAAAGTTAACACAGATTACTGAGACAGTTGTTGTCATTGTTTGTCCCAGGCCTTAGAGGACCTTGCAGCAATGGGATTCATAAAGGGACTGCTGGCTGTCTTCACTTTAACATCATGTCTCTTCACATGTGGTGCACAGAAAACAGGTATGGACATTTCACATAACATTTAATGAATGCCGAAATACATGCATTATTTTAATAATAATTAATACTTTCATACAGTGTGTACAAAGGAGGCTTTGGCTGATATTGTTTTACTGGTGGATGGCTCATGGAGCATTGGCACAGAGAACTTCCAGAGGATTCGTGACTTCCTACGGATGTTGGTGGAGAGTTTCGATGTGGGTGCTGACATGGTTCGAATTGGCCTAGTACAGTACGGCAACTCAGTCCGCACTGAATTCTTTCTCAACAGCTACACATCCAAGGAGGAAATTGTTCAGTACATTAACACCCTCCCGTACATGGGTGGCGGCACTAAGACTGGAATGGGGTTAAACTTCCTGCTGACGAACCACTTTAATGAAGCAGCCGGAAGCCGTGCTAAACAGGGGGTACCTCAGATCGTTGTGGTGATCACAGATGGACAGTCACAGGACAATGTGGCGCCATATGCGCAAGAGCTGAGGCAGAAGGGGATAGTAATATATGCCATTGGAATAAAAGATGCTGACATGGATCAGCTGGAGGAGATAGCCACGGAGCCTTACGATCAACACATCTACAGTGTGTCTGACTTCACAGCCCTGCAGAGTATTTCTCAGAGCTTCATTCAGGTACTCTGCACCACAGTGGAGGAAGCCAAACGTCAGGTGACTCAAATCCCCCAAGGTAAAGGAGCACAACAGCAGCTGCTATGCTATTAGTAACAGTATACGGAAACTATGTATCTTAAAGTTATCTTAAAGGACATGCTACGACATGCCTGCATGTAGTTAATCTGCTATTTCATTTGTGTTTTTCAATGCCATGTCCACTGTCAACATAATCCTTTGTATGTGTTTATTTCTAGTATGCAGCGCTAACTTGGCTGACATTGTGTTCCTTGTGGATGGCTCTGGTAGTATCGGTGATGAAAATTTCCTGAGGATGAAGCGGTTCCTCCACACATTCATAGAAGGTCTTGAAATTAGGCCTAATAGGATCAAAGTTGGACTAGTACAGTTTAGTAATGAGCCCAAGCAAGAGTTCTTGTTGGGACAATATTCAGACAAGAATGACCTCCTGGAGAAAGTTGACAACCTCCAATATCTAAAGGGAGGCACGGAAACAGGAAAGGCCCTTCGATTCCTCGAGACACACTACTTCAAAAAGGAGTTTGTCAGTCGAGCCGGTCAGTATGTGCCTCAGATTGCTGTTGTGATCACTGATGGGGATTCATCCGATGAAATGAAGGAACCAGCCAAGGATCTGCGGAGAAAGGGGGTTTTAATCTTCACCATTGGAGTTGGTGATGTCCATATTAAGGAGCTGCATTCCATTGCCAACAAACCACATCATCGGTTTGTGCTCAACTTCACTGACTACCAGGAATTACTGAGAGCAACTACTACCACAATGAACACAGTGTGTTTCTCAGTGGAGGAGCAGCAGCAGGGTAATGTTGTGTACACAAATATACAGCATGAGTCAAAAGTTTGACATACATACCCATAGAAGAATTTTTTATAGCAGTGGTAACATCAGAACCATGAAATAAAACATGGAATTATGCCATGAGTCAGAAAAGTCTTACATCAGTTCCCTTTTGTATTCTCAGCACATTCATGGGGTGACATTTGATACTGGTGCAAAATAGAAAGATTTTGTAACTGATAACATACTTTTCCATAACATCTCTTAGATTATAGGATATATAATTATAGAATATTTTTATTGTAAGTTAAAGCAAATGGTTTTCTGAATTTGTTACCAGTGTCAAGTAAGGTTTAGAAAAGCCTCTAGGTTCAGTGTCAACATAACTACCCTTATATGTATCAGTCTTACCTGACTGTTGAGTAATTGTAGTTCAGTGTCCACTACATATTTACTGTGCAGTAACTTTTGTATTATTTCGGTAATTGTTATTTAGATTGTAGACATATCACATTATTCAAAATGCCTTAGAATTTTTTGTTTAAAAAATTGGTAAAAAATGACATTAACTACATTATACATGATAGGTCTTATTTTAAATTAGTGATATTTACCATCTGTAAGGAGTTTGGTGTGTTCTCCCTGTGTCCGCGTGGGTTTCCTCCAGGTGATCCGGTTTCCTCCCATGGTCCAAAAAACACAGTGTCCATAGGTGTGAGTGAGTGAGTGTGTGTGTGTGTGTGTCCTGTGAAGGACTGTCGCCCCCTCCTGGGTGTGTTCCTGTCTTGTGCCCAATGAATCTGGGTAGGCTTCGGACCCACCGTGACCCTGAACTGGTTAAGCGGTTACAGATAATGAATGATATTTACCATATAACAGAAAATATAAATAAGTTCCTAAATGTGTTTCCTGCCTTTTTTCATATTTATTTTTGTTGGACATTGTTTTGCTTTGTTTCTGTTTCAGCTCTAGTTCCAGTGTTTGCAGATGTACTTGTCTTGGTGGACAGTTCCGCTCAGCAGGCAGAAATAAGACAGTTCCTCGCTGGGCTAGCCAATCAGCTTAATGTGGGGATTAAATCCAACCGGATTGCTTTGGCTCAGTTTGGTGAAAATGCATTTGTGGAATTTCTTTTCAATGCTTACAAAACTCAAGCCGAGGCTGTAAAGCTCATTCAAAGGTTCCAGCTCAGAAGGTCTACACAGCGCAACCTTGGAAAAGCGTTGGACTTTGTACGCACTCGCTTCTTTAAGGCTGAATCTGGAAGCCGCATTGCACAGGGCTACAAACAGTACATACTGGTGGTGAGCAACGGAAAATCTGATGACAATGTACACAAGGCAATGCGTACACTTAAGGCTGCTGGGGTGACCATTGTCGACGTTGATGTACGCAAAGACGTGGACCTGTTACTTCCTGGAACTGCTCCAGGTCTTCCAGTGGATAGGACATTGTTTGCCCCTCCAGAAAAAACCTTCCACACTACTACTACAAATGTTATTGAAATAACAAAAAAAATTAAGACTGCCATTGAAACTCCAGAAGTAACAGTGGGTCAGTTTGTCTTTATTTTACACAAATGAGCACAGTAATAGTAATTTGCAGCTTAATTGTTTTATGACACTGATGATTGGTTATTTTTTATTTGTGTACAAATCTTTGGGCAAAATACTCTACTATAGATATTAAAATATCAGTATATTCACAGTTTGTAGACATAAATGAAAGAAACAAAAATACGCATATATACTACAAGTATTCAGTCTGAAAGCTTCTGAACACAGTATAAATGAACCTTGATATTTTTCTCTTAACACATCTATCATGTCTTCTGTTGACATTTGTTTATTCATTTTACAGACTGTGAGAAAGCTAAGGTGGCGGATATTGTGTTTATTGTGGATGCATCGGACAGCATCACTGCTGTAAATTTCAAGCTGGTGCGCAACGTCCTCTTCCGCTTCATAAATAGCCTGGAGATGAAAGCTGACAATGTGCGAGTGGGAATGGTTCTATACAGTGACACGCCCAAGGCTGAGTTCTACCTGAACACTTTTGATAACAAAGATGACATCCTGCAGTATATACACATTTTGCCATACAAGGGTGGTCAGACCAACACTGGCAAGGCCCTGAAGTTTGCAAGAGACAAAGTCTTCAAAGAAGAGCTGGGCAGCCGCCGTGGAGTGCAGAAGATTGCTATTGTCATCACACAAAGGCAGTCTGAGGATGATGTCACAACAGAAGCTGCCGAGCTACGGCGCTTAGGGGTCAATGTTTATGCACTGGGGATTCAAAATTATGATTTTGAACAGCTGAAAGATATCGCATCCCACCCTCACAGGCAGTTTGTGTTTACTGCAGACAATTTTGCACAGCTTTACGTTATGGAAACATTTCTGAGGAAGGCTGTATGTAACAATATTGTCCATTCCACTGCTGTCCAGACAGATCAATCCAAGTTAAAAAAACGTAAGACATTACTTACAATGTTCTCTTCTAAGATAAAATCAGCAGAGATTATTACTTATGTCAAGCAATTTACCTTTTTACTTGTTGCATTTTTAGGGTGTACACAGACTGAAGAAGCAGACATCTATTTCCTCATTGATGATTCCGGGAGTATTGAACACTCAGACTTTAAAGACATGAAAAAGTTTATTCAGGAGTTTCTGCTGATGTATAATATTGGGCCAACACTAGTTCGTGTGGGTACAGTGAAGTTTTCTGACAATCCTACACTAGAATTTAGCCTGACACAATATAGAGACAAAGTCTCTATTGATACAGCTGTGAGTGGCATTGTCCATAAAGGGGGAGGCACATCGACTGGCAAGGCTCTGGATTACATGCTTCCACTCTTTGAGGAGGCCAGAAAGACTCGTGGTAGAAAAGTTCGTGAGATTCTTATTGTCATCACTGATGGAAAATCTCAGGATAAGGTGAAAATGCCAGCAGAAAATCTAAGGAAAAATGGGGTGTCCATCTATGCCATTGGTGTGAAAAATGCAAGCGAAACAGAGCTTCTGGAGTTGGCGGGTGATCCAGATAAGAAGTTTTTTGTCACCAACTATGATGCACTCAAACCTCTCAAGCATGACATTGTAACTGATATTTGCTCAGAGACAGGTAAGGGTGCTCAGAGACGGGTAAAGTTTATGTGTAAACATTTTATTATTATAAATATTAAGTCTTAATTCTGATTTTGATAAAGGTGATTTTTTTTTACATTTCAGCTTGTGAAGACATGCAGGCAGATATCATCTTTTTGGTTGATGGTTCATGGAGCATTGGCACTGAAGACTTTGCAAAGGCAAAGAAGTTCTTAAATACCATGGTCTCCAAGTTTAACATTGGGAAGGATGGTGTGCAGGTTGGATTGGTGCAGTTCAGCACAGACACAAAGGCTGAATTTCAACTGAACACCTATTATGATTCTGCTCAGATAATACAGGCCATTAATGGCATACAGCAAATGGACCAAAATACTCTGATTGGAGAAGCACTCAAATACCTCTCAGAGTACTTCGACCCACACAAAGGAGGGCGTACAAATGTACCAAAAGTTCTTGTTGTGATCACAGATGGTGAGTCCCAGGATGAGGTTACTGATCCTGCCAAGGCCCTGAGGGACAAAGGCGTTACCATTTACTGTATAGGTGTGGGAGAGGCTAATAGCGCACAGCTGAGAACCATCAGTGACTCTCCCAATAATGTGTATATGGAACAGAACTTTGATGCATTGAAGTTCTTAGATAAAGACCTACTGCTCAAGATCTGCAACTCTGCTGATGGTAAGACAGAATTATATAAAAAAAAATATATACATATTTACAGTAAAAGTGAGATAAACATCTGTGTAGAGTGTCCATGTTCACCCAATGTCTGCATAGATTTGCTCTGGTGTCTCCGGTTTACTCCCATAGTCCAAAAACATGGAGGTTAAGTGAGTTGGCTACTCCAAGAGCTGTCCTGGTATGAGTGAATGAGTGTGTATGTGAATGAACGTCTGTATGGGCATATGCCCAGATATGGACTGGCATTGTGTGAACCTCTGGTGCTACATGCCAATGAGAGTGAGCCATGCACGTTGGGCTGCTATTTCCCACCAGTGTGTGTGTTTACTGAGTGTTGAATGGATAGGTGTTATGTGTAGTGTTGGTTGTAAAGCACACTATTTAAGTGAATTAATTTAATACTTTTTAAAAGTCTTGGTTTGTATATTAGAAAGATTGACCCATGGCAAGACTTTCTCAGGCAGCTTTCTGGAATAGATTTGAACTAATTGTTGTCATTATTATGTAGTTTTAATCAAGTAAATATTTATAATAATAACAAGACCAACATTAGATGTTGAATAAGAAATTGAGAGGGAGAATGGAATTAACAGGGTTGAAACATAAAGGTGTGCCTTGCTGAATGTGAGATTCAATGTCAGCTGCTTATGTTACTTCCACTGTCCTTTCTTATTCCACTATTAAAATATTTAGGTGGCTATCGTCATACTTGAAGGGTGTTTACAATAATAGCCAATGTGTTTGAAGCAGATTTTAGAATGCTGCTAAGTTTCTGTACCATATATTTCTAAAATATTGTACTCCAAATTTTATACCGACTTAAAAATCTATTGCATGTGCCAATGTTTAGCTATCTTGTGCATCATATAATATGTTCTCATGCTTACACACATGAATGATTATAAACTGACATTGCTTTCTTTTTTTAGATTGCCAGAAAACACAAATGGCAGATGTTGTCTTTTTGGTGGATGGATCTGGCAGCATTCGTAATGAGGACTTTGAGAGCATGAAGTTTTTCATGACCTCAGTGGTCAACAGCACAAATTTTGGGCAACATTATGTCCATTTTTGTGTTATATTGTACTCTGAAAACCCTGAGTTAAAATTCCCGTTGAACCAGTACCATACAAAAAGAGAAATTCAGGAAGCTATTCGTAGCCTGACGCCACCGGGTGGAAATACCTACACAGCCAAAGCGTTGAGTTTTTCAGTGCCCTACTTTAAACCAGACCAAGGTGGGCGCGGGGATAAACGTGTCCCACAGATTATGTTTGTCATCACAGATGGAGAAGCTACAGATCCACAGGATTTATCCAAGAGTTCACAGGAGCTCCACGCTCTTGGAATTAATATATATGGCATCGGAGTGAAAAATGCAAAAAGAGCTGAATTAGAGACCATCACCAACGACAAGGAAAAAGTTTTTGAAGTTGATGACTTTGAAGCTTTGAAAGCCCTTAAGCAGAACATTTCCAATGTGATCTGCAACAACTCTAAACCAGGCAAGTACATGACATCTATTTTCATCTCATACCATCCATAAAATAAACACCAGAAACAAAGCCATTCAGTTTTACATTTACACTTCAGTCTGAATCAGGGCTTAGTATATATATATATATATATGTGCACATGTAAGACAATAATAACAAAAATCAATAATACATTTGTCTTTTTCAAGTGTCATCTGAATGATTTGTGATCTTTAATCCCTAAGATCAAATCTGTGCTTCATCTGAGCTCTGTCTTTTTTTCAGAATGTCAGAAAGAGAAAGCTGATTTGGTAATTCTGATTGACGGTTCTGAAAGCATTAAAAAGAATGATTGGAATACAACAATACATTTTATGCTGAGTTTTATAGACAATCTTCGCATCGGTGAAGACCTCTTTAGAGTCGGTGTCGCTCAGTTTAGTACTAACTACAGGAAGGAGTTCTACTTGAATGAACATAAGGATGCAGCAGCTGTGAAGAAGGCCATTGAAGGAATTAAGCAGATGAAAGATGGGACAAATATTGGAAATGCTTTAAAGGAAGTAGACGAGTTCTTTCATACTAAGAGAGGAAGCCGTATACATAGTGGCATTTCACAGAATCTGCTACTGATCACTGATGGAGAATCAAATGACGAAGTCCAAGGTGCAGCTGACAAGTTAAGGGCAAGGAATATTGAGGTGTTTGTGGTTGGAATAAGGAACATCTCCCGTGAACAGCTTGCTTACATTGCTGGGAAACGTGAGAAAGTTTACATTGTGGAGAGCTTTGATGATCTGAAACTACATAAAACAACATTGGAGGTTTTTGATACTATGTGCAAAAAACCAGAACCTTATGACCAACCAGGTAAGGACACATGCATTTCATGTCTTAATATAGCAGAATTTTTCAAGTCTTTGAAATAATATGGCTGATCTGTATTGTGTTTTTTTTTAATAATTAATATCACATTCCCCTTTTCCAACAGCTTGCATTGTAAACATTGGCGTTGGATTTGACGTCTCCCATGTCAGTGCAAGCTCGCAGTCACTCTTCCTTGGCCAGTATAAGCTGCAGACTTTTCTACCTGAGATTATCAAACAGATCTCCACACTGCACAATGTGTGTTGTGTCACTACTTCCCCCACTGTACAAACCAAAACGGGCTTCCGCTTGGTTGATAGTGATGGACATATAATCTATGATACTGGCTTTGAGGACTACAGTGAAGGTGTAATGAATAAAATAATGGAACAACAAATTATGCAAACTTTGGCATTCAACACACGCCTGCTGAGGTCTTTCAAGGATAAGTTTGCAACCTCTAGAGCTGGTGTGAAGGTATACTGGAATTCTTTCTTTATCACATTATCGGGAGTGTGTGTGTGTGTGTGTGTATATATATATATATTTTTTTCCAGAGGATTAGATATGCTACACCAGTTAATAGGGACAGATATTAACTATAATATCAAAAAAAAAATGTTGTATGAGCTTGTTTCCAAAACAATTGGCCATATTTTAAATGTTAATTCCCTAGAAACATTTCCCCTTGAAACACCACAACCATGTATTTTCTCTGAACATCTGAATTTTATTTTGTAAATGTAAACAAATATATAATTTAATGCCTACAACACACTAAGAAGTAGAGACACTAGCAAAATAAGAATGAAATATTTATAAAAAATATTTAAGATACATCTTTAAATATTCCATGATAGGCAGGTGACCTGATGACAGGTAAAGGTATCATGATTGGGTACAAAAGGACTCTCAAAAAAAAGTGAAATGTGCAATTATTTGTTATTGTACAACGTACAATGAAATGTGTCTTCCACATTCAACTGATCCTCGACAGGCCCAGAGTGGCAGGCAGACATCCCCTGCAGCCGGGGAGCAGTGGTTGATTCGATGCTTTGTTCAAGGGCACCTCAGCCATGGATGGAGAGAGGAGCACAGTGCTGTTCCTTCACTTCCACCACCCCCAGTTTTCCAGCTGGTCATAGGAATCGAACCAATGACCTTTCAGTCCTAAGCCCTAGTCTCTAACCATTAGGCCATGGATACCCAAGCAAAACCCCAAACCTCTGTGTAGGGCAGCAATGTTGAAATACATGACGTTTGAGCCCTCAGACTACATGGCAAGGGAAACTGTCATACTAATGTGATAAATGTAGCCAAATGGGCTTTGGAGCACATTGAAAAACACTTGTCACATTACACAGTCCACCGCTGCATTAAGAAAGGCAACCTGAAATTCTATTACACAAGGAGAAAGCCTCACATCAGTTCAGTGTGGAAACACTAATGGGTTCTCTGGGCCTAAGCTCATCTCAGATGGTCTAAAAGACAGTAGAAACAGATGTGGTCAGAGGAGTCATGTTTTCCAATGTTTTTTTTTTTTTTTTTTTTTATAAAGACAAAAGAAATCATCCAGATTGTTATCAGTGATAGGTGCAAAAGCCAACATCTCTCATAGTAAGGGGTATGCATCAGTGACCACCACATGGGCAAACTGCATTTGTGAGAAGCTTCTATTTGATGTGGAGACAAATAATGGGTCTTTAGAGAGAGAGAGAGAGAGAGAGAGAAATGCTGTTGTCAAAATAAAATATTTTCCTGGGGAGTGGGTATGCCTCTGGCCCAAATTGTTTGTCGTGTGTTGCAGGCATCAAAATACAATCAAGCATTTCAGTAAAAATACTGAATATGTTTTTAGTGCTTTTAAATAAAACTTCAAGGGATGTAACAAATCGCAGATTCTTCTTTTGTTTTATTACATTTTACAACTGCACTCACTTCCACACTAGCTTTACAAGCATGTTACTGTTATAGCACACGTTATATTTTGTGTATAGCTTTGTCTATTGCTTTTAAATGACTGTAATCCTGGATTATTCTGCCTGGTTTTCCTGCTCTAATTCACATACAAATGAATTCACATGTTGGATTTCAGTTGTACACCTCTTTCAGTGTTTTGTCTTATTGTTCTTGAATGTGATTTATGATCAGCTGCTCAAATTACTGACATCCTCAGATAGTGATCATCTTCAGTGACGGCCTGGATGAACCTATTGACGTCCTAAAGGTTGCCTCAGATGAGCTCAGGAAGAGTGGTAAGTGTATTATTTTAATAATGAATTGTTCCCATTTTCAAATCTTTCAACGTAGACAAGTAGACATGTCACTTGTTACACAGTACATTATGTGAATGTGTTGTCTAAACATTTTAGAGGCACTTGTCTGTGTATGTATGTATATTAGAGATCCTCCATTGTGTTTCTCCTTGTGAATTTTATGAAAGGAGTCCATGCATTGCTGACAGTAGCGCTAGAAGGAGTCCAGAGACCTACAGAGCTGCAGAAGATAGAGTTTGGCCGTGGATTTGAATATGATGTTCCTCTAACTATTGGCATGCAGAGTGTGTCCAGTGTCATTCACAAAGAGATTGTGAGTAAACATGCTGTCAGATGGTACAAGACCATGATAATATATGTTTAAATAAAAATTGCTTGAGAAATAGAGTAACAGCAATAGAATAATCGGCTGAGGCCTATTACAGCCAGCCAGCAGTAGAAGGCAAATTAAATACAGTGTTTATAGAGATTAATACATGCAGTGTGCCACTTTTCTGTATGAATTAACTGATTATAGGAATATTATTTTTATTGATTTGGTTATATTCTCTTTCCACATTTACCCACTGAGCAGATTTTATGAATCCGTTTTTATAGCTGAGCCAGGCAAAGAAATGTATTGCTTTTTGCCCTGCCCCTTTAGTATGCCCCCATATGCCCCTTGTGGGGGCATCGCATGGCTAACAGCTATGGTTGGTAGTCAGTGATAAGCCTGTGTGTCTTTTACATGCTTGCTTCACTAGGTAGTTTACTTTACCCACATAGACCTTCACTATGTCATGGTCCCAGCCAGATGCCCAAGATCTTGCAGCTGATTTGAGGAAGAGGACCATTATGCTGTTTACCAGCTGGAATTAAGATGTTTGGGTGGGTCGTTGTAGATGGACTGCTTGACCCTCTGGGCTTCTTTTGTATGCTCATGCATTAGAGTGGGGCTGCCTTAACAATCATTTCTTAAAACGTCCTGGATATACCCTTTTGATGACCTAAAGGGTGAGGGTTATTCCTCCCAGGCTTCTCCCCAGGGTCTTTGCACCTAAAGCAGCTCAAAAGGTGAGAATGCTGAGACGGCCTGGTGCACGTCTCTAAAAAGACATCTGTCCATCCTTTCATCTCTTCATCCAGCCATCCACTCATATGCACTCATGTTTTAAACTACTGGTTTTTAATATTTTTCAGCCATCTTCGGTAGTGAACACACCAACACACTAGTGAGCAGATGTTTTAGCCACATCCACTAGGGACAGTGAGCACACACCCAGTGAACCATCTAGACGCCCAGGGAGCACTTACTGGGCAATAGGTGGGTTTGTTTATCCAGTCTGTCCTGGGGAGTGAACTCTCCAGTCTCAACCTTTTTAAACTTAAGGCCATTATTGCTCCATCTGTTACAGGAAAACACCAGGAATTCCCACAATTTCCCATCTATTTCACAATTAATTGTATTCCTCTTTTTCCATTTTTGCCTTCATAACTGTGAAACAACCATGATCTTTTTGCTCTTTTACAAACTCAACAAGGCAAGTCAGAAGTAATAAAATTACTATTTTTCCTGATCTTACGATTCAAGATTCAACATTATATCTCACCTGGTGGCAGATAAAAATAAGTTAAAAAGCACATTGCCAAAACCTCTGATGAATTTTGAGTCAGATTATTTTCAAATAACATAAAAAACTAGAAATAGCAACATGTAGATATGAAAATGTGCTTTATATCTAGTTTACAGTTCTGTGTAAGGTTCCTGTCACTAATTCTACTTACCATATTATGATTTTATATTTATGTCCCTTTCTGTGTTGCCTTCTAGGATGCTGTGAGCCTAAGAGACTGCTGTAATGTGATGTGCAAATGCTCTGGCCAGGAGGGACCCCGTGGACCTCGAGGATATTCAGGAATAAAGGCAATGTGTTATTTGAAGCCAGAAAGAAGGTATACAAGTATGTAAAACAGTATGAGTCAGTTATAAAATCCATTTCTTTTATCACTAAACAGGGTTACCGTGGGCAGAAAGGATATCCTGGATTTCCTGGAGATGAAGGAGGAATGGTGAGATTTAAAGCTACCAAAAAAAATGGCTCCAAAAATATAAGGCTACCTTTGCCCTTATGCTTATTACTTATTAATTTGAAATAACCTGATAAATCATGATGATATAGTAATGGTGATATCAATACTTTAAATAATTACATTAAAATGTAAAGTTTATACTTAAAAGTTTAACACAAAGTTCTTATATTTATATGAACAAATTATGAGAGACAAGGAGCTACTTTATTAGAAAATCCTTGCACTGTTTTATTTATTGTGTTAATTCATATTTTAACTTAAAACTGCATTTAAAAATGTTTTAATTATCTTCTAAAATTGTAAATCTTCTCCTGTAATATTTCTGTACTATTGTGTAAAGCAATTTGAATTGCCATTGTGCTTGAAAGTGCTGTATAAACAAACATGCCTTGCCTTTAGTCTAATAGTGAAGGTAGAGGCAGGAGGTCAGCACAAGCGGTTGGGGAACTTAAAATCTGTCTTAAAACAAATGGAAAACATTTTACAATACAAAGAATCAAGACTTAAAAAGAGAAACAACACAAGACTAGCCTTGGAAACAAAAGACAAAGACAAGAATTTAACCCTAAAGCAGATGAACATCTTATGTGAGTAGACAAACACAAAACTCCAAAGCAATGACAGACACACTCTGGTGTCTCTAAAGGTGGATATACACTACCTGTATATGAACCTTTTAATAGAGCCAATAGCTGTCAAACAAAGCTAATATTTGTTAAAATGAAAGAAAGGAAATAGTTCCATATTTCATACTATCATCCTCAAGTTCCAGTTTGCCCACATTTAAAATGTTGCTAGATTTAAAATACCATATCCTTCTCTTTTCTTGTTATACTACAAAATGTCTGCAAGCCTCAAGAGTCTTTTAATCTTTAAGATGATTATATTTACAGGGAGACAGGGGGGGTCCTGGTCTGAATGGAACCCAAGGTCATCAAGGCTGTCCTGGGAAAAGAGGTCCAAAGGTAAAGCTGGTTCATTTGCTTCAATGTACAATATTCACTACAGGTCAAATATGCTTACATTGGATGCAAATTCTAAATCTAATCTAAAAGTGGTATTTTAAAACTCTCTGCAGGGTATCAGAGGATACAGGGGTGATACGGTGAGTGCTTGTGGCCTTTTATGTGCATTTAATACTAATGAATGTCTTTTTAATTAAGCCAAACCAATACTTGCTAATAATATTACATTAATTCAAACCTATTATTAAATAATTTGGAGTTGCGAAAATGTGTAATAAAAATAATAGAGGTTTTACCTGGCTTTGACCATTTTGATTCTAATGACTTAGTAATATTTCCCAAGCCTTGTAACAACAAGGAACTTGCTGTGTTTCTGTTGGACAGGGAGAAGATGGAGAACATGGTGTGGATGGAGTCGATGGGGAACAGGTAATGCTTCAGTTTCTTAAGTTTTAAGCAAAATAGAATTTCAATGTCCTTTAACTTCACAGAAAAGAAACTATTTGCTGATATTTACCTTTAGGGTGTGACTGGAGCTGCAGGAACACCAGGAGAACGAGGAGATACAGGCAGACCGGTAAAGACCTTCAACTTTAATTGTGATCAATATGATTTCAATTTTTTTGCAATAAAACTTTTGACTGTATTCAATGAGGATGTTCTAAAAAACAGTTTAGAAAAGTTTGGCTTAATCAAGATTCGGAAAATGGTCAAGTATACGTCTGAAAATGATTTCTACCCCAGGGACCGAGGGGTGTTAGAGGGGTTGGAGGTGTGTCTGGAGAAAGAGGTCTGAGAGGAGATCCGGTGAGTTGAATTTTTTTTGGCTTCATGTTTTAGGGAAGTCTCGCTGAAACGAAAGAATCTTTGGCTCGAGATATTTTGGAAGTAAATCCGAATCTGGGACCTGTTTGTACTTATTACATTGTTCATAAGACATATTTTGATTTTCTTATGTAGATGATGTTAAACTAGGTGATGTTCTGGTTTGATTTTTGTCTACAGTGCAAAGTGGCTATACTTAATCATTTATACGTCAGATTCAGACTACAATACTGTCCAATACATACAGCAGGACTGGTGAAAGATTGGTTTGATGAACATGAAAGTGAAGTTGAACATCTCCCATGGCCTGCACAGTCACGAGATCTAAATATTATTGAGCCACTTTGGGGTGTTTTGGAGGAGCGAGTCGGGAAACGTTTTCCTCCACCAGCATCACGTAGAGACCTGGCCACTATCCTGCAAGAAGAATTTCTTAAAATCCCTCTGACCACTGTGCAGGGTGTGTATATATAATTCCCAAGACAAATTGATGCTGTATTGGCCTCAAAAGGAGGCCCTACACCATACTAATAAATTAATGTGGTCTAAAACAAGGTGTTTCAGTGTCATTGTCCAACCCCTGTAGGTGTATGTATAGAAGCTGTATAAAGTACCTGGACTGGGTCACTACAGTGCTCCTGAATGTCAATTGTACTGAGGCTGTAGCTAATTATGCAAACCACCTACTAACTGCACTTGAGAGGCACTGGGTAAGGTCACAGTGAACTGTAGAGCTGTCAGCACCCAGTTCACAGTGATCTTACCCAGTGCCTCTCAAACTCAGTTATTAACTTTTAACTATTAACATAAAAGGTTAAAAACAGAAATATTCTGTTGACCGTGTTCTCTGAACATTTGTCCTTATTTGAACACCATTCTTTTCAACAAGAAAGTAAAAAGTTTGTTCATAAAGGGAGAAAAGATTTGCGCTCATTTCATATTACATCTGACCCAGGATGAATCTGTTACATTTTGACACACATGTGGTGAGACTTTTGGTGTCCGTGTGTGTTATTTACAAAAACAATCCGCACATTTCATCTTTCTACTAAAAATACCATTTTGTGGTTCTAAGTGTGTGTTGGTTTTGGCTTGATCCTGTGTTGCTTGTAGTTGAACGTGAAACATGATGAATCTCAACCTCATGCTACAAAGTTGTTTTTTTTTTTTTTTTCCACATCCTGATTTATATACTGTTAGAATTACAGTTGAATGCTTTTTTTGCTGAATGCACATTTTTGCCATATTTGCTTAAGAACATATGTTAGAATAGATTTTGACTGGTGTCACGTTCTTCCTTCAAGGGTGAGACAGGTCTTGATAACAGATTCCGGGGCCCTAAAGGGGATGATGGGAATCCAGGCCTACAGGTATGTAAACATTTCAGTTCCATTAGCGACACCATGCTAACACATTTTACCTAATGCATGAATTTAGATTCATGGCTACATTCAGTTTCTGTAGTACATCAGAGATACCTCCCAAATGTTTCATGGCAGCGTAAAAAAAAATAATGAAAGAAAAGCTAAGTTCCTGCATCTCATTTCTTTATTGGCAGGGTGAGGCAGGACAGGATGGTGCCAAGGGTACAGCTGGAGTCCCTGGCAAGCCTGTAAGTATTTTTAAGCCTCTTTAACAGACCTATTTTATTAATCTGAAGCTTTTCTATTGACTTTACTTGTTTTCCATTTCTAATTTTTCAGGGTCAACCTGGAAGACGAGGCGCTACAGGTCCGCCGGTATGTTTAAGACTAGGGTATATTTATTACATCAAACTGAAACACTACCAAGATTTTCATATTCAAGTTGTTTTGACTACTTGTCAGTACCTTTCTCCTTCCATAACATTCTGAATATGAATCCTTTTTCTTTAAATATTTACATATAAATTCAAATGAATATTGTTCATTCCTTTCATTAATGCAGTTATAATAAAATACTTTAGTTGCCTTTTAGAATTCGTCAAGATATCCATCTTTTGTTTTATTGTCAGGGTGCCAGAGGGCCTTCAGGATCAACAGGATTGCAAGGAACCCCTGGACCAACAGGGCCAACGGTACAACTACTTCATTTTTTACACATTTGAGTAACTATACTGTTAGAACCACTCTTTCACAGAACATTTAAACGTTGATTTTTTGGTTGCATTTTTAATTCTTTGCTTCAGTTTTCCACTAATTTCCCAAAAATAAGTAAATAAATAAATAAATAATAATAATAAGACACAGATTCGATTTTTTCAGGCTGTTCAAATCATGTTCACAAAGATCAGATTTGATTCTCATTTATGGTCCTAGATTGGATATATATCCAATTCATGGGCATGTGACATGCATGTTTGTCTGTACAAATGCCCATAGTGCTGTTGTCTCAGCCATCGCCAGCGGTACAGCAAAATGACAAGGAAGGAGAGGTGCTATCTACATCCCAAATAGCACCAAATTTCCGACATAGTGCACTTAAAAGATAATAAAACTGAAATTACTCCAAACAGACAGAGCACTAGTTTGACATGAAATTTATATCAGAATATAAAGGGTTTTTTTTTTTTTTTATAAATGTTTTAAAATTAGAATTACAATGACTTTATTAGTCACTGTGCTTGCACACAGAGAAAATCGGTTTCCGAATTAAATCCAATTCGTGCAGAGAAACACATTTACACACACACACTAGTGAACAATAGAGGGCAGTGAACATGCCTGGAGCGGTGGGCAGCCCTAGCTATTGCCCAGGGAGCAGTTGGGGGTTAGGTGCCTTGCTCAAGGGCACTTCAGTCATGACCTGCTGGCTCTGGAGATCGAACTGGAAACCTTCGTTTTGCAAGCCCAGTTCACTAACCACAGGGCCAGGCCATTTTTTTTACAGTTGTTTTACTTACACTGAGCCCCACATAGGGTGGAAAACGTTTGAGACACCCAAAGTCTTGGTGCAACAGTAAAAGCAAGATGGCTGGATTTGTTTCGATTTCTCATCCTAATCATGTACAGTTGGCAAACTGTTAGCTGATCTCCCAATCAAATGAGATGCACAGAGTTAATGCATCTGTTGCTCCAGTTTAAATATAATTAGTTGTCTCACAAATATGACGTTTTTGTGGTGGTTACCTGAGGTGACGTGCATAAACATATCAGTTTGTGCCTCCATGCCTTTTCGGGGGCAGATCATATCACATTAGAGACAGACACAGCACATCTAAATTTATGAATCGAATCTGATCTGAGCAAAAGAACCTGAATTGATTAAATGTGGCTTGTAATGTGGATGTAGCCTAAAAGCCTTTGTTTAAAATTGGTAACAATAACCCAAAGTTTGTCCAGAGAAACTCTGTTATAGTACAGTCTAAAGAGGACTAAAGAGAAAAGGGTATTTGTATAGGAAAGTATAATAAATGCAGAACTGAATAGAATTTTTTTTATGTGGTTTTAATAAATTGTAATAATTTTTTAATTAAAAATAATCTGCTTATTAATTTCATGTTCTGGTGTTGTCCTAATGCTAGGGTGGTACATGTAAAAGAGCAGTAAAAACAACAATAAATTAAACATCATCCTGACAGGAAATAACCTGGAAATATTATTGGTGGAAAATTCTTAAAAGCTCAAGCTCTTAAATTCAAGATGATTTCAATTTAGAAACCTAAAAATGCATCAGAGTGAAGGTGGGAATCCTACAGGCAATAGAAATGTTTAAATCCATAAGATTTGCAAGAGTAGACCGTCTATAAAATCACTGGAGAAGTAATATTCTTACCTTTTTAAGTCTTCTGGGTTTAGTACATGAGCAATCAGAGGATTTTCTTCACTGTTTTGCCTTTCAGGGGCCAAGTGGTCCAGTTGGGGTTCCAGGACAGAAAGGCACTATTGGTTTACCCGGACGTCAGGTAGGGGTACAGAAGAAAACTTATTTCACTGAAACAAATATATTATAATGTGACATTCGTTTAATAATTTGACAATCTTTATTTAGGGATCCCCAGGGACTGCAGGAGGCATTGGGTCTAAAGGAGCTATAGGATCCAGAGGACAAAAGGTGAGTTAGAACACATTCGGCTCACTGCTGGATCCCAAACACACAAATATATTGATATAATTCTTGAAAGATATTTAACGGTAACGCTTTAAAGGCGCAATCTTTAATATTGACACCAAGCATTTCAAATCAGAACTATAATACAGTTTCAAAACAGTGGAGTGAGCTGTCTGCCTCCTCCCCAAACCTGAAGCTTGAGCAGGTTGCAAGTTTGAGGAAAACTGAATGAACAAGCAATAGGTTAAGAACTTGGACCATAACAGCTAAGAAGAATGTGCCATAACCAAAATATTTACACAGAAAAGTGTTCCTCATTTCACTAAAACATCTAGCATAGTTACCCCAAGTTCCAGCCACTTTAATTACAATATTGGAAATCGTAGCTAACTGTACATAAATAGAAGTACTTTACTCACTCAAATCAACATTTTTCAGGAGTCAAATATGTGTAGATTAATGTCCAAGACTTGCTTGACTTTGAAAGAAGAAATGTTTTAGATATAAACGCTTTTGTTTAAGTAGGTGCCAATACTGCTAAGTCATAACTTCGGCCACCTCTCCTGCTTGTGACAGTCAAACGAGACAGTTGCTACCACATACAGTGGTTTTGAGAGGTTCACAATGAGATTACGTTTGTCCTGTGTTGGTATCCGTACTCTACATGTAAGGATTAAAATGGCGGTAGATTTTCCCCTCAGAGAAAAGGAAGCTAACCGCTAAGCTAACTTTTACACTGAGGGGAAATATCTGTCGCGAAATGGAAATGTGTTGTGCTTTACATGCCGTTTTGCACACAAAGAATTACAACACTGTTAGAGATACTTAAATATTGTTTAGATATGTGAATTCTTGCAAGACTGATGTTTAAATGCCCCACTGAGGCTTGAACTTACGTTTTATTGTTTTACCCAATGCGATTGGCGGAGAGAGAGAGAGAGCGGAACTGCACCATATACAGCAGTGAATTAGGGGACGGCCGGAGTTAAGGGAAAGACAGATAGCTATCTATGCAAAAAAAAGTGAACATGCGGCCGCCATTTCCCTGCATTTACAAGCCATTACTGTCCAAATCAAACTGAAATATTTCGACCACACAAGGCTAGTCCACCATAAAAGTAATTTAGGAAGCAGATCTTATCCATAATTTTCGTGGTCAAACATTTCGTTCCACTTTACGTGTGTCCGTTTACGAATCGTATTTGTTCTTGAATTCTCTGTTCCACCTTAAGAGCTGACGCTAGCGCTATAGCTTTTGCAAATTTTTATTTTTACTATTCCATTTTAGCCGTTTAAAACACACAAACCGATTGTATTATTCCACCAGTTATTCACAATTTTCGTATTCAAGCATTTAGTTCCACGTTAATTTGGTCTGTTTAAGAGTCTTATTTGCTTTGTTCTCTAGCTTCTTATTGAATACTCATTTCTACCTTAAACAGCTATGTGAAAGTAAAGCTGGCGCTAGGATTTATAGCTAAACAAAACTCGTTTTGAAACACTTGGTATAAAACACACAAAACACAGTCCTGGCGCCTTTCAAACGCCGCTATAACTCACTTTCTGTACTTCCATATATATTTTAAGAAATAAATTTGCTGTTACCTGTTCAGGAGGAAATGTGCCGGCCCTGGCTCTGTTCTACAGTGTTGCTACCTGTAAACGGCCTCCACTTTTCAAATACAAGGCCAGTTTTTCCTTTCATGGCTGTGAGACACTGTTTGTGGACCGTACAATTATTGGACAGAGCAGGACCTCGGAGGGAGGTATCATAGGAGCTCCGGTCCGGACTGGGCATTTATCAAGGAGAATATATGGCTTTAGCTAGGGTGACCAGATTTGCGATGGTGAAAAAGAGGACACGTCTCTACGTTACATTTACTTTTCAGCATAGGTGCTCGAGATGAGAGTAGGTACATGACCTTTGCCTGACGTAAACGAGGACTATTGACGTGCAGACTGACCAATTAAATGTTTACAGAGAAGGTTATCGACCAATAACGGTAGCTCTACAGTCAGACCGTCCAATCAGAATATTTTAGGCTATTTACCACGCCCCCTTCTCACTCAAGCGAACTAATCGGAGTAGGGGAGGGCGGGACTAGTTTGTGAACGAAACGCTTCTCGAAGTTCTATGTAAGCTCTAGAAAAACAAAATCCCGGACGTTTGTGAAATTCCGCCCGGACATTTTTTTAAAGTCTAAAAATGAGGACATGTCCGGGTAAAAGAGGACGTCTGGTCACCCTACTTTAGCAATGTTGTGAGAGGCAGCAGTATTTAAACAGAATTATGAAATCTTTGAAACAGTGAAATTTACACATTCAACTATTACATTTTCAGTTATTCAATAATTCATTTTTTTTTTGGTGAATGTAGTACATTTCCTGATGTCATTTGGTGAACCACCTCAGGATGCTACTACAGTATGAATAACAGTTTGAGAACCACTGCCCCACAGCATTTACAGTGCTATACTCCTCCACAACGGAAGGGTCCTTAGGGCCTTGGGGTGCTCACGCATGCACTTGCAAACATGGAGAATATGGAAAAAGATCATTCCTTTGGCTATATCCACATATTTATAGAGTATTGTGTACTAGTGAATTCTGAAATGTACATACATCTTTGCAATAAAGGTTTTATGCCCTGATGCACTTTCTGATGTCTCCCATAGAATTTATATAGATTTAAATGTAGGTGTCAGTTTAGTCTGTGTTAACTATTAAACAGTGAGCGAGTTGAGCAGTTTAACGTTTGCCATCTTAATACAAATCTTTTACAAATCTATAAATTTGTCTCTATAATAGATCAAGAGTCTAGTATTGGGCTACATTTATATCTTACTTCTGTATCTGAATGTTCTTGTACAGGGTCAGATAGGGGACCCTGGAGATAAGGGAGCAATTGGACCACCAGGTACCAGAGGACCTCAGGTGAGTTAAACACACTCTGAACAGTCCCAAAGTGAGGATAGATGCATGAGAAAAAAATATTTTATGAATAACATCAGAGATTTTTTTAGTCTCTTTAGTTTTTAACTTTTTAATCTTGTGGACTCGTCCATTATCGGCTATTTTAATAGTATTTATTAATTTATTTTCTTCATAGGGAACGGATGGTCCAGATGGGTATGGAATACCAGGACGTAAAGGACAAAAGGTAAATAAATAAATAAATAAATACATATATATTTATTACCCACACATAAAAACACACAATAAAAAATATATCATCACTTTTTAATTATGAACATTTCTTTCTTAAAGGGAGATATAGGTTTTCCTGGTTATCCTGGATTTCAGGTATATTTTTTATTTTACCAAGGCAATATTTTTTTAATAAACCCAACAGTTATTTAAGCCAAGAAGTTATTCCTGAAAAGATTATGTGGACCACACCAGTGCTAGTGTTGAATTTACTCATATGTTGGAATCTTAACAAGCCAGCAACTAAATTATTTATTTTATTTTTATGTTCAGGGTGAATCAGGGGATTCGGGGCGGCCAGGAGGCAGTGGCCCTAAAGGAAATATGGGAAGAGCGGTAAATATTTTTATCAATAACTCTTACATATACAAAAACTTTCAGTGTGTACCAACCCAGTAAACATTTAGCCGTTGATTCGATGTTGAAATAACGTAATGACTGCCATCTAATCAACGTTCTCTTAAAGTTGAAAATTAAAGTTGAAAAGACGTCCAAACACAGACATTGAAAAGACGACTATTAGACGTATTTTGGACGTCCATTGACGTTATTAATTGGTCCCGAAATAAATGACTTGTATAAAACGCATTTTGGACGTCCACTGACGTTATTGATTGGTCACCACTTAACTAACTTATTAAGATGGATTTTGGACGTCCATTGACGTTTAAAATATGTCCTTGACGTACTACTTTTAGACCAATTTTGAACGTCCAGGGACGTTCCTTGTTTACTGGGAATGCTGTTTTAAACACAATATTTTATAAGTCTGTAACCTATTGTAACTGGTTGGTTTGTTCATTGTTTGTTTGATGTGTGATGGCAGGGAAATTCAGGCAGGCCTGGAGATCCAGGTAGTCCTGGTTCTGATGGACCACCTGGGCACAGGGTTTGTGAGCCTTTGTAAAATTATTTTATTGTTTGGATTATGTAGTTAATTACTCGGCTGATCCTAAAATTATCTTTGCTTCTTTTTGTTAGGGCCTCAAAGGACCACCAGGAAACAGAGAAAAGTCTGTAAGTTCAAAGTTTATTTTCTTCTCCGTTTCAGGATAGGTTGCTTCTCCTCTAGCTAACTGCAATTTTTACCTTGTTTTCTTTTAGGAATGCGAACTGATCACCTACATACGAGACAACTGTGGTAAGGTTTCCTAATATTGTGCTTGATTTGGCTTTTTTTATCTTATTGTCCATTCACAAGATTTATTTGGTCATTGTTTTGTGATGAGCAGCAAAACAATAACGAATAGAAACAATAGAAACACACAAGTTTGTGTGAAATATTCCACATATTCACTTTTTATGAATTGTGAATTTGCGTCGTAATTCTTCCAACATTGAAGGTTTTCTGTGGGTGGTCTTTGGCTGGTTTGGACCCACTGGGAGTTTTCAGTTTTAGTTTGTCACCTGTTTTCACAAAAAGAATGGACAGAAATAACCTATACTTAAGGGACTGAGGAATGTTCCCTGTTGGAAGGACCTATGACATTCAAATGTTTGGATCCAATAAAGAGCTCTGTATTCTGTCATAGAGTATTAGTTCTGTTATTCTGGCCTGTTTCACTTAAATTAATAATATCTCTCGTGAACCACTGATTGGTCAATCGCGTTAAACCTGCAGACACATTTCATATATAATGACATTTAAATTATGAACCTAACATGTCTCCCATTGGAAATACAGTTGAGTTTAGCACTTTTCTGCAAAACTACTCAAAGGCCCTCAAATAAAGCAAATACATAAAAAGAAGTATCTTAGACAATAAACACACCCTCTAAAGGTTCCTCTGATCCTAAATTCTTTTTAACTGTTGACTGTTAAAATACCTCCACAGTTTGCAGCACTATTCTTGATTTGTTTTAGTTTGTATTTTGTCACAACTGTACACATGCGGATCTGTTCTAATTCTAAATACCTTTTTTTCATTCCCTCAGTTTGCTGTAAAGGTACGTCTCTCCAGTTGCACCTATAAATGCAATAGTCCGATACATTAATAATGAGACCGTTCTGATGCATACATATTTAAAATAGAAAGCAGCTCATCTTTGAACATTTGTTTTTCTTGTGTTCCGCTTACAACTCCAGACAGTGGTGCTTGCCCTGCGTACCCCACTGAATTGGTCATTGGCTTGGATATGTCTGATGGTATCACTCCTGTAATTTTTGACCGGATGCGCAACATGGTTTCCACTTTGCTGGAAGGCCTCAATATCGCAGAGACCAATTGTCCCACTGGATCCCGAGTATCTGTGGTCTCTTACGGTTCCAACACTAAGTATCTCATCCGCTTCTCTGACTATCACCGTAAGAAGGAGCTGTTGGAGGCTGTAAAGAATATTGCTCTGGAACGTACATCCAGCCAGCGGGACATTGGTGCAGCCATGCGCTTTGTGGGCAGGAATGTCTTCAAAAGATTGCGAAAGGGTGTACTGATGAGAAAGGTGGCAATCTTTCTATCTGGCGGGACATCCCAGGATGTGACATCCATTACCACAGCTGTGATGGAGTACAAGGCTCTGGACATCAACCTTGGTGTTATTGCCCTTAGAAATCTCCCCAACGTTCGTCTTGCTTTTCAGGTAAAGTTAGCACAGTCAATTAGTCATAGTTTAGGCATTCATTTGCTCTAATACACCTACTATACCTGCCAACTGAAGAGTTTAATTCAGGATGTTTCAACATGGAAACATCCAAACAGATTTTCCTCTGCTTTATATTGTACTATAGGCTGATGAGACAGGGAGCTTCATTTTGACTGTAGCGGAAAGACCACGGGATCAGAGTGCTGCAATTGACAGGATTAAGCAGTGTGTTCTCTGCTTTGGTAACTTTACTTTAAAATTTCCGTTTGATTAAATCTTTCAAGGAAAACACAGGAAACATGATTTTTATGTGATATAAAATTTAACAGTGAACCGTTCTGTGAAAATTTGCAAACACTGTCACCTTTGGTTTTGCTTTTTGCCAGATCCTTGCAAACCTGCTATTGGCTGTCCCTCCCGCTCTCCATTACCTGCTCTACCAGAGGTGGACTTGGACCTAGCATTGCTGGCAGATGGTTCTCAAAACATACCAGAGGATCTGTATGAGGGAGCAAAGCACGCTCTGATCAATATTATAGAACAGATTGTAATAAGCCATCAGCCTAGCAAACCTGACAAACAGGCTAGGGTGGCTCTTTACCAGCAAAGCTCCTCCTATAGAGAGGCACGAGCACCAGTCAAGCAAATATTCACTTTCCAGCAGCATCACGAACACACCAGGATGAAGCAGAGCATCTTTCAAAACCTGGAGCAGACTGGTGGCTCTTCCAGGCTGGGCCAAGCTGTGGAGTACACGATCAATCAGGGTCTTCTTACGGCCACCAGGCCTCATAAAAACAAGATGTTGTTGGTTATTGTTGGAGATGACACACATGACTATTATGACAGATCAAAGCTGAACTTTATCTCCAGGAAGGCAAGGTGCCAGGGCATAGTGATCTTCATCCTCACTCTTGGGAATAACTTTAACAGCACTCAGGTGGAGGAGCTCGCCAGCTTTCCCACAGATCAGCATATAGTTCATTTAGGCTATGCTAAACACGCAGAACAAGATTATGCTCGGCGCTTTTTGAGGATTTTCTTCCACATTTTGAAAAGTAAGGATATTTAAGCTCTTCCAAATATATATATATATATATATATATATATATATATATATATTGCCACACCACCAAAGAACTTTGTAAGCTATTTTCTTACATTTCTATTGTATGGTTTTGTGATTGTTTTTCTTTTGAACACAGGGCAAATGAATACCTATCCACCTTTAATACTGAGGGACAAATGCCTTTTACAACAGGGCCAGACTGAAATTCATGAGACTGAACATCACACTGACAGGTAACATATCACAAATCTGTCACCATCTTCCAATCCCATAGGGTTATCTGCCTTCATATTACACTAAAAATAGCATTACATCTACATTAAATAATATTATGTAACTTAGTACTAGTTTTACATGTTTACAAAGACATTTATAACAGCTTAATTAATTAAACTATACCTTCCTCAGGGTTCCTGCACCAACTATTTCCTACCCTGAGGTGGAAGAAGAATATGAAGAACCAGAAGAAGAATTGGAGGAGGACTCATACTCACTTTACACTGAAGGGAAAGTGACACAGGTGGAGGTCGTTTCTGGAAACAGGTCCCCAGGACTTGGAGAAACAAATGGTAAAGGAAACTAACAGCAGAAAGATACAGCAGTATTAGCATGCAGCTCTAATAAATAACAGCAATTTTTTGACGTCTTATATATAAATTAAAAACATTCTAAATGTGTGTGTTATTGAATGAAAGAAAAGAAAGAAAAGACAGAAAATAGATGCATGAGTCCTTAGCCTTGATGGCTAATATATAGAGATTATTAAAGGTTTGATGGAAATCCAGTGGCATTTTTGAGAGCATGTCTAGGTAGAGTTCTGTCCTGCATGTTCCCTGCATGTTCTAGTAGTAAGTGAGTGTTTTGTTTTCAGCTCAGTGTTTTCTGGATGTGGACATCGGCACCGTGTGTGGAGACTATGTGCAAAGGTGGTACTATAATAGTGCAGTTGGTGCATGCTCAGTCTTCTGGTTTGGTGGTTGTGGCGGTAACAGCAACCGTTTTAAAACGGAAATCGAATGCATCCAGAGATGTATCTTACCAAGTAAGTCATCCTGCAGTCATCAGATTATTAGTAATACATTTCTGTTTAGTTATTCTCGCTGCATGGCTTCGATGTTTGTGCTTGTGAGCTTTGTAACTGGTCCCTGATAGTGATGCGCATTGCATGAAGATGATCAGTGACATCTATCCACTATCTGGACCCTTACATTTGATTTACACGTCACAAAAATGGTAAAGTGTGTACATAACTGGAAAAATGAAATATTAATCTTCACACAAAGCTGAGAGAAACGTTTGAGTATGTTCTGTGTGTTAAACGTGTTTCTGTGACCACATATTTGTTTAGGTTCTGAGGTACCAGAGGAAACTGCAACATATGGTAAACAGATGTTCCTGCTTATTCTTTAATGCATGTGCATTTTGAATTCATATATTAAATACATTATTTCTTGTCCTCATGGACCACCTCATTAAAGAGAGCAGTAATGTACTCTTTAAGTCATACAGATGTTATAATTCAGTTTTTTTTTTTAAGAATATTGTACAATATTTACCTAGGTGTAAAATGTGTTAATTCTTGGCATCTTTGCTTTTCACATTCCCTGATATTACAGATGATTGTCTCCTGAAAAGTGATCAAGGGCCCTGCAGAGCATACATACTCAAATGGGCCTATAACGCTGAACAGAAGGAATGTGCTCAATTCTGGTATGGAGGATGTGAAGGAAACGCAAACAGATTTAGCACTAAAGAAGAGTGTGAAGACCTCTGTGTGACGCTGTAGGCAGTAAAGAGACTCAAGAAAATATTTCAGCAACATATTAGCCAGATACACTCTTATTTCCAGTTTGCATAGAATGTGATTCTCAAATCCTTGATTTAATCGAATTCATTCAGGGCAACCACTTCAACACATACTAAGGTTTCCAATTCGTTTTTTTGGCAATCATTGCACACTGAACACAAAGCATATTAAGTAGGCCAAGTCATTGTATTTACAAGGGCATTTCATTGGCTGAAACACCAAACTGTCTGTACTCTAATCATTAACGTCCTTTGAGCAAAGAGAAATATATTTTTCCCAAAAGACCAAATTTCAACTGTTGTTCATAATGAATTTCTGCAAAGCTTTTTTTTTTACTTGAAATATAATGGCAGATTTTTTTGCTTTGGTGCTATCATGTAAAATATACGGTCTCACTGATCAGTCATGCATTAAATCTAGGTCTCTATGTGTGTCTGTGTTCATTGTGTTATTAATAATCTATGCAAAAAAGGTCACTTGCAAAAATTTTCACAAATTTTTCAAAAATGCCCAATGTGACTATAAAGGTGTTCATTCAGTGCCAAAGTGAATGATGTTGGACCTTAACATGACTGTGCTATTTAAATTGAAATGCATTCGTTGTTTATATTTTGTACAAATAAACCTGTGGACAGAACTCACTGTATTAAAGATCATGATTAAACTGGTTCAATGTCTTTATTTGATGATGCTTATTGATATCGATATTGAATTTTCTATATATTGAGGCTAAGAAATATGATTAAACAGTCTCTCTGAATTTGGTGTTGGCATGGGCTAAAAACGGCGGTATGGTGGCGCGGCAGGTAGGTGTCGCAGTCACACACCTCCAGGGACCTGGAGGTTGTGGGTTCAATTCCCGCTCCGGGTGACTGTCTGTGAGGAGTTGGTGTGTTCTCCCTGTGTCCGCGTGGATTTCCTCCGGGTGCTCCGGTTTCCTCTCACGGTCCAAAAAACACACGTTGGTAGGTGGATTGGGGACTCAAAATTGTCCGTAGGTGTGAGTGAATGTGTCTGTGTTGCCCTGTGAAGGACTGGCGCCCCCTCCAGGGTGTATTCCCTGCCTGGCGCCCAATGATTCCAGGTAGGCTCTGGACCCACCGCGACCCTGAACTGGATAAGGGTTACAGATAATGAATGAATGGGCTAAAAAATCAGAGAAGCTGCCTTTTTTTAGCTTGCAATTTGAATTACAGCTGTGATTTCACAGATCTTAAGGGTTTGCTGTAATTGAGCTGCCAGCCCATTTATAGACACAAAACTTAATGTCACACATGGGGAGAATCGAGGTTAAATAGCCGTATATGTATTGATCAGGAGCTCAAAGATAATTCCTTAGTTAGATTTCCTCAGTGTGAACCTCAGAATGACTAAGGTCTGGAGCCAGCTCTGACAGCAAATTGGCTCTGGTTTTACTCAATATGAGCCATTTGCGAGCAGCAGAGTAGGCGCTGGTTGTAATGAGTATGAGGCTTGTCTGAGCAGCAGAGTAGGTGCAAGTTTTTCGAAGTGTGAGCATCGAATTAAGCAAAGGGTGTACTCAGTATGCACCTCAAAATGAGTTCAGGTTTTACTCAATGTGATCAAATCAAGCACTGGTTTTACTCAGTGTGAGCCTTGAAACAAGCTCTGGTTTTACTGAGATTGAGTCTCGTGTGAGGCATCGAATTACTGCTAGCCCAAAACTCTACTTCCGTTTTCCAGTGGAAACTATAAATCAATTAAGTTTTCAAATCATACACTTGATCTCCTGTTGCCAGTCACATTTTGCATTCAATGCTGAGCTAAAAAAAAGTTTTCCAGAAAAACTGGGACATTAAAAAAATGCAGTAACCCAGGAAAACCAGGAATCTGTTATTGTTAATCCTGAAATATTTATTTAACTGACAAAATGCTGTTTTTACTGACCATCTTGATGTTTTTGGCTCCATAAATAAGAGTAGCCTGTAATTGTTAGGTCAGACCAAAGTATCCTTCAGCCTTATCATCCAAATGTTTATTAGTGTTGGAATAGAATGCGTCCATGGGACAGAGATGTAGCTGCCAGAACCATAACAAACAGTGAAACACAGCCATGAACTATGCCCCCCACTGAAACTAGTTAAAAGATACAATATCTCATCCAGTCAAATCAACACAACACACAGTAACGTCCCACCAGTCCACAGAAGTCCAAAAACAACAGCTCTTTGGTTTGGCCGATTTGTGTTGATATATATTCAGCGGTGTGTGCAGTGTGCTCAGAGTCACAACCAAACTTTTTTCCAGACGGCAGTAGCTGCGTTATGTACTTTGTTGTATTTACTTTGACAGATTTTCTTCACCCAGTAGACAACTTGATTGATTAGGCAACATAAGCTCTATAACATTTAACAGGTAAAGGTTATTACAGTTTTAAACAGTGGCATGGCTCATGGGGCAGCAAGGCTACCCAGTAAACATTGACTGCCGTCTAATCAATGTTCTCTTAAGGTTGAAAATGAAAGTTGAAAAGACGTCCAGACACAGACATTGAAAAGACGACTATTAGACGTATTTTGGACGTCCATTGACGTTATTAATTGGTCCCGAAATAAATGACTTGTATAAAACACATTTTGGACGTCCACTGACGTTATCGATTGGTCACCACTTAACTAACTTATTAAGATGGATTTTGGACGTCCTTTGACGTTTAAAATATGTCCTTGACGGACAGACTACTTTTAGACCTATTTTGAACGTCCAGGGACGTTTCTTGTTTACTGGGTAATGAATAAGGTACATAATGTCAGATGTAAGAATGAATTACAATGTTTATAACGGTTAAATTTTGAATCAAAAGATGTGTACATGTGTGAAGGGGCTCGGAAATATGTTCATCTACAAAAGGTGGTCACTGCTAAAAGATTAGGGAACACAGGGTTAAAACAATGATAGAATGCACAGCTACTCTGTTCTGTGAGATAGAAGAGAAGCTGAAGTGAGTGAGTACAAGGCTTTTAATTATGGTAGGGTGACCATACATCCTTATTTTCCAGTGCATGTCCTCTTGCAAAAAATTCATCCGTTGGGATTTCTAAAAGTGTAAAATGCCCTGGATTTTGCACTGATATCACATCAGTCTTTGCTTGTATTGTGGACATACATTCGTTTGCAGACTTGAGATTATTTGGATTTAATTTAAGATGTATATGTGTTGTTTTAAACCCACCTTCTCACTGGCACTATTGGTCGACATACACACATCAATCACTGATCAAACTGCTTTCCACCACAACCTAAATGCAGATGTAAATAAACACACACACAATTTACACTGGAATTAACATGATGAAACATGTAAAATGTGGTAAATGTAAGAAGTTTGAATGATGTTTAATGATCAAACTGAACAGAAAGTTAATGATTTGGCACTATAGGCTATTTATTAGTTTTGGAAAATGAGCAAATATTTCTGTATTCATATTCATTAATATAGCTGCAAGATATTAGAAATATTTAACTCCCTCCTATCCTCACACACTCAATCACACACACCCTGCCATGACCCTACTATTGGGGTCTACTTGAAGCCTCCCAGCCACAGCATCCTTGGTGCCAATTTTTCTCCAGTGTCCTCTTTTCAAAATATACTGAAAAATAAATAAATAAAAAACATGGAGATTAAATCCAGTCATTTATTTATACAAGACACTCGGAACAATTTTATTCCCTGGCTCATTACATCTTAAGACATCTTAATGACCAAGTTATCCGTAAGTTAAAAGGAGTGACATTTGTTTGCAGATTCTCTGTGTTTAAAGAGTTAAATGATTTTGATTTGTGCCCATGCAGTGAATTCTTTGGTTGTGTTTTATCTGTTGTTGAGCTCTGGGAATATTTTACAGATGGCTCTTAAGAATCTAAGGACTCATAGTTTCACTTTCCTTACTCACATCTGGAGGGAAAAGACTTGTGGATGCAGATGTGGCAGACACGTGTCAGCTACTGTGGCACCTCAGCTCTGTAAAATGCATAAGAGTCAGTTGATCTGCTTTCATCATGAAGGACACTCTGTGACTAAATACTCTTCTACTTGATTTAGTTCAACAGGAAGGACAAGGGCTCGCGCATTAAGCCAAACTGTCAGTGTATCATGTTACTGGAGAGCTCGGTATGCTTTATAAAGGCCTAAAATGACATAGGTATACACACACACACACACATTTCTGTCATAATTAATTCATTAAATGCTTTGAATTGATTTATGCATTTACACATTTCTGCATTTATTTATTACACCCATATTTCTGCATTTTTATTTGTATTTCCGTATTTCTGCATTCCTTTATATATTTCCATGCTGGCCTCAGAGGAACAGCTGTATTGTTTCTGTCTCAAACACATCATTCAAAAAACAAGACACATCTTAAACCCTGTTTGGTACAGCCACTGTGCAGAAAGCAGGGAAAGTCACTGTACTCCTTAATGCCTGGAATGGCATTAAAACACTAATTGACTCAGGTCTTTTCCAAATTATTCAATCTAATTTCCCATTCTATCAGGTTTAACTCCTATTGTTGTCATTACAATTAATTTAGAACAAGAACAAATATTCACAGTCACGCCAAGGCCACTATGGATTATAAAACAGAATAAAATAAATAAATAAATAAATTCAGGGTGAGCAAATCCATACGCCACCTTCCTCTAGTTCCTCCTGGGGTAAGCCCTGGTTCAACCCCCGGGTCCTCCTCCCAGTTGGCCCTGTCCAAGGGGCATGAAGGCATTGCCCTTATCTCAGACTATCAAATAAAACTGTTCATGTGTGGCCTGTTTGATATGACTGTGATGAAGTGTATTCGCATCTGTTGCCCTCAGAGTGATCAATCTTCTCCTGTGCTGTAACGCCATCTACAGTGTAACCTCGATACTGTTGATCTATATCCTGAGATATGACGAGATGGGATTTACTGATTCGTCTTTCATTTTTATAGATTAACCTTGGATCAGTGTACTTACTCTGAGTTAGCATTTCACCCTTGATCATTTACCAGTAAACAAGGAACGTCCCTGGACGTTCAAAATAGGTCTAAAAGTAGTCAATAGACGTCCAAATTCCATCTTAATAAGTTAAGTGGTGATCAATCGATAACGTCAGTGGACGTCCAAAATGTGTTTTATACAAGTCATTTATTTCGGGACCAATTAATGGACGTCCAAAATACGTCTAATAGTCGTCTTTTCAATGTCTGTGTTTGGACGTCTTTTCAACTTTAATTTTCAACCTTAAGGGAACGTTGATTAGACGGCAGTCATTACGTTATTTCAACGTTGAATCAACGGCTAAATGTTTACTGGGTTAGATTATGTCACTCAGGCATACTGTGCTGCTACAAGTGGATCCGACACAGCAATCCAGCTGGAGTTTTAAAAATGTAAACACCTCATTGTGCGACCTTGTCGAAATGTGCTTCCGTAGTGTCCTGTTATACAATGCAGTTGTTTATATAAAACAGTATGTAAGCTAAATGTAGTTTATCAGAAAATGCTGCCTACAGAAGTATAAGCAATACAGCCCAAATCCCCTTATTAAAGAAATTCTAAGGTGGTAAGAAATGGTTTTATAGTTTTTTTTAACATTTAATTCGCCTTCTACAGTTTTGGAACACTCAAACAAATAATAACAGTAAACTACGATTGTGTAATGTACAGGAGGGAAAAAAAAGATTTAACACGAAAAACGTGAAAACATTACAAATTTTGTTCTGAGCATGCGCAGAGCTGCAAAGTAGCACAACTCGTCACAACACCGGACACTACAGTCTGTAATTGTAGAACTACAAAGTGATTTCCAGTAAACATTTAGCCGTTGATTCAACGTTGAAATAACGAAATGACTGCCGTCTAATCAACGTTCTCTTAAGGGTGAAAATGAAAGTTGAAAAGACGACTATTAGACGTATTTTGGACGTCCATTGACGTTATTAATTGGTCCCGAAATAAATTAATTGTATAAAACGCATTTTGGACGTCCACTGACGTTATCGATTGGTCACCACTTAACTAACTTATTAAGATGGATTTTGGACGTCCATTGACGTTTAAAATATGTCCTTGACGGACAGGCTACTTTTAGACCTATTTTGAACGTCCAGGGACGTTCCTTGTTTACTGGGTAGGTACAAACAGTCACACAGGAGTCACCCTCTGTGGGAAGAAACCACAGCACCTGGAGGAAACCCACACAGACACAGAGAGAACACACCAAACAAAAATGTATTTCTAAAAACAGACCCAGTAAACAAGGAACGTCCATTGACGTTTAAAATATGTCTTTGACGGACAGACTACTTTCAGGCCTATTTTGAACGTCCAGGGACGTTCCTTGTTTACTGGGTCTGTTTTTAGAAATACATTTTTGTAAATGTTACCAAAAGGTATTGTTTCTTGTTGCTTTGGCGACATTGTCCTCATAACAGTCATTGTATTAGAGTATTTCACTCTGGATGCTGAAAGCTGACTCCGGTCAGAGAGTATGGGCACAGAGAGACCAGTCATACCAATAAAGCTATTTGAATTTGAATCTGAAATAATGACTGATATAAACCAGCAATAAGGGGATACATTTGGCGCGCGAGACCAGGACGTGAAGAACTCGTAAAATTCAAAGGTTGGAATTTCCCTTTAAGTGAGCGAGTGAGTGAGTGAGCGAGTGAGTGAGTGAATGAGTGACAGCTCCGGGAAACGCCCACTCGGGCGGAAGTGCTGTGTGTTGGAGGATTTGTTTTTGACTGCGGCTAGCGGCGGAGTTTCTCCGGGGGAACCGGGCTGTTTTTACTGCGTTGTCGGGAAACCACTCTGATTTGACGTGTTTTTTATCGCTTGAGAGCGAGTAAAGTGGGAGCTTATTGTTGTATTTTAAAATAGCGTGTTTGTAATTGACTCTGTGAGCTCGAGTTTAGCCTGTGTGTGTTAGTGTTAGCTGTCATGAGTCCGCAGAGCTGTATGTGTCTGTGATACTGAGAGGTAGAGAGTTAGGAGCTTATAACATGGATTGTAGCGCCCTGGAGTTAGACGCTGTTAAATTCGCCAAATCAGCCGTGTTACACGACCAGAGAGGAAAATACGATGAAGCAATCTTCTTTTACAAGGTGAGTTAGATCTCCTACTGTTCACTGACAGGTAGCTCACTAAACCTGCTCTAAACCAACTTTATTTTGTGAATTGTTTAAAGAAAATGTAGCTACCCTCTCTCCCAATTACTTATACTATGTGTCACATTTTGTAGACATTTATTTTAAGTAGCTACTTAAATGGAACACGTTGTGGGTACATAGAGCTTCAGAAATCTTCACAGAATGTCAACATTTGACTATAATTTGACTACACAATAGGGTGGTGGAACCGTGAAACTGTTCTGTGGAGTGATGGAAGACACATTATTACTTGAACATTACTTAAACGTTAGTACATGACATCAGTGATGTTCTTATTGATGAACGGCTTAACACAAGTGTCCCAACGTCTTGTCTAAGCAGGTGGTGTGAGAAATGGGGGTCAAACACACCCTGTTGGATGAGTTGTCCAGAATTTCTGGACCGTATAGCAATGTTGACCCCATTGTTTGAATTACAAGATTAAAATAGACTAGATAATATTTTTATTTGATCTGTGTTCAGAATGTTATTCTGTGAAACGTAAATATGAAGTGAAAATTAATGTTTAAAACTGTTACAAATCCTTGCTTTTTTCCCCGTAGGAGGCAGCCCAAGCCCTCATCTACGCTGGCATGGCAGGCTCTAAACTGGAAAACATTCAGGGAAAGGCAAATGAGTACCTGGAACGTGTACAGACTCTCCTGAGTGCCGGTCAGTAGACTGAAATACTCTGGTACCGTTTTGCTCTTTTAGATATCAGTTGTTCTGATTCATATCAAAGGTCCTGATTTGAATATTGTATACTACTTTATTTTGTCAGTTTTGTCAGTGTTAAGGCTATGTTTTCCCCTTTCTGGAGGGAGCACTCATACTTTCCACCAGCACCGGCCAAGGCTCCTTTTGAGCATGGGTGTGACTCGTGAGGCGGAATGATCTCATCGTAATCGTCCCCTCGCTGCACACCCTAGGAGTGTACTCCCATCTCATTGATCATTTTAATAAAATAGTTTACCGTCACGTTTCCCTGGCAGTGAGACAAGTTCAGTTTATAATGCAATGTAAACATTTTGAACAGACTTATTCTGTCGTACTGTAGGGGAAAGTGGGGCACACACTAATGAAGGGTAGAATATAAAGTGAATATATTATCTAGTTAAACAGCTTCAAGTGGAATATGCTTTTAGTAGCTAGCATTTATCATCTGTGAGGCCTCAAAGCAATCAAACAACCGTTTCTAAAGATTCACTCTGGTTTTGATACAATAAAATAAATCTTAACAGCTCACGGTGACAGCTAGTCGGGTTAAACTTAACCTCTTTATGGCAGTGTTAGTTTTAACAGTGTTGTTGTTTCTACACTGTGAAACTCGGTATCCTCCGTATAATTTAAAATCTAAAATATTTTAATTGACTGATTTCTGAAGTGTGTTTCATTGTCCTCAATCAACTTTGTATGAAAATTAAATCTGCCGTTTTTGATAGTCTTCTTTCACAGATCATATATATTCTGATGTGTATATTTTACAAGTTTAAGTTGGAATACTTGTCTATGTTTAGTCTGGTTTTGATTGCGTCGAGTTTTACTGAATTAGTTGTGTTTTGCAAGAGTTATTAGATTTCTATAACGTGGGCTGGTTATGTTTATGTTATATTATATTGCCTCTGGGGTTAGAGAGAATGTTTTCACCCCTGTCACTTTCAGTTTCAGTTATTCGTAAATGGTAGATTCTGAAAGCAAGGTTGTTTTTCAGTTGTAGCAAAAATGTGTAAGTTGCTTTAAAGCTAAAATATATGAAGTGTTAGCTTGTCCCCTGCTGTCTCCTGGACTGTGGACTGGAGGATTTGGCAACCCAATCTTATGTGTAGGTTTAGCTGTTTATTAGTTATAATTAGTCAAAATAAAAGAAGGATCAAGAACAAACTCAAAAACAGCTAAAACATCATTTAAGCAAACTACAGAAACAATTTTAGTTCGTCTGTTTCATTTGACTGGACACCTGCTTGTTCGAGTCTTTCATACGTACTCATCCAATCTCCATCAGTTCAAGCACAGAGCAGTGACCCGTTAAAAACCAAGCATCAGCTGGACCTTGAGCGGGCGTACTTTCTGGTGACCCAGGCCTTTGAGGAAGATGAGAAGGGCAACAGCGATGAGGCCATTGAGCTGTACACACAGGCTGTGGAGCTGTGCATTCAAGCGGTGAGTTCTTTTGTTTAACGGACAGTTTTGTTCCTGAGTCATTTACAGTATTAGTCAAAAGACTGGAATCATAGTCTTCTAAATAAATTCTGTTATTTTATTCATTGAGAGGTGAATGTAGGATGAACTACATATCACTTCTACTTCATCTGAAAGATAATTATGGTGTGTTAATTATATTATATATTCATTTATATTAAGTATTTAATTAGTTGTTTTCCTTGAGATTCGAGATTATCCGATACAATAGTTTGGATGTTTTATTAGTATTTCTTTGAGTGATACCCACTTTTGAACATTTAAAAAAATTTGTAAAACTCTCTTCATTATTTTAGACACGTACATTTCCTTTACGTTTTAAATCTCTTGTTAATTACACCTACACTGCATGTCCAAAAGGCTTCTCTTACAGTGATTGAATTATGGTGTCCCTGTTGCTAACAGTGGTATTCCTGGTAAAAACTAACTCCATAAATTTACATTGAAACAGAGTACACCAGAAGCAGGAATGTGTTTCTTCTTTGGATGTTAGGACGATTACTGCGTTGAAACTGAACTGCGCTCCTTTCTTCCCCTCTCCCACAGTCTAATGAAACCTCAGATCAAACACTACAAGGCAAACTGAAGCAGTTGGCTCGTCAGGCATTAGACAGGTGAGCTGATGATTGTTAAAAACTCTACACATGGGTAAATAGTGTACGACTAAATAACGACTAATTATCACATAATTATTTGGTATGATTGGCATTATTTTTTTACAAATCGATGGTGTGTATCCAGTAGCCTGAAGAAATACGATAGAAAAGAATGCAGAAAAACAGGTCGCCCATAGGTCAGGTGCAGCGTTTGCAGAGATGCAATCAATGTACTGAACCATCGTAGTGAAGAGGGAGCTGAGTCATAAAGCAAAGCAATTCATTTAACAGTCACTCTACGTACCCACTCTCACCCGTGGTTATGAGCTCAGGTAAAGACCGAAAGAACAAGATCACGGACACAAGCGGCCGAAATTAGGGTTGCTGGGAGTGCTCTCCAAGATCGGACGAGGAGCTCAGTGAATAGGGAGAAGCTAGGAGTAGAGTTCCTGCTCCTTCATATTGAGAGGAGACTGTTGGGGTAGTTCAGGAGCTGGTGGAAATTGCGTGGGATAGATGCCTGGGCTTTTTTGCTGGTGGAAAGTGGAAAAGATGATGATGATGCACATTTATTGAGACAGCCTGTTAGTCTTACAAAAATATATAGACATTATGGAGTAAGGACTTGAGAAATGTGAGCTTATTTGAGGTTACTGAGGATTATTAAAAACCTTAGGGGGCTGCAGTGTGTAATGTCTGTTTATTGCATGTTTAAAGTGTCTGTAAAATCTTACATGTAACCAAGGTCTGTTGTACATCTGATATTTTGCAACTAAACCACCTCCGCACCTCCGTTTTGGAACAAACTCTTCCACCACAGAGACACTTTCCGTGATACTTGCTGACTCATGTAATGAACGTACACAATACTATGTGTAACTGCATGATGCGATTACATAAACCAGCCAGAATATCCCTAGTGTCATGAATTAGTTTTAAAGGTCATATTAATATTATCACGTACAAAACAACATGGCACAGCCCTGATGCAGATATTTTACACTGCTGTCCCTTTAATTTCACCTTCCTGGTTTAATATTTCAACTTATTCATATCATTTAGGGCAGAAGGACTGAAAGACTCCCTTTCTAAAGCCACACCCCAGGAAAAGCCCGCTGGCTCCAACGCCAAAGCCCCTGTCTCAGTGAGGCAATACCTGCCCCTGGGTCCAGACTTCTCTCTCCAGGACAAATCACAGCCAGTGAGAGCAGTGCAGTCCAGTGAGCCGCAGGGTCAACGATACACAGCTGAGGAGATAGAGGTGCTCAGGTGAGAAAACCTGCCTAGAGCAGCTACACCAACTGTTACAAAATGCTATAACGTGCATTGTACTTTTAAAATATGTAAATATATATATATATATGTTTTTTTATTGAAGGAAGACCTCTAGGATAAATGGAATTGAATATGTCCCATTCATGAGTGTTGACCTGAGGGAACGCTTCGCATTTCCAGTGCCATTCTCGTGAGTTCTTTCAAGAAACACTTATCAGAACTGGTGTATTAGTGTATTACTGTACTAACACGTCTGCATTTCATTGCTTCCTCTGCATTTGTAAATATGTACACGCACATGTCACAGCAATTTCTGCCTCTTGTGAATAATTAGGCATAGGCAGTGGAAGATATGTATGAAAATGATCAGATATTGTTATTTACACTCAGGAAAGCTCAATATTAGTTAACCCTTTAAAGCCGGACACATTAAATAATAACACAATAAAACATATTTTTTGAAAAACACACACTGCTCCAGAGATCCTTGACCTATGAGTACTATGTTCTTATCTCTGACCTTCTTACATTTCGTATACTGGTGGTAATAAAAACGACAACGGCTCTTTTTTTGTTGAGCTGCACAACATTCATTCATTCTCTGTAAGCGCTTATCCAGTTCAGGGTCGCGGTGGGTCCAGAGCCTACCTGGAATCATTGGGCAGAAGGCGGGTACAGACCCTGGAGGGGGCGCCAGTCCTTCACAGGGCAACACATTCACTCACACACTCACACCTACAGACACTTTGAGTCGCCAGTCCACCTACCAATGTGTGTTTTTGGACTGTGGGAGGAAACCGGCGCACCCAGAGGAAACCCACGCGGACACAGAGAGAACACACCAACTCCTCACAGACAGTCACCCCGAGGAAACCCACGCGGACACAGGGAGAACACACCACACTCCTCACAGACAGTCACCCGGAGGAAACCCACGCAGACACAGGGAGAACACACCAACTCCTCACAGACAGTCACCCCGAGGAAACCCACGCGGACACAGGGAGAACACACCAACTCCTCACAGACAGTCACCCCGAGGAAACCCATGCGGACACAGGGAGAACACACCAACTCCTCACAGATAGTCACACGGAGCGGGAATAGAACCCACAACCTCCAGGCCCCTGGAGCTGTGTGACTGCGACACTAACCTGCTGCACAACAGTGTTTCCATATTTAGAGGAACTACAGTTGTTTCTGTTACTGTCTGAACCTTGGCTTGAGGTTTGAGATCATTCAACAGACCTCCCACACTCACCTGTATCTTCATCCTCTGAATCCCTCTCACAAAGTCTATGTCAACAACTGAGCAACAAAGTTTGCACACAATGTATTGCTTTTGGAAAACTACAAATACATATTTGCTTCATAAAAATACTTTGTAAAATTGTCTAAAGATGTCTAAAAGCTATATATTTTTAATTATTATGTATTATGAAGCCAATATGTAAGTTTAGGTTTATTATATTAATAGCAGAGGAACTGAAGTGCGAAGGCCTTGTGGTTTAAAGAGTTACTTCAAACATGATTTGATTTTAAACTCATTTTACTCATTGCAACATGTCTGTTTGTTTTTTTTTCTTTCTAAAGGGACAAGCGTGGAAAGCTGGCCCTATCCCCTAAACAGACAGCCATCTTCTCTCGCTGGGTCCGGCCCGACGACATCTGCAACAACCCCACCATGATCTTCACTGTGTCCAGCTTCAGCATCAAACAGGTGCCACTGTTTGCTGTGCCCCAGGACCCTGGCATTTCAGTCCTTTCCTGGAAGTTTGTAAATCAGCTGGAAATGGTTGTAAATGTGTTGTAAATTGTGATGTTTGTTGTCGTTGCAGACGGTAGTTTCAGACTGCTCGTTTGTTGCCTCTTTGGCCATCAGTGCTGCATATGAGAGGCGTTTCAACAAGAAGTTAATCACCAGGTAGAGACACTCTTTCCCTGCATTACATCAGAGATAAATGTCCCTGTGGCCGGGATTATTGTGCAAAGCCTTGTGACCTGACATCATCATGAGAGTCTGACCTCACTGTAATCACTTTGTAATGGTCAGCAAAGAGGGTAACTTTGTAATGACAAGGGGTGTGTGTGTGTGTGTAGCATCATTTACCCACAGAACAGGAAGGGGGAGCCAGAGTATAATCCATGTGGCAAATACATGGTTAAGCTGCACATCAATGGCGTCCCTAGGAAGGTATTGGGGCCATTTATTGTTAATGTTAAATATTATAAAGAGTTATAAGTACTGTTTTGTGGATTTGTGTAAACTAAAGGGATTTTACGTGTTTTTTTTAACAATATGATGTTATTAATGTAATTACTCTACTAACATAATGATTTCAACTTAAGGTGATCATTGATGATTTCCTCCCTGTGGACCGCAACGGTGAGTTGCTCTGCTCTTACTCCAGTAACCGGAATGAGCTGTGGGTGTCCCTTATAGAGAAGGCCTACATGAAGGTGATGGGTGGCTATGATTTCCCTGGCTCTAACTCTGTAAGTATAAGACACAAATAACTGTGGACATCTGTGTATTCATAATGTAATGAAAGGATATTTGACTACAGTGTTGTAAACGGATGACTGGTGTTTCTAACATTTTAATCTCTCACTGAAACTCTTTCATTTGTAGAATATTGATCTGCATGCACTGACTGGCTGGATCCCAGAACGCATCGCCATGCACTCAGACAATCAGTCCTTCAGCAAGGACGACACTTTCCGCATGCTGTTCCAAAGGTGAGCACAGCGCCCTCCCGGCGTAGTCAGGGTTCAGCGGGAATGACTGCCTGTTTATCATTATTGCTTCATGATTCTTCACGGTTCTCTTTCTCACTCCCCCTCCCCATCCCTCCTTCCCTGACTCTCCTCTCCCTCTCCTGTTCTCCCTGTCTGTCTCTTTCTGTTTATCTTCTGTTAAAAAAGGAAAAGCCTGCAGATGCCTGTTCTGTTTTTGCACAAAATAGTACAAATATATACATTTGAAAATTAAAAATCATTATCAGCTGTTAGTTTGTGTCTTTTTACATGATTAAAAATCTTTTAAAAGCAAAACTATTCTGTGCATCATAAACATTTTGGGACTGTAGAGTTTAATGTTTCATTTGCCTGACTTTTTTTGCTGGAAATAATAGTCTGATAGTATTCTGCGTCACACTTTGACAGGTTTCACAGAGGAGACGTGCTCATAACCACAGCGACAGGCGTCATGACTGAGGAGGAAGGGGAGAAGTGGGGCTTAGTGCCCACGCATGCCTATGCAGTGCTAGACATCAGGGAGTACAAGGTCAGTTGTGTTGACATGTGCAGCCTCTGTTTTGTGTCTAAATGCTGGGTGTAATTCACTATTTATTGTTAATTAAGGCAGTCCTGTCAGGTCAGAATTGTCCTAAAAATAGAAATAAGCTGAAATATCTCATAATAAAACGAAATATATATTAATGTTGAATCACTTTTGAATGTCAGAAGCAAAATTCTTTATAAAGATGTGTGATTCTCATGTCTTTTAAGAATAGTCTCATCATAAGCATAATTTTATTCATTTGGACCCCAGGGTAAGCGCTTCTTACAGCTGAAGAACCCTTGGAGCCATCTCAGGTGGAAGGGCCGCTACAGCGAGCGTGACGAGAAGAACTGGACACCGGACCTACTCAAGTATCTCAATTTTGACCCCAAAACTGCACAGAGGTTTGATAACGGTAAGAGAACACCATCTAGAAGACCTAGTTCTGTTTGACGGTGAGCTGACATGAGGCTGTATTTAAGGTGTGTTCTGGATCATCTGGGAGGATCTGTGCCAATACTATGATGTCATCTACCTGAGTTGGAATCCCGCACTGTTTAAAGAGTCTTCCTGCATACACAGGTCAGTCTCTTACAGTCTTATAAGATCACATCAGTATCGTAAGCAGGAAAGCAATCATATCAGCTTTAAACAGATCTGAGGTTTTAGTCAGAACCTAAATGCTGTCTGATACTAATGCCTTTTTTGAGGCAGGACCTGAGCTGAGCTTGAAATTGACCCATCATCCATGTGTTTGACTATTTTAATAACAGTGTCATTCGAATGATGTGGAGCAGCAATAGTACCATTATTAGGTTATGGATAAATAAAACAATGTACAGGGTGGGCCATTTATATGGATACACCTTAATAAAATGGGAATGGTTGGTGATATTAACTGGTATATGGGAGGGGGGGAAACTTCTCAAGATGGGTGGTAACCATGGTGGCCATTTTGAAGTCGGCCATTTTGGATCCAACTTTTGTTTTTTCAATGTGAAGAGGCTCATGTGATACATCAAACTTATTGGGAATTTCACAAGAAAAACAATGGTGTGCTTGGTTTTAACGTAACTTTATTCTTTCATGAGTTATTTACAAGTTTCTGACCACTTATAAAATGTGTTCAAAGTGCTGCCCATTGTGTTGGATTGTCAATGCAACCCTCTTCTCCCACTCTTCACACACTGATAGCAACAACGCAGGAGAAATGCTAGCATTTATTTAGCAAAACAAACACACCATTGTTTTTCTTGTGAAATTCCCAATAAGTTTGATATGTCACATGACCCTCTTCCCATTGGAAAAAACAAAAGTTGGATCCAAAATGATCGACTTCAAAATAGCCACCATGGTCACCACCCATCTTGAAAAGTTTCGCCCCTCCCATATACTAATGTGCCACAAACAGGAAGTTAATATCACCAACCATTCCCATTGTATTAAGGTGTATCCATATAAATGGCCCACCCTGTATAATAATAACAAATTATTGTATAAAATTCAGGTGGGACAAATCCATGCTTTCAACAAACCTGACATTTTTTTTCTGAATAAACTTTTCATCATGCAAGGTTTTCGTGTTATTCAGCATTGATAAAGCAGTGTGTTAGACTTCACTCGGTTTTAGCTTTATGTCTTTATAGAGAATAAGTTGCAGTTTAACATATTTTGGTCTAAATTACTCTCTTGAATCGATTCGCTGTTTTCATGCACTGATGTACTTCACAGGCAAAAGACTTAATTAACTTCTAGCCTGCGTTTTCTAATTTTCCTTTGCAGTAGTTGGGATGGGAAACAAGGCCCAGTGAAAGATGTCTACAGCTTGGCAAATAACCCTCAGTACAAGCTGGAGGTGCAGTGTCCACAGGGTGGCGCTGCAGTGTGGGTGCTTCTTACAAGACACATTACTGACAAGGTACTGACACAAATATGATGATTTCCAACTATGAGGGCACCACAGTGTAAACACATACCACAATGCAGGGTGAGGTATTGTTGTGTGGGCTTTCTTCATGTTTTATACTGTGGCATAATATTGTGATTTTCTTCACTTTCAAGGATGACTTTGCTCTAAACCGGGAGTTCATCACTTTAGTTGTTTACAAGACTGATGGAAGGAAGGTTTATTACCCAGGTACATCATGCACAAGACAGAGATTATCATGTATTTATTCTCCATTCAAATAAATAAATAGCCATTAAATTAAGATATTTGAAAATTAACTTACAGGCCTCAGCAACTAAATATAATATCAACAAAGGGGTGATGAGATTTCAAGGAATTTAATAGCTTGTACCTAATGGCTGCTTTGTCTGGATATTATATTCAAAAAGGATGGTCTCATATTTTTACACATTACAGTGAATCGATAAGTTTTTCTCTGTCCTTGTAGCTGACCCTCCACCTTACATTGATGGCATCAGGATCAACAGCCCACATTATCTGACTAAGATCAAGCTGACCAGTGCCGGAAGTCACACATTTACATTAGTGGTGTCTCAGTATGAGAAGCAAAACACAATCAACTACACACTAAGGGTAACCCCTCATCTGCCTCTCCCCTTCTGTCCATCTGTCTCTCTTGCTGTTGTGTGCGTTTAGTGAATAGAAGTAAGACATGAGACATTTTAGAATTAGAAGTTTTGAGGACAAGAAAAGCACAGAAAATATGAAAAGGTTTTGCACAGGCTATGTGTATTTAATTGGCCATTTTCTCCTTCAATTTCTTCTTCAATTGCAGTGCAGATTTTTTTTATTTGCTGAGCTTTAAATTTTGTGAGGCAGAAATATAAAATAAAAATGTGATAAATAAATATGATGAGTAATAAGTTATAAATATGCCATATATTTTGTTTAAAGGCTAAGCACCACTTAATGGACCTCCATGAATAGTTCACATTATTTTAGTTACTGACATATATAAGTATGAATTAAAATGAAAATAGCAGCTTAATTTGCTTTAAAACTGACAATTTTATTAAATTGACGGAAAAACCCGAGCTCGCTACGGAAATTCTTGAACGCAACCGTGATGTCACTGGTGGACAACAGCTGAACAACGCCGCGGTAACCACCGAGTTTAGCAAGTCAAGCTAACGTTAACTAACACCAACTAAAACAGGCGAAGTGAGTGTCCTTACCCTGTTTACCTCCATGTTACAGAGGCTCTTGAACACCTTTCGTTGGTGTCCTTACATGCCCATATTGTTGGAAAAGCGCCAGTGAAATGAGCTACAGATAACGGAGTGAGCGGATGGTCCTTTCCAAAGTGCCCGTTTAAAGTTGACAAATTTAGTCCATTTTCTGGATATTTTGGGATCTTTGGGCCATTTGTTCACAGATGTCCCACTGTACATTGAATGATTGCAGCCAAAAACAACACACCTTTTTGTCATTTTGCATTAAATTAAGTGTAGCTTCTAGAGTTGTTGTCCACCATCTACGTCACAGGCAAGACGCCTATTAGAGTTTCCCAACACCGTTTGGGGGGGGGGACAACGGTCTTTTAAACCGTATTCCTTCAATTAGTAAGAAATAACATGTTTTCTGACCATCAATAAACACAAGTTAGGAACTCAAATCCCACTGTATTTATTTGTTTGACACTTTCATAGAGCTGCTGCTTAGCCTTTAAATGTGTGTCCAGTATCATTAGAGATTTGCATTCCACTGTATAGAGAACAGAATATTTACTGTACAAATGTGACAGGATGAAATATTTTGATAATGCAAGATTACTTTTAAATGCCTCCAAATTCCTAGATAGGAAAATGAGCCCTGATTCATATCAAATCAGACTGGTGCCAAGTGGATTGCCAACGGACTCCAAGTGGATCCCGAATGCACTTAAGGCTGAAATTGATTGTTAGTCAGAGAAATGTGGTTTCAGTTCAGTCATAATATTTCTAGGTCACTTTGTCATGTGATTTATTAAAAGCCCTGGGGGCTCTTTGAAGTCTTCCAGTGTAATTTCCTGGCTGATGAGTTGACGTCACAGACTGATATATATTTTTTCGTTAAGTAGATTGTAAAGCTGTATGTATATTTACATGTGACACACAGTACAAACGTTCTGAATTCCTCCCCCAGGTCTACTCAGTGTGCAAGTTTAATTTCTCCAAAATTCCAACACCCTTTACACATACCAAAAGGGTAAGTTACATCATATACTGTACGAGTTGTATGAGAGATTGCAGAGGTTTGTATTTGGAGCATTTGTTGAAATCCTAAATTATCTGTGTTTAGATAAACGGCCTGTGGAAGGGCATCAGCGCAGGAGGCTGTGGGAACTATAAAGACTCCTACAAAAACAACCCCATCTACCAGTTCAACCTGGAGAAATCAGGGCCTCTGCTTATTGAGCTCCGAGGCTCTAGGTAAGACTGACTTTAACCACCAGGGTGTGCACTTGTCCTGTTTGCTCAAATGATCTTTAGACTGCATTGTGCAGTGCACCACTTGTCACAGTGAAAGATGTATCATATCTCATTCAGACATTTGGATTGATTTATAATTTTTGCCTGATTACATGTGAAAGCATGTGAGAATTCTGGTTGTGCACCTCGTTCGTTCATTCATTCATTATCTGTAAGCGCCCTTCACAGGGCGACACACACTCACACATTCACTCACACCTACGGACACTTTTTGAGTCGCCAATCCACCTACCAACGTGTGTTTTTGGACTGTGGGAGGAAACTGGAGCACCCAGAGGAAACCCACGCAGACACAGGGAGAACACACCACAGTCCTCACAGACAGTTACCCGGAGGAAACCCACGCAGACACAGGGAGAACACACCACACTCCTCACAGACAGTTACCCGGAGGAAACCCACACAGACACAGGGAGAACACACCACACTCCTCACAGACAGTCACCCGGAGGAAACCCACGCAGACACAGGGAGAACACACCACACTCCTCACAGATAGTCACCTGGATTAAACCCACGCAGACACAGGGATGAACACACTACACTCCTCACAGACAGTCACCCGGAGGAAACCCACGCAGACACAGAGAGAACACACCACACTCCTCATAGACAGTCACCTGGATTAAACCCACGCAGACACAGGGAGAACACACCACACTCCTCACAGACAGTTATCCGGAGGAAACCCACGCAGACACAGGGAGAACACACCACACTCCTCACAGACAGTCACCTGGATTAAACCCACGCAGACACAGGGAGAACACACCACACTCCTCACAGACAGTTACCCGGAGGAAACCCACACAGACACAGGGAGAACACACCACACTCCTCACAGACAGTCACCTGGAGGAAACCCACGCAGACACAGGGAGAACACACCACACTCCTCACAGACAGTCACCTGGATTAAACCCACGCAGACACAGGGAGAACACACCACACTCCTCACAGACAGTCACCCGGAGGAAACCCACGCAGACACAGGGAGAACACACCACACTCCTCACAGACAGTCACCTGGATTAAACCCACGCAGACACAGAGAGAACACACCACACTCCTCACAGACAGTCACCCGAAGCGGAAATCGAAACCACAACCTCCAGGTCCCTGGAGCTGTGTGACTGCGACAATAACCTGCTGCTCCACTGTGCCGCCCGCACCTCGTTCACCACAAGGAAAACCATGCCTTTTTCACTAAGTAGTGCACAATTTGGAGTATCCCTTATTGTATTATGATGGAGCAACATTCAAAGAATGAGTGTCATTTGTGATTCTGAACTAATCATTTAAGACCAGTACCTAAACTCACTAATTTAAACGAGACTGAATGCAGATCCAGACTGAAATGTTAAAGTGTCTACTGTAAAGTTTTGTGTAGTGTGAAGCAGGCAGAGACGAAAGGGGCAAAGTCCCTTGTAATAACCTTGATTTCTAAATGAACCCTTGACAAGTGGGTGTCATAAACCTTTGGCGACATAGTGTGCTTCTCAGTACATCCAAGTTTACGACTCCAGGTAAGATTTCATAAGTTGGAACAGGCATAAAGACCTCTCCACACAAAACACATATGTTTGATTATAATAACAGTAGATATCTTAATGTTGTCCACCCCTACCTCAAAATATCAGGTATCCTTCTGAAGTCCAACAATGCAATTGTTATTGCTCGTATGCAAATTATGCAGCAGCCTAAAACTGTGAGGCCTGTCACAGCTGACGGCCTGGTGTTTTCACTGCTGTTTACGTAACAGAGTGTGTCTAGCATCTCAAAGCGATTATCAGATGGTGTACTGCATGAAACTAATAAACTCCATTCCTGTTGTTACCGTGCTGCATTGTAGCCCTGGTTTCCCTTTTCTAACACGGCAAAACCTTTCTGTTATAACCCCCCCACTATCAGTTCATCTTTGATCAGTGATCATCAGCCTGCATTGATTCAAATGAGGGTTCTCTACATGCTCTTCTTTTCTGTCAGTTTTCTTTTGACTTTCTTTATTTTGCCTCTCACTCACGTTGCCTTTCTCTCACCATTGCTGTTTCTCTCTCCATCACGTGATGTCTTTTTATTTACTTTGTTCTCTTTCTTACTTTTGCAGTCTCCCTCATTTTCTATCACTTTTACAGTTTGAATTCTTGTGGTTCTCTCTTTGCATTTTACTCTAGGTCCTTTTCTTGCGTTTTCTCTCTGTGTTAACTGTGTGATTATCGTTGGGTTTCTTCCTCTAGGCAGTACAGTGTGGGATTTGAGGTGCTGACCGTGTCCACTGTAGGAGACCCAGGAGCCTCGGGATTTCAGAGGAAGTCCAGTGGCGATTACAGGTAACATACAGTTCTTACAGTGTGCCTTGTGCATGTCGGGTTCTGATTCAGTAGATATCAGGAGGAAGGAGAGCAGACAGAAACAGAAGCTAAGGCTGATGTTCACAGCTAAAAGGGGAACTTATTATTATTTGTAGCTTCCTTCCTCTCGTTTGTTTGTGATGCCACTGCTGACTGCATTTTAGTCAGTACAGTAGGCTTTTACACAGGTCAGCCTGAATACTAAGACCACCTCCATGTTTTTACGTGCACTGTCCATCCTCGCAGCTCCACTGACTTTGAGCACTTTGTAGTTCAATAATTTCAGACTGTATTCACTCTGTTCGGACCAGGTATGATTAGGTGAGGGATCATTATCAGTGCTGCAGTCATGCTGACGTGGTATGGTCTGTGTGGTATGTGGTATGTTAGTGTGTGTGTTGCGCTGGTACGAGTGGATCAGACACAGCAGTGCTTCTAGAGTTTTTGAAAACCTCAGTGGATTAAGAATAGTCTGCCACTCAAAAAAAAAAAACATCCAGCATCCTATTTCCATTGATGAAGCATTCAGGACAAAAAAGCATAAACGTAATTGTTTTTATTATTATTATTATGTCATGCCTAGTCCTATACATCGCATTACAACAAGCCCTGAAAGAGCTGTAACACCATATTGTGGCTGTTAAACTGTGTCCTTCCTGATCTTCTCTTGTCAGATGTGGCTTTTGTTACATGGAGGTTGACCATGTCCCTGCCGGCATTTACAACGTCATCCCCACCACCTTCCTGCCCAAACAGGAGGGGCCATTCTTCCTGGACTTCAGCAGTGCCACACCTCTCCGAGTGTCCCAGCTCCAGTGACAGCTGCTCTCAGATCAGATCAATAACCTCCTACAGCAGAGCAGAGCAGAGCTTCTCTCTTCACTGCTGCAGTGTCTGCCCCTCATGTCCTCTCTGGTAATGGACGTCTCCACCCAGGCTGAACCGTCTTAGGACCGCTTTCTTTCTCACAACGTTTGCTCAGACTGTTTTCCTGGCATCGTCTGCTTGTCTACGATGGTACAATGCTTGGAGAAAGTGTGTTCAGTCAGTAAGCACATACTGCTTCAAAATTGCACAGACCTCTACTGATGACGTTGGTGCATGAACATTTTGACTTTTTCACTCAGGAGACTGCAATAAACGGTTGGACTTTACGACGTTGCGTATTACAGGAAGGCTCGTGTTCAGTTCTTGTTCGGATATGTAGCTGTCCAAAGGGCTCAGCCTCTGGTGAATGAAGTGCAGATGACTTCAGGTGGAATATTATACTGTCGCTGTCAGAACAAAACCTCATTTCTCCTTTGTTGTACATTCAATTATGTTAAAGTGTCAGGGCAAGCAGACCAACGGAGATCGGCCATTCTCAGGGTGGAATTAGTGTAGTCCAGAATGACCCACAAGGACAAGCTGGCTGCTTTTCAAATCCTGTGCTGCAGTTTTCCCTTGGTGTGTTCTCAGAAGACTTGATAGTATCCCACAGATCACAAACATGAAGCAGTGTAATGAGGCTCTGTGTGATGTCACTGCAAAGCTCAGCTCTTCAAATGTGTTCATATGTGTGAATGAATGAGTGTGTGACATTGTCCACAGGTATCAATGTGGACATCAACTCAATATGAGACTCTTGTGGCAAAGTACTATATATATATATGGGATATAAGCTTTTGTTCAGACAGCAACAACACACTGGCATCAGAATCACTGCACTCTAATTTAGAACCAGCAACACATTTCCCTACATCCCCCCCTTAGAGTCTGAGAGTCTGCAGCTCATTATATTTATCAGGTGTTCATTTTTATGTCACGTCACATCAAGCTAAATCAGTTTTGTTGCTGACTCTACGACACGATATAACTATAACTATGAATAACTGGATGCAATCATCCTAATGAACAGGGAATTTCCAGAGGACAAATTTTCCCAGATACACATTGCACCTCTTTGTACCACGGCCTGCTTCCATTCATCCACTAAAAATGTTTATATTTTCAATACAATTAAAGGAATGAAGGGAGAACTGTTAACGGGCCGATCAGATTATCTCCAACAGGACAGTGTGTGTGCCTGTGTTTCTCAGGGCTGAGATGTTGTGTGGCAGAGGGATGCTCTGAGGGAACACCAAGGGAGGCCATCTTTGTTGCTGGGAGTGAAGTCCTAATTGGAGTCAGCAGCTTTAGATGAAAACAAGAGCAACTTGCAACAGAAACTCTTTTCTTTGAAACATTAACAAATCCTAGAAATCAAAGCTTAATTCAATTAGCAAAATAGTCTTTCCTGCCTGAAAAGCAAAGGGCTCTTGAGAATCTAAAGTAACGTTTCAGGGAAAATTAGAGTTTTAGGTAATTTGCCTCTTATAACCTCAAACGCAGTCAATAGGCCGAGACACGCTTGATCTGTGAGGCTAAATTAGACAAAGTATGGGGTGCAGATATTCAATTTTCACTTTGTTAATTGATAAATGGTACACAAGCATCCATGTACAACACGCATTAGACTGTATTTTGGACACCAAACGTCTTGAAATCGTGTGCCATTTGGGGGAAATTGTGTAAGGTTTATTTTTCCAAACTGTTTCACTGACAATGATGAAGGATTTCAGATACAATTCATGAATTACATCGCCTCCATCTGTCTGTCTTTGTTTATATCAACATCCTTAAGTCTCAATATTTAAAAGATGGCTACTTCAATTGCCGATACTTCCGTAGGGAAGAGTAGGTTGGAGCTTTTTCTGGATCCTGTACAGAACTTTAACCACACTGTATCTTTGCTGCACAGCATTGTGAATGTTCCAGTGAACGGTAACAAACGAAATGTTACACTGATCAGTGAATATTACTTTATTGAAAGTCCAAAAAACAACTAGACAGGCTGCTGAAATCAGGGAAGGTCACCAGACGACAAACACACAGATTGAAGTGTGTAATTATTTTTTCCTTGTGTCCACCACACACAGAGAACAGAGTAAACAGTAAAACGGCAAACAAAAGGAAGATGGGTTGGTAGAAAGGCTACAGTCCACTGACTAGAAATGAAGCTATGCTTTGTGCTCCTACGTCTAGCAGCAGCTGCTGTTACAGAAATATTAAGCATTCATTCTCTTTCCAGTGCATTTCTTTTTCTTTCTTATGACAGAGACAGTTAAAAAGAAAATATTAGTATATATTTCTAGAATAATCTCAACAGTATTTTTAGAATGAAGCCATCGTTTTGGGAGAGTAAATGACATTTTGATAATAAAGTCCTAATGTTATGAGTTAAATGCCATTAATTCCAGTACAAATATTATTTATTGTATCAGTTTTACAAAGAAAGAAGTTATTAATACTTAGATTTTTCTGGAATAAAAGGGCACAATGCAACACTAGAACATTGTTATCAAAATGTTGGCTCTTTTTAGCTCAACTTTGACTTGTATTCTTGGAAAATGACATTATTCTCAAAATATTTATTCAATTTTCAAAGTCTGATATTTTCATAATTTAACAGTGTCCTGTCATCTGTCTCACATTCTTCAAATTCAAATTCCTAAAGCAATATTTGTTTTAAGCAAAGTCTTGAAAACCCCAGTCATCCAATGGGAATGGTTCTTTCTTTGCTATAGGGATATTTTGGGATACACTGTGTGAAGCGTAACCCCAGCAGTCGTCCAACTGACCTCAGCACCAACAACGTTAAACAAGGCTACCACATCCTCCATTCTGACCCACTCTCCAGGTAGAAACACCCCGGGAATGACGAATGGAAATAACACGATACATCCATCTATTGCTCTTTTTTCACTAACAGTATCTACCGACAGGTGGGGTCCATCTTTATAGAGACACGGACATTGCAGCATGCAGACCATCCAGGTTTATGGTCAAGCCCAGAGATGGCTCATAGTGCTTTTGATGAGGAAATGAAGGGTCATATTTGCAAGGGCAGCAAGAGCAGTCCAGAATGGCTCTGTAGCAAAAGTCACTGGTCACTTTCAGCTGAGCATGACCATTATTGCACTAATAAAGCAGTTGATTACTTTCAGAACTCCAAAGTCTTTCTACTGTACTCAAGCATGGACCGTATGAATTTGGCTGCAGCATGAATAACTCAATATTTATGAGCCCAATGCTTTGAGAAGAACGATCGCCCAATCCAAGTTCATTTCTACTCTCCTACTTAAGTGTTTCTGTGCATAAACAAAGGGTTTTATAAAGCCTGCATCAATTTCAGACCCCTCTCCTAGTCACCATTAATTCACCAAGGCTTCTCATGTCAGAAATTGGTTGTTGGTTTTTAAGGGAGCAATAATTTTATTCACTAACAAAAAGCTTTTAACTGTAAAGTGCAACTCACATGAAATCTAAATCAAATTGTGTTGTAGTCCCTCAGTGAAGCAGTTATGTGCCATAAAGTGGGTCCCCCGTGTTGTAGTGGCCATGTTTAATATCAAGTGTAGTACATTTAGGTCACTAGATATCAATATAATGGCTATTTAATAACAAAGAAGAATCAATGAAGGAAGTGAACCAATTCTCCTTTATGTTAGTGGTTTCTTTTTTAATATTTCAAGAAAAGCCACTCTCTAAATAAACCCAGTGAGGATTTCAGTAACAGTGTAAGCAGAAGCTCGCTCGTATTAGTTTTCCCCTTGAACAATTTAAACGTTCTAACCAGCCTTGACAGAGTGGACTGTGCTACTTTTAAGGTTGAAGCAGAGATGGGCAGCTGCCGACGCCTGTCATTAGGTCATGGCCCGTGTCTAGGAGGAAAGTGAGGTGTAGGAGTAAGAGCAGCATGTTCTCCACCCCGTTGTGGATGAGTACACTACAGGGTGGGCGGTTTTAGGCCAAAGTGGAGCTAGTGTCCGGTGACTTTGGTGTTGTCCGTTTGTCCACGTTTCAGAGACAGGAGGCGGAAACGGTTCTTCATGCTACTAATGGTGCTGTTGTTATTGAGTGCATTGTTCAATTCAGCCTCTGCACCTTCTGCTCTGTCTCCTGCAAAAACATAGACATGTACACTTTAGGAGAAATGGTGGATGAATTATAAAATATCATCGCTGTCCAATTAAAAACATGCATATCCCAAAATATCTCAACAGCGGCTGTGATTAAATGAGGTAGTAAGCTCAAAATCGACAAAAATGGAGATGTTTTTAACTGGACATCAACAACATAGGCACAGGAACGACAGTCTTCAACTGAAACTAATGTGATTTCCGAGGGGGGGGGGGGTAGGGGTTCAGAAAAAGCCTTAATTGTTGGTGATTTCAACATTCACTTTGAGAAGGATCATGATCCGCTTAAAATTGCACTTGAATCAATTTTGGATGCGCTAGGGTTCACTCAGAATGTCACTGGGCCGACTCATCAATGCAAACACATTGGACCTAGTGTTAAAATGGGGCATTGAGATAAAGAATCTATCCAATCTCTCGCTACACGAGACCATCTCTGATCACCATCTAATCATATATGAAATTGTTTAAACCGTGACATCCATCCACAGCCATGCTATATTAGTGCACTATAACATCCTCAACAGGCCTTCCAGACCTTACCACCATTTCTTTTCCAACTCACCCTAATGACCTCGAGCTCATTTCAAACAACCTACAAACCTAGATAGTGTTGCACCAGTCAAGACCAAACTATTTAGAGAGAAAAGGCTTGCTCCATGGTACAGTGGCAGCACACATGACTTAAAACTGGCTGCTCATAACCATGAACGTAAAATGGAGACACACAAAACTAGAATGTTTCCGAATTGCATGGTAGCACAGCCTCACCGACTATAAACATGCCTTATCTAAAGCCAAATCACAGTACATCTCTTCTCTTATAGAAAACAAACACAACCCTAGATTCCTTTTCAGCACTGTATCAAATCTAATTGGCAACAAAAAGGAAATCAACTCCATTATCCCCTCTGATTTCTGTAGTAATGACTTTGAGGTTTTTTAATCATAAAATTGATTGCATTCGACTTAAAATCCAAAATCAGTCCTGTGTCGCATCGGCTTTTGTTGATGAACCCCCCGCCAGCTCTGAGGTGCACTTAGACTACTTGAATTCTGTCGATGAATATGACTTGCTTAGTTTAATTAACTCATCTAAATCATCTTCATGCTTACTGGATCCTGTACCAACACAATTATTTAAACAAATCCTGCCTAAAGTCATTAGACCACTGCTCACAATAATAAACTCATCCCTCAACATTGGATATGAACCTAAACCTCTAAAACTAGTGGTAATCAAACCAATTATTAAAAAACCCAATCATGACCCTTTTGAGCTCGCAAACTACAGGTCAATATCAAACCTCCCTTTTATTGCTAAGATTCTAGAAAAAGTCATGTCACAGCAGTTGTGCTCTTATCTACAAATCAATGACATTCATGACATTTTTCAGTCTGGATTTAGACCAAATCACAGCACAGAAACAGCTCTAACTAATGACTTACTCCTTTCACTTGATAAGGGCCGTATCTCTATTCTGGTGCTGCTTGACCTTAGTGCTGCGTTTGATACCATAGATCATGGGATGCTTCTTGATAGGCTGGAAAATCTGATAACCTCTCTTGGTTCAGATCCTATTTGTCTGAGTGTTATCATTTTGTTTATCTGAATAATAAATCCTCTAATGATATTTTAGTTAAATATGGTGTTCCACAAGGGTCAGTGCTTGGCCCTGTATTATTCACACTCTACATGCTGCCACTGGGGAGACTAATCCGTAAGCATGGGATTCAATTCCACTGTTACGCTGATGACACACAACTGTATATATCAGCCAAACCCAATGATGTTGCTTGTCTATGTAAAATAACTGACTGTCTAACTGAAATTAAAGACTGGATGATGCAAAATTCTCATGTTAAATTCTGATAAAACTGAAGTCTTGTACTAGGTACAGATACTCAAACATTCACTCATAAAAGCTGCTATTAATCTTGATAATTCAACAGTAAAACATAGTACCATCATTAAAAACGCTTTTGATACCCACATATCCAATACAGTCAAAACCGCCTTCTTTCACCTACGCAATATTGCCAAAATTCTGCATATTTTATCCTTAAAAGATGCAGAGAAACTAGTGCATGCTTTTATAACTTCACATCTAGACTACTGCAATGCACTCCTTGCAGGGAGCTCGTTACACAAGCTTCACAGTGCTCACTAGAGCTAGAAAATTCAACCATATCACCTCAGTTCTCTTGTCCCTACACTGGCTACCCGTAAAATTTCACATTGACTATAAAATACTCCTCTTAGCTTATAAATCTCTAAATGGTTTAGGCCCGCAGTATCTTACTGAACTCCTCATACCTTATCGCCCGTCACGTACACTTCGTTCACAGGACGCCCATCTACTCTTAGGTCCTCACATTAAGAAAAAAACTGCAGGAGGAAGAGCCTTTTCTCACAAAGCTCCTCAACTCTGGAATAGCCTTCCGGTTACTGTTCGGGGCTCAGACACTTAGTGTTCGAGCTGGTTTTCATATTATCACTGTTCTGTAATAACCCTGTCATACTACCATAGCTACAGCTTTTTTTAGTTAGCTTTCTAGTAACCGCCAACACGTCGTCCGTCGCTGGGTTAAAGACAATGAATGAATGTACTAGAATTTCTTGGTAATATCTCAGTCCTATTTTAGCTGCAGTTCTGCTTGGTCATCTCGTTTTTTTTTTGTGCACCTAGCAAAGGCACCACAGAGTCTGTCGCAGTGTTAAATAGATCTTTCAGAGGCACAGGTGCAGGGAGAAGAGGATGGCAGGAAAAATCAATATGTGTGACTGCATAAATATGATTCTGTCTTATTTAATTATTAGTTTCTTTCAGCTTTTGGGCACTTACAACAAAAAGTTTCCTTTTTCAAACAAGGCTGAAGCTTGTTCAGTGCCAATATAAAATCTTCAGTTTAAACACATTTGATGCATTAATATGTAATGTACTTGTTGAGTCACGTTAAAGTCGTAGGGCAGCACAGTTTCTCTAGAAGAGATGACCAATGGATACATACAACACACAAGCTCAGAGTCTGGCATTGTTCAGACGTATAGTATCAGAGTTACTGCCACCAAATGTGTTTCATAACATCTCTCCATTCTGTTGTGATTATTTTCTCTATATGTATTTTGTTGACACTTTTCCGTTGGATGTCTAATGTGTCACGCTTAGAGAAACAGGACCAAAATACCACAATCTGTAATTTACTGCCTTGGTCAAAACCAAACTAAGCTATTGAGTCATTTTTGCAGATTCAGTTTGTGTTTACGTTTATCAAAAATGAGCTAATTTTCTCCTAAGTGAGTGTAAAAATATATTGACTTGATTAGCCATTCAAATACACAAGGACTGGCCCTGATAACCAGGTTTTTCAATGGAACTGGACATCCCTACAACATATGGAAGCCCTTAAGTCTTCTCCATGAACACATTACCTCTCTCCAGGTCACACTCTGGTGAGGAAGCTCCGCTGCACTCGCTGCGAGGGCCTAGGACTGGAGAGATCAGGCCAAAGTCGGACAGAGACACGGTGCTGGGCAACTCCAGACTGCAGGGCCGAGACGAAGGGGTACACGAGGAGGACGAGGGTGATGGGGAGGAAGAAGAAGATGATGATGAGGATGCGGAAGAGAAGGGGCTGGGTAGGTCCAGGGGGCTGCTGGCTCCGGAGCTCAGGCTGCAGGTGGACTGAGTCTCAGACTCCTCTTCAGACATGGTACTGGTGCTGCAGTTTTCATCCTCAAAGGTCTCTGACGCCACTGCAGAAAGACCGCACAACAGGAGGAGACTCTTTACATGGCTGTCTGTATAGCAACATACGAAGTGATCTTGTTCACTTAACTGGGTATTAAATACGGCATATAGACCAAGGTTTGTACACACTCCGAAACGTAAAAAAAAAGGTATAACAGCAGTTTAAAGTCGAGTTGTGTTCCCTAAAGTAGAGATGAATATATGTAAGCTTTCATTATAGAACTGTGTAGTTAAAAATATAAATAAATAAATAAAATAACAATTTGCATGTACTTTAACTTATTTTATGTTTGTTGCATACCATAAATCATTAATGTGTTTAAAATATTTTCCTGTTATATGTCAGGATTTTCAAACACCATTTAAATAGAAATAAATTGGGCAACTTCCTGTCCCCAAGAGGAAGATGTGCTTACTCATCTCTGTTGTCTTCTAAACAGTTATAAATGCCATTACCATCATGTTTACGCTTGCCTACCTGTCCAAACAGTTATTTTTTAGACCATAAGGCAGACACTATGTTTAGTGCACAATACAAATAAAAAACAGTGTCTTGCCCTTAACCGGCCTTGCGATTGCCTTCCAAATGACACAGGTTTCGTAAACACTTCATGACACCGGCTCTTATCAGTCTTTAGCCAGGTGACACCATGACCCCAACAACTGCAACTGTACACTTCTGCAGCAGCAGTTACTCTATAAAACCAGTAAAATATTAAACAAAAGCATCTGGAAAAACCTTGAAGTCTTATAAACAACAGAAGATTAACTTCTTGTCCCTGTGACAGTGCTGTGATCATTTGCTTATTTACTAGACTGATGAAACTTAGCTCAGTCTGCCAGACATCATTATAAACATCTCATTCAGGCAAGGCTAACAGCAGTGTAGCTCAGGTAACAAAGACAAATGAACCCTCTTGGCAAAGACAATGGTGTATAAACATTAAACTGCAGGAGCTTGCTTGGCTGTTGGACCTTTCTTGAAACAGAACAGAAGTGTGAGCTGTTCCTTATTCTGTACTTTTCCTGGCTCTTACTGAAACACTGAAAGACCCAAAAACAATGTTATAATATGAGTGTCAAAGCGAATTAGAAATGAATATTAAACATGGAAACAACGCTACCCTTCATCATATGAAGCATCATATTATGTCCCTGCAGAAGATGTCAGTATGTGTTTAGAGGTAAAACAGGAGAGAAACTCTGAACAGAGATCACCTAACAATCTGAAAAGCTATTTAAAAGTAGCATAATTACCCATGTGTCAATACCTAACAAAGCTAGATGCCTCAGAAATATCGAGACAATTCACACATACATTTAGAGTAAGCAAACTTTAACTTTTCTCTGAAGAGCAATATGCTTTGGAAATAGAAAATGAATAAGACGTGATCATGACACATTTTATGAAGCTGATACAGCATGATGTAATTGTTAATGAGCGTCTACTCACTGGATATTCCATCAGATTCCATTTTGAAGCTGCTGAGATCATCCACAGTGACCCCATCGCCTTCTGAACCCACCCCTCTCTCCCGGGGGCCAATGGCAGAGGAGCGCCGGCGTTCATGGATCTCGTCTGAGATCATCTCTAGATTTTTCAGGGCCATCTTATACTCTCCTTTAGCCTGTGTTAGCTTAACCTGTAGGTCATCCACATTCTTTTTCAGTTGCTGTATAGATGGAGATAGTGAGGCATAAAGAGAGAGAGAGAGATTTAATGTCATCATTAAAACCTTAGAAATGTAATAAATTAATGAAAAATAAATAAATGTGTTGGTGACAGATGTTGGTAGTCTTGGGTGACTGACAACTGAGGTAATGTCTATATGAGTGTAGGACACAAGGGACTACAAAAGTTTCTTATAAAATGAATAAGAAGGGTGAGAACTTTTGAGAACAGTCCAGACATGTCCTGCGTATGCAACATATTGAGCTTATGTACAACCATAATCCATGTAAATAACAAACAAACCTTACCTCAAGCTGTAAGTAGTATTTTGCCTTCAATTCAAAATAAGGCCTGAGAGAGAGAGAGAGAGAGAATCTATGAATAGAACTGTACATATTGCCGTGGCAACCTCTGTTCCCTGCCAGCCCAGCTTTGGTGTGTGCTGGGTGGAGGATTTGCCTCCTGTCGCCTGCCTGCAGCAAGGATATGCAGTTTAAGGCACAAGGGATCAGCAATTAGACCCCCATTCATACTCAGAATTTGAAGTGCACTTTGTGTGAGGAGAGATTACACACATCATTGTGTGCAAAGTACTTGCATGTTGCACCCTTCGCACAGAAAACAAAGTATTGTTAGCACAAGCCATTGTATGTGTTTGGTAGATTTACATTTATGAAATTTAACAGAATCTCTGATCTACAGTGACTTGCAACTTTAATCAAAGTATAAAGAGCTGTGCTCAAGGACTCTTACTGGCATAGCAATGGGATTACCAGGGCAGGGAAGTGAACCTTAGCCTTCTGTAGTATTATCCACTACACTACAACAACTATTGGTATGGATACTGATATACTGAATAAACACCTAAAAAAAATAAAAATAAAATCCTTCTAAGCGTGCTCTGAGAGAGAGAGCTGCACAATCAGCTCTTCAGCTCTAGTGTGGGAAACCAATTGTGACTTGTCAGATGAAGGCACTGTTAGCATCAAAGGCACACTGTGTTGGGGATATAAATATTTAACCATGCCCTGTGTTTTTCAACACTCACTTGGACTTGCTAATGGTGCGTTTGAGTTTCTTCTCAAGCTGCTTCATGCGACTCATGGCTGCGTTGTATCTGGCTGCTGTCTCCTTATGCAGCAGCTCACTGCGGGTCTTCTTCTGCTCCGCCTCCATCACCTTTATTTAGGAAATTATTAAAATGTACCATAATTAAAAGCAGAATCTATACATTGTTTACCCAAGGACCTCACTGGAAATTCACTTACTCATGTATGGCAAGGCTGATGACTGTACACAAGGAGGCATGTGTTAACATTCAAGTAGCTTTGGGACACTGATAAGTGTCTTTGAAAAGCATTTTTACACTTTGGGCCTAGAAAAACACTATTGCAGATTTGACCACTTTCACAATCATTATATTAGATCCCCTTTTGGTAGCACCCTTGGTTCCAGGTTTTTTTTCAGTGATACTTTTTTTAAAAAGATATAAAATGAATATCTAAAATGTATAAATATAAAACAAGCTCTGGAGGCATAGCTCCACATCACTCACTTTCTGGGTGGCGTGGTTGAGCATCTCCTGCCAGGCCGAGTCAAACTGCCGCTTGTCATCCTCCAGGAGCCTCTGCTCAGCCAGGGCTATGGTCTCTTTGGCAGCTCGCAGCACCTCAATAGCCCTCTGGAAGTCCTGTGTGGCCTTCTGGGCTTCAAGCTGAGCCTAGGGAGGAGACAGAAAACAGTAATATCAGCCAAGAGCCATCAGCAGCATCAGCAGCAGTGAGATGCCAGGACATGCAGCCAGACACCCACACAGTCACATATTCAGCAGCCTCTGCCAGGCAAGAGGAGTGGGAAAGCCCTGCTGTGAGACCATCTGGCCTATTTCTCTCCTCTCACATTTCCACCAACATTTACTCTTATCCACATCATATTTAAATGACACCGCACGTATAGCATGTGTATTGTGAAAGCCTAATATTAACATGTCATCTGGATGAGGCATAACGCCACCCAGCATTGGGCTGTGGAACAGGAACTGCATTCTCTTGAGTGACAAAGCTCTACCCAGTAGTTGTCAAAGCTGAATGTGATTAAATGAACCACATTGTTCATAAATTTAGTGTAAAGTCACTCTAGAAGAAAGGAGAATCCAAGCTATAGCAAAAAACATGTATGTCCAGCAAGTATTACAATATGACAGAGTAAAGCAGAAAGAAACACTATTTCAGAAGGCCAAAACAAAGCCTCGTCAGGATCATATATTTCTGATTGGTCAGCACCCCCTCTGGATGAATGAATAAACCAGATATAAGCTGCGGTTACAGAAAACTGGACTTTACAACTGCAAAGAACTCCCTGTGGAGGCACATTAAAGCCTTACTAGCATAATCTTTTCCCATTTTTGTGCTTTTTCTCCTCTAATCTCCCTGTCATAACTCCTGACAGAAAATGTCAGAAAAGAGGAAGAGAACATATCCATTCTAAGCCAACTTACTCTTCGCATACTAGTCAAGTTTTGAAGATTTGCATAAACTCAACAACAGAAGAGCAGAGATTTCTCTCCTTTGAAATGTGCTGCTTAAGCACGAGGTTCCTTATATCATACAGCTATCAGAGATTTGCTATATCACACTGAGCCCTTTCCTGTGTGATTATCCACCCTTCTGAAGATATTATAACCAAGCAGACTTATTTTATTCAGCTCCTTCTGAAGTTCAGGGTTTTTTCAGGGTTCAGGGAAGAGTTTTATAATTAGCATGACAAGGGAAAATAAATCATTTGGAGAAGTCTGGTTCAAAAACAATATAAGATGTTGAGATAAATAATACATCCAATAAATAACATCCAAATATGATCACTTCACTGCTGCAGATCTTTGTTTAAAGTATTGATTGCATCTAAAATCAAAACGATTATTTCCCCTTCCCCATTGTCTGGTTTGGGTTAGTATTTAAACAGCCAAACTTTACCTGAATGTTGTCACTGCAGGTAGGAAGAGAGTGGCGTGGGCCCTATGTGAAGCTCTAATGGATTTGCATAGGATATTTTACATCTTAACCTGTGTATGATTATTATTACACTGGAAATACGCAACAGAAACTAGCATATCTATCAAGTAGTTGGAGGTCAGAAACTGATCCACCATTCTAGGTCTATAGCTGCACTGACTGTTGTGTGTACATCAGTAAACTCATCAACATCTAACAATATTACACTTATTTTATTGGGGTTAAAATACAGATAAAGTGATCTAAAATGCAACCACTGCAGAGTGATACACACACCCTTCTGTGTTGATGGAATAATGCAAGGTTCAGAACCCCTTGTAAAAATCATCACCTTGCCACATGCACTTCAAGTAATTTAACTATAAATATACATAGATGAGTTCATACCACTCTCTGTAGTGCTAAGGGAAAACCAGCTCAGACCTCGTCTCGCACACGCACACTTGCACCTTTCTATCTTTTTGCACTTACTTTTACCATGCTCCGTTTTCATTGAATTACAATTTCCAGATTAAATGCACCACTAGAAATGGTTCAAAATCAACTTCAAAACAAATCTGGCCCCAGAGTTAGTTGCAAAGCTTTCTATGTCAATCAATACAGGCCAGATCATATCCTAATGAAACTGAGCTACTGATGCTGTGACCTATTAGTTTTGTTCCTCATCCAAAACCACTTCTGCAAACTTTCCCAGAAAAACACCACACCAACTAGCCACCAACATTGAGATGCCTACTGAGATATATGTATTAATGATGGCCTTTACTTGCTGTTATGGTAAGTAATATTAACAGGTTAAGCAACTGTGTGCAACCTTCTTCTTTCCTGATTATAGTCCTGGTTTGGATTAGTCCCAGAATATATTCACAGCAAATTAAAATGTGATTAAATCATTAAAAAAATGCTCATGCTTGCATAAAAAGCAAATTCAGGAAAAGAATAAGATCCTCCTAGTTCAGAAACTCTGACTCAAACGAGTACTGAACTGAGTTCCAGAAATCATCAATTTCAGTTCACATAAACACCTATAAAAGGCTTATTCCAACAAGGGTTAATTTTCTGAAGGTGAAACTGACAACAGATGCTATTTAGAATGAGTGTTTGTAAATGTTTGTTGGTTCATGTACATTTTAATTAAAGGCTTACAAAGGTGTCATGTAAATAACACATAATAAAACATTACCAGGTAAATTTAATGAGTGGAATATTAATGTAAACCCAATGAGATGCTTTTCCATCGCTCTCCTTCATCATTCCTTAAGCCTAATCTCTCCATGAAATTTCAATACCACCCCTCCACCCTCTCTGATCCGCTCCTGCTATTTTTAGTTCACACAAAGTAGATGTGATGATGGCATGTTGGTGGAGGCAGCTGAGGTGTGCTACACTTCAGAGATGTGAACATGTTTCCAAAATAGTACGGCATATGGAGAGTGGAGGGAGTAAGGAAAGGTAAGATGAGAGATCTTGGCGGATAACTAGACTTCTTTATTTAACAGTTTATTTTAGTTATACTGAATGGAGGCAGACATTAAAAGTATTTCAAGGCCTACAGCAGACAGAGGTACATTAATCTTACATGTCTGTGTTCTGATGAGTCTGTAGCTGTCACACTCTGACCAGACAGTGTCATATTCATATTTCTGGTTCCAGATGAATACATAAATCAAGTGCACGCTACTCATGAACACAATCTCCCAAGTGCGCATCAAATGTCATTTCTGTTTATGAAAATTTCTCATTTCTACCTGAGGTTCTGATAGGTGCAACTGTCTAAACGTCGGCTCGTCATCAGGCAATCATGAGTTCAACTTGAGGTGATGCCACAGCCATCTGTGGAGATGTGTCCAAGGGAGAATGACTGGTCTTATTGTCTGTGGGTAGATATCATGGCCCTCCCTCCTCCCACTCAGTCCAACAGTAACTATATTGGGGCATTTCTTGGCTAAGGATAGAAATGGGAAATGAATGTTTTCCACCAAATGTATTGAGCTGTTCAGTGGTTACAGAGATTACATAAGGGCAACTATCTTTTAGCCTCCAAGTATTTTCATTAGTTTAGTTCATTTATTTAATCATGTTCTGTACCTGCTTTGTCCTGGTCAGGTCCAGTGGGTCCAGAGCCTACCCTAAAGTACTTGGTGAATGGCAGGAAAACAGACTTGCATACACTTAAATATTTCAAACACAAACAAGGAGAAATTTCTAACGTAATTAAGCATTCCTCAAGATGTGAACTGTCAGTGTCCTGTTGAAAATAAGCCCTGGTCATGACTTAGAATAGTGTATCATTAACTTTATTGGGACCAGAGTTCCTGAAACTGGCTGACACACACATTGGATGGATCCTTGCTCATGATTTTTCTTTTATTATTCCAGAGGAAGCCGATTCAGTAAATTCCTCTGTTTAAATGCTTTGAGACTGTGTTAGTGACTTAGTGAACTGAAATGTAGTTTTAATAAACACTGACAACACAATTGTGTTGTTACTGTTGGCTTCTAGTATCTTCTAAAAACTGTCTAACAATGAGACATCCTCTAGGAAGCTTCTACACAGCACGACCCACTTGAAGCAGTGGTTTACGTGTGCCTGTTGCCCTACATTTCCTTTGCACGTTTTTCAACCTTCTCCCACGTGAGGTCATTTGTAACGCCTGCCTCATCTCAAAGTTGGTCGCTCAGAGGACACAGGCCTCTCACGCTCCACAGAACATGGTCTACACTGAGACATGGCACTGACTTGTAAAAGAAATAAAATATAAACTGCTGTGTCCAGGACCATGTATTTCAAAAAGTTATTTTAATAGCCTTACCACACTTCTTTGTCAGACTGCAAAGAAGATATAATCTTAAAAACAGATGAGATATTGCCTGGAAAACATTGTGTAAACATTTACAGACACTACGTAGACAGTCATTTTAAGATGTACTCATTTTGGACACACAGATGATCAGTTGAGCATACACTGCCCCGCCATTAGAATGTGAGGCTAAAGAGCAGTTGCACCTTAAATAATAAGTAATTTAAAACAAATAATAATAAATAAAATCACCCCACGTTGCCAAGTGTAATGTGCTGGCTAGAGGGGTAAAAACTGGCTCAGTGTTGGGCTTTGAAGCCTTAGAAGTGTATTCTTTCAAGTCTTGGAGTGCCATCAAATACATTTGATTCTAGCTGGAGGGAGAAATTCAACTGTATAACTGTGTACATGGTAGGACAGTTAGAGACCGGAACAAGAAACTTCACATCTGCCACTCCGAGTTAAGCCAATTAAAGTGCCATGTCCTTTTCAGCTTGCATTAAGGTCTGAATCCCAGCTGTGCTATTCACCCTGCATCAACACCAGGAGGCACGAAAAGCCTCTCTCCCCATTACTATGCATCACATCAAGCAATCAGGGAGGTGAGTGTACTCTGGACCTGCTAAGGTGATTGGTCACAAAGCCAGTTATTCAAAACTGTGTGACAAAAATGCCCAGCTACCTACAGTGTTATGCCAATGTGTGGGCATCCCAGCTTTCCATATATTACTGATTTTCACAGGGTAAATAAATGAATATTTTAATGTAAATTAATTTAAATTCATCTGAAGAAATTTTACATTTCAGGGAATATATATATATAAAAAAAAATCTACAGAGCTGTATTCTTTGTAAAAGGACATTCTCCGACACTACTTGTCCAGTAGTTTGTGGACATAAATCTCACATGATTTTGGCTGTGGAGCAGTGGAACAATGTTCTCCAGAGTGGTGGAGTACCATGCGATATTCCAGCATAAAGCTTTCGCAGAGCAGAAGCTATTACTGCAACACAGAAGGACAAACTCCCAATTAATTCCCTTGGTTTAAGAAAAGATGTTGAATTAACAGGTGTCCACAATTGCCATACAGTGTTTTTTTCCATTTGGTAACTCAGCAGAAACAGAAACCATTAGAAGTTTGTTTGATTTTATAGAAATAAAACCAGAAATAAAGGATTATGCAACATGCACTGCATCCTCGGGGCTAAAGTAAAGTGTAATGTTTAGCTTAATCACCCCCTGAATAGTCCAGCCATTGAGCAGTGAGGGAGCAGGGGGATGTACGTCATAAGTAGATTGTGTAAAATCTGGCATCATGCTTTGGTTCAAAACCCACTGGGTCACTGTTAAACATCAGGAGGTTGCCTGGGCGCAGCTGCAGCAGTTACATAACCCTAGACCAACTGTGTAACACCTACAATCCACAAACAGCATGATTCATCCTTTCTGGAGAAATTGGGATGTTTTTAGCAAACTGCAAGCCGTGACCTTGCCCTTCTCCTTCGTTCACACTGCTGCAGTCAGCAGAACCAGCAAAACCAATGGCATGAGCAGACAGAGGGACAAACACTAATCAGTCAAAAAGGGAGGTCAAGGAAGGGCAGAGAAAACAGAAAGGGAAAAGGATGGAGACAGGAAAACAACAAGCTCTAAATGGCTGCAAGCAGTGATGGCTTTGCCCTGAATGATTAATTTCCTACTAAAACAAATAGTAGAAGAAAAAAAAAAAAGAAAAAAAGCATGGGGTGTTAAAATGTTGAATATCTCGATTTAAGGCCACTTTCCCATGAAATTTTTAAGCAATAGGGCCTTTCCAGATAAAGTTTGAAGGCCATCAGCGTATCTAATCACTGTACAGAGACAATAGAGCAGTGAGCAAAAGCCAGAGACCACCAATGTACATTGATTTATTTATTTTACTGCCATTGAGTCATCAATACGTTATTAAAATTTTTTTTTACATCAGATATCCTCAGAAGTATATCCTGAAAAATGACTCATGCTTAATGGCTGTTTTGATTGGAAAGTAAAAACATGAAGAGTACCAAGTGCTGTACACATGAAGAAGGCCAACCCAGATTATTGTGACCCCAGTCCAGCACCCTGCAGAGCCCATTACATTCATGGAAATGGCAGAAAGCAATCTCTCAGTCTGCCTGCAGAGTGCTGATTTATGTAATGTCCATAACCAAGATTTGAAAATGGCCTCTGTCACTACTCATCACATCATACCAACCCCCACCCACTCCTCTACCTGAGTCCACTCAGCAGGACTGCAGAGTCTGCAAGACTCATACACATCACATCTACACACTATGACAAAGTCTAGGGAGGCTTCACTCAGGAGCCACACTGCACGACCTTAAAACGTACACTGTATGTTTTCAATTTACATCAACAGTGTTTTCTGAAGCAAAAGACCCCTTTCCAATATAAATGAAATGAGTTTGATCTTTGTGATCCAGAACTAAAATCACCCATCATCATTACCACACACTGTTAATACTCTCATGGATGAGTGCTATCAATTTTTTATTAAAAGGAAAACCCACTCAAATCCACTGAGCAGGGGTTGTTGCAGCAGAAGGTGGACAAACTACTTAAATTTAAAAAGAAACATTCAATGAACATGTGTCCACAAATTTTGTGCTGTTGATCTTACTTGCAACATTTTTACATATTTTCCACACTGTTTCCAGTCTTAACCTGCCATAGAAAGAGTTTTATATCAATAAATATTTGGGCTCACAGTTTTCAACAAGCAGAGAAAACTGATCTGAGAGCGAAGGAGAGATCACTCTACCCCCTGATAATATTTAATCAATTTAAAACAGTCCTCTCCAAATTCCTTGTTCAGAAAATGTAATATACCGATTAACTTGAGTGTGCCCAGCATTCACTAGCTTCCTAGCGTTTTTCTGGATCCTGGAATATTACGGCGTGGGTTTGGATGGCATTTAGCAATAAGAACCTTACTGAGGTCAGATATTGGTGTTGATTAGTTCTGGATCACAGTCGAACCTCCAACTCAAACCAAACATACGCAATGTTTTTCCACACCTTCAGAAAACAATGTTTCTCTTTTCCACAGTCCAACACAGTAGTATACCATTCTCGTCGGTGATTGGCATTGGGAGTGTTGACCTTAGGCTCATGTAAAGCTGCTCTGAGTGTCTCCATTCTGTTATTTATGCAGGTTATAAAAACTGTTTAAAAGTAATTATACCCTGTCTCAGAGGTGCAACTTCCAAGTAGAATTTACCAATAACCGAAGCACTTATAAGCTTTTGAACAGTAGGATCTCCAAAATTAAAGGTCCCTCTCTAATTTCTGTTTAAGAGGCAGCTGCACTAATGCTGGAAATAAACAAATAAATAAACAAACAAAGCATGTTTCAGATGAACACGACCCATTATCCGAAAAGAAAGTTATCAGCAGAAACATACCACACGACAAGTAATCAGTGAGAGCAAGATACAGAAGAGCTCACTGCAGTTACAGATCTGAGAAAATGTACTATAGCAGAGAGAGAGAGAGAGAATGTCAGAGAAAGAGCTAAATGAAAAACACTGAAAGACAAAGAGATACCAAGAGAAAAAAGGGAGTGCTCTCGTTCTCTTTCTCATCACAGTGGGAGGGGTATCAGTTCTGTCATCCATGTTGCTTTATTATTTATTTTTTCCAGCAGAAATCAAGTCTAATCTAGACAGACCCTCAGTAGTCGGTGGCAGACTGGTGAAGAATGTGTTTCTCACGTGACGAAGAAGATCAGGCTCTGACACACAGTCTGACCTCTACATAAACACACAAAGGAACCTTCATTCATCCTCCTCTTGGCCAGTCTGATTACTCACTCTGACACGAGTAGCTACACTTCAGTCGGATCATGTCACAGCTAAGAGTCTAATCTATAACACTCTGTCAGAACTGCTGACTGCAAAATGAAGAGATCAATGTTTTCAATACAGCACTCAGTGCGAGCTCAAACTCACTTTGCTTGGCTTTTGTGACCAAGCATCAGACAAGCTTTCTTTGTGACATTTGAAGTACAATAAACAAATTAAATGTTTAATATACACAAAATGACGTGTTAAAATTCTGTTTAGTTTCATTTTTTCATTCATTCATTCATTATCTGTAACCCTTATCCAGTTCAGGGTCGCGGTGGGTCCAGAGCCTACCTGGAATCATTGGGCGCAAGGCGGGAATACACCCTAGAGGGGGCACCAGTCCTTCACAGGGCGACACACACACACACCCAAGTCACCAATCCACCTACCAAAGTGTGTTTTGGACTGTGGGAGGAAACCGGAGCACCCGGAGGAAACCCACGCAGACACAGGGAGAACACAGCAACTTACAGACAGTCACCCGGAGGAAACCCACACAGACACAGGGATGAACACACCACACTCCTCACAGACAGTCACCTGGAGGAAACCCACGCAGACACAGGGATGAACACACCACACTCCTCACAGACAGTCACCCGGAGGAAACCCATGCAGACACAGGGATGAACACACCACACTCCTCACAGACAGTCACCCGGAGGAAACCAACGCAGACACAGGGATGAATACACCACACTCCTCACAGACAGTCACCCGGAGGAAACCCACGCAGACACAGGGATGAACACACCACACTCCTCACAGACAGTCACCCGGAGGAAACCCACGCAGACACAGGGATGAACACACCACACTCCTCACAGACAGTCACCCAGAGGAAACCCACGCAGACACAGGGATGAACACACCACACTCCTCACAGACAGTCACCCAGAGGAAACCCACGCAGACACAGGGATGAACACACCACACTCCTCACAGACAGTCACCTGGAGCAGGAAAACCCACAACGTCCAGGCCCCTGGAGCTGTGTGACTGTGACACTACCTGCTGCACCACCGTGTCGCCCTTCTGTTTAGTTTATTTCTGCAAAATTATTTTTTTATTTATTGAATTAATATTCAGAAGAAAATATGGCCTATGAAAACATACGGCACATTTGAAATGACTTCTCACTCAACAAAATTCTGCCAAATTAGGAAACGACAGGTGTACAAACTTTGCACATGACTGTGTTTACACACAAAAGAAATTTTCAGCTGTTCAGGTCAATGGCTCGTCTATGACAATCGGAGTCACTCGCTGCTTAAAGGGTAAAGACAACAATAAATGTGATTTATTTTTAGTGGCCTCCTTGAAAAAAAAAGCTTAACAATGTGGTTGGTAGTGCTTTTTTAAAAGAGAAAATAAATAAATAAAATACAATTGTCGCAGGAGTGTATTAACCCCTCTTTATGCTCTGCACCTCTGCCACTAAAAGTCAATGCTTTGTTGGGTGAGGGGAGGGGGTGAGAGAGGAAAAAAAAAAAAGATTTTTCCTATTTTTTTTTTTTTTTAAAAAGCTGAGACTCCTTCACTCTAATTACCTTGACCTAAATTTCCTGCAGAGGAAGCAATCAATTTATCTGTTAAAATGGAGTAAATAGAGTTTCCTAACTTTACTTGTAGATCTCTTACATATTTTTTGTACTGTTTAAACTGCTCAGTTTTCTACTTATAATTATGACGCTATGCAAGGTTAATTCCTACAAAAGGAAAGTCAAAACAAGCTTCTTCATGTCAGGTCTTAGAACATTACTTTAGCACAGAGCACCAGTACTGAGAAAGCAGAGTGTCATTAACCTTATTTAGAAACTCACTTCGAAATATAGTAAGAATTGCAAATATAAAAGGAAGCTCTGGAGCAGCCACACAGGAGCCCTTTGATTAACCTTGTCTAGATGGTTAAACCCTCAAAACATGGGACTGTGAAGTAGTTGAACTACATTCTCTAGAAGCAAAAAGGGCACACATTTCTTACAACATCTGGAATGTAGACGACTGAAAAGAAAGAGTAGACCAAGGTTAAACTGAATTAAAAAAACCTGAAAATGAACAGCATCGGTATTGCCCTGCAGTATGACCACATTTAAACAGTTGCCTGCTGCAGAGTGAAAAGTGATCTATGGCATTCTGACACAGAGCCAAGTGCCGCAGAGGTAAGCAATGATGATAGAAAACCACATGTGACAGAGAACAAGCAATTAAACAATTAAGCTTATCTAAGCAGATTGCTGAGTGCCCCTTAGAGAGGGATAATATGAAATGGCTTGTAGAAGAATGACTGAACTGTCGGGGGAAACGTCTGGCAGAGATTTGTGCTAAAATTAGGCTGAAGGCCTATTCACACAGACTAGGCCTTTTTTGCATGAAAAGAGATGCAATTTTTTAATATAGTGGAACTTTTACATCAACTCTGATACATTTTTTGTGTCAAAGCTCTGAAATTGCAGGAAGACACTAAGAGGAAGAAATGTATTCATTGAATAGGAACGATGATGAATTAATCCTTTTACTTTAAGCACTAACAAAACGACTCACACTAGAAAAAACACGGAGAAAAACACGGAAAAACACGGAGAGTTCAGCAGTGTTTCTGTAGGTCATTAGGGAGTTTAAAGCTCTGCTTCTGTGTGTTGCTCCTCTCATTATTAATTAAAAAGATTATATTTTCTTTAACTGCCACATTTTGGAAATCAGCATGCTGCTTGTTTTTTTAAAATTGTGTTCTGCTATGAACAGAGAACACAAGCTGTTTCGCTGCTGTCTTCCTGAGAGAACAGACAGAACAGGTTCCAACTCAACATCTGACGCAGCTTCACAAGCCATCGGTTTGGGCTCTGTGTAAATGACACTGTTAATATACAGATGTTTATTTTCTAAACTTGACGTGTGTTGTATAGTCTTTAAAAATTGGACACTGTGGGAATAGGCCTTGGGAGAGTCTTACCTGCCGGGCCACACGTCGTGCCTCCCAGTACGGTTTAGAGTCCTCCACTGCTTTACCAATCTTCTTCACCAGCTCGTCCAGCTTCACTGTGGCTTCCACCAGCACCAAGCGGAACCTCTGCCTCGCATCCTGCGGAACAGAGCAGAACACACACTACTTCAGCTTCTCCTAAAACAAAGACGTGCAGTTTACTGATGCTGAGCTACACTGTGAAGCGTTTTGTTAAAGATGAGTGAATGAGCAGCTGATTTCACGGCTAAAACCGTTTTCTAGTTCATTAGGACCAGGCCTGTCGACTCTGAACACACATTTAAGAGGAGACAATAACTATCAGACTAAACCATTCTTCTAAAATGTAAAGTAAATTAAGTTAGAGCGGGCAAGCTTAGCCTAAAAGGTTCGAGACCTGGACTCTTGAATTTTCAGGACCAATGGTGTTGGTGGAGTAAAGGAACAACACTGTGCTCCACAGACATCCATGGCTTAAGGGCCCCTCTAACCCAGACAACTCCCCAGAGCCATGGCTGCCTGCTCACTGCTTTGGGTGTGTACACGTGTGTTTACTAACACGGATGAGTTAAATTACTACTCTCGGCTTCCCAAACAGGATTAACTAAAGTATCACTTCTTTTAACCTATAAATTACAAGTTACTTTTGGTACTTGAATCTTGTTTGTTTTTACAACACCGATAAAGAGGCTCATTAATTCTGTTAATCTCAAATGACATTACCAGGCCAAATGAAACTAATACATGGGAAGCACCAGGTCGACAAAAATGCCAGTGTTAGCTGCAGTGGACAACCCCTAAATGTCTTCTATTCTCATGTTCTGGCAGGTTACATATTGTACAGGGCATGTCGGGAACTGTTTAATCAGATATGTCAGAAACGCGATAGTACAGGCATCCTCTTCCATTGTTCAGATCTTGGAGCTAGACCGAATGCCTCACATGTTCGTTTATCTACCGACATATTTCAGAAGTCACAGAGCAGGACAAATTTAGGATTTACAAATCAAAAACAAATCAACTCTAGGACTTCCAGAAATTATAAATACATCACAGGCAGCTGTGGTCTCAGCCAAGTTATAAAAGTAGTAAATAGTGGAAATAAATGCCAGAGCTCTTCACTAAAGCAGTCACTGTGAGAATGACACACAATGTAAAATGTGTTAAGATGTGGTGCTTAAATTTAAAGAAAGGTCATATGTACAATCATTAGCTTTTAGCTGAAACACTACTAATAATCAATCAAAAATGACATTATCACACGTTTCAAACGAGCCCAACATGCGTCTAGCTCCAGCACTATTTATTACAGCTCATAAATCTCAGAGTGAAGTACAGAACACTTATAAAATACCCATATCATGATTAACTCTTTGTTCCTGTTTCTGTAATAATAACCCACCATACACACCAAGAAAGAACAAAAAATATGGAGAGATAAAGCAGATTTACAGCAAAAACACCCAGTCACTGAGAACTCTAGAAATGTGATCTGAGAGATGGTGATTTTTTTAATTAATTCATTCATATTTTTTTTTAAATGAGCTTAAACAATTACTTGAGGTTGCATCAGTTGTTTACTTTCACACTGCTCCGGAAAAAAACACAACCAGAGCTGTGTGTGAGGTTGGGGTTGTTATTCTGTATTGTGTTATGCCAAATTTGCAGACAATCAGATGAAACAAACAGCATACAAAGACTACCAGAACTGAAAATGTTTGTAATTAGATAAAAGGGAACTGTATTTATACAATCTTCTTCCCGAAAACAATGACCCAGCACCCGTTGAAAAGACTGAAGTAAGAAATAAATCAGGATATTTACTTCAATTCCTGCTGACCACACGGCACATGAAGAGAAGTCAAGCAAACGTTTTAAATTGTGGCATGTCCAAACAGAGCCTGAGATCTGGGGGAGGTGGTCACAAGAGCATTGCATTTAGCGCATCTAACCTTATTTACAGAGTGAAACGGGTACAGATTGGTGCCTGGCAGATTTATTAAAAAAAACATGAGAACCACACGACATGGTACCTGAACTGCAAACAGATATATGGAAAAGTTTGGGTACTACTGGTTAGGGCTGGGCAATTTACCAAAATTCAGTACTTCTAATTAACATAATCTTGTCTATAACGATTATATATGGTTTATTGTTATTGTATTATGTCCCCACTGTGTGTTCATGTACTATTCCTTTAAAACCATGCTACCAAGCTGTAGTCACATGATTCTGCCACATGAAAGCAACCTAAACGCAGAGGCTGACCACGCGACTTGCAAGCAACTCGTACCAAAGAAAAACACAGCGTGTTTGGATGTGTTTAGATATGACTTTAAGATGACACAGGACAAAAAAATAGTCAAATGTAAACACTGAGAAAAACAGTTTCAGAGACCAAAGCACAATCACACACCAAATATAAACAGTGCTCAGAAAACACGAGGGGAACAAGCTCCCAGCAACATAAGAGAAAAAAAATAATCCACATTTAATACTGGAGCATATTTACAGTACAGGCCTCATCACTGAACTATGAGGTTAAAAAATACAAAAAGAAATATAATCGTGGAAAAATGTACAACTAATCCTGATATTAATTTGCGCTACTACTGGTCAAATTACATGTTAAAACAACACTATGTATAGCAGGTGGGGTGGGTTCCTATCCTCCTTCACAAGCTACGCAATTCACTGTATACAGTGCTGAACCCACTGTTAAAAGGTCAGTGGATTTTGAAGCTAATTTAAAGGGGAAATACTACATAGTGTTCCTTTGTAGACACATCTTTACATTTTTGGCATTTTTCAGATGCCCTTATTCAAATATTTGGTTGAAGATGTATGCAAACAAACCATTAGGGGACTAGCCCAAGGACCCATTGATTTAGAACTGTTTTCTTGTCCAAGATGGGAAATGAAGTCTAGTCTAGGATTTTACCCATCGCACATTGTCTATAAGGACAAACAAACATTTTAAAACATGTTTACTGTTTGTTTCCTCTGGTTAAATATAAAAAAATTAAATACATGAGTGTCCAAAGTACTCTTTAAACTTCAATTCATAAACTCCAAAAATAAAAAAATAAAATAATGAAAAAACTTTGCAAAATAACCTACATTTCACATATTTTAACTTAAGGACTGTCATTTCACCAGGAGAGCTGGAACTTTTGCACACCATTGTATCCTTACATCCAATCTGATGGACTTTAAAAGACATTATCAAGACGTCAATGCCAAAGTCTAAACACAATAACTGGCCTAAGTCTGTCCAAAGTACAGAACGTATCTTTTCATCCACACAGGTTTGTGACACACACAGATTATAGCAGTCAAACACTGCCAGCTTACATCAACTATATAAGTTGTGTTGAATGACCTAAATATGTCTTGAATGATTCAAGTGAAGCTCAAGGTAGGAGGAAATCTAAGAGAAACTCATCGTGAAATGATCAAGAATGTAATGGGTTTATTAATTTATTTACATTGGAATAATAATAATAAAAAAGATAATACGTTGAGTTATCATACCTCCAGTTCTGTTTCACATCGGTTGATGTCGTCTGTGGACTGATTCAACTTCTCAAGTTCCCCCTGGTTTCAAGAAATTGAGAATTTAGAGGATAATAATTAAAAATATACAGACAAGCAAACATCCCCTTCAAGCCAATTCACAGCAGGAAATATGACTTGGACAGATTGGTAAAGACTTGAAAATTATACTGTGGGAGCCTCTAGACCAGGATTCACTGCAGATGTTGTGCATGAGTTGTAAAGCACAAGTAGCAATGTAAAAATATTTATCCAATATCCCAAGCTGTAATCCTCTTCCACAATCAGTTTCACCAGTGTTGTTGTACATATACTGCATTTCTTTGCACATACTGCAAAGTCTTGTGAATGTCCTGGTCAGTAAACGGTCCCACGTCTGTGGATCCAGTCACATACATACACCCTACGGTTGTTTATCAGAAAGGTGGGACTGTCACTGTTGTGTTCTGCTCACAAATAGAATCGAATTATACAGCTTAGAGCATCGCTAGGCCAGAAACTAATAACTAAAACTGATGATTATCATAGACACCGCACTGGAACCAGCACAACACGTACTGACATCATTACCATATCAGTCCAGGCAATCCACCACTTTAATAATGCCTGCTGTGTGGTGGTCCAGTGGGGGTGCTGACTATTGATGAATATGGTTTAACTCAGGAATGAAGGCTGTATATTAAAGGACCTGTCTTAAAAGGACAAGAGGTGTGGATAGAAAAGTAGAGGTATAAATATATATTTTACTGCATTAAGAGAAATTTCTGGCACGTCTTTTATTTGTTATTGCACTACTGCATTTCATCAGACTCAGACTTGTTTTCAGAGACCACTAACACCGTTTAAACATGTTTAAAACATATGATTTAATATAACAGTCTTCATTTACAAGTCATTCATCAGGTAAAGAGAAGTAGCAAGAGGTGTTAGATCAATGTGAATACTAAAACCAGCAAAACACACTATAGGCAATGTCTAAATGCCCACCTCACGATTAGTGAACTACGTTGAAATGGAACGTTATGGAGCAGCTGCAAATGAATCTAACGTTACAGCTACATTCCCCCAGTTACTCATTCCCAGAGGAGTAGGGGCTGTTGCTGCAGGAAAGGGGGGCAAACTGACCCAAACGTTGGACCTGGCGTCCAAATTAGTTTCTTATAACCAGCCACGTTGGCGCACAGTCTTTAGAGAACCGTTTTAAAACCATTACATTAATCAAATTCCATTTTTAAAACAGATTAAAACCGACCTGAATCCTGGGGTCCACTTCTTCCTCTTCACCGGACTCACATTCCTCGTCCGACCTGTTCTCCTTTTCTGTGTCCATACTGAAGAAATATTAACAGACCAGATATAGCGGGGAGGATATTTATTCCCTTCTGAACACTTGCTGGCTACCTACCACCAAAATAAACCGCCTGGCCTGTCGAAAACCGTACAGTTTGAGGCGAAATGTAACATTTAGACAAAAATATGGTACTTCAGTGCATGTTTGTAAAAAAAATAAATATATATAAAAAATTGTAAGTATTTTTAAACAAATATTTCCTGAGCTGAGTCTCACAGCCGGAGCGTTTTCTCTGAGAGCAACGGTCCGACTGCAACACTCACCAGCGGGAATCTTCTTTAACCACCAGTCTTCAGAGAAGTCCCGCCCCTGCGTTCTGAATGGCTATCTCCATTTACCCCTGAGCTGCGATTGGTTGATTGGCTCTGACTACTGTGTTCTGATTGGCTGGTAGAACCTCATCCATGAGCAGCTGGAACTGCAGGCAAGTATGGACTACACAAAACGTCCAAAAGATTGTAGACGCCCCCAGATGGGATTTTCTGCAGATGTTCAGTCTGAAATGTGGGCTTGAGGGGTAGAAAGCACTCAGCATTTGGATGAAGAGCAGTGGAACTGCATTCGCTGAAGTAAAAGAGCTCTAACCAATAGGTCAGTATTGAGCAGGTTTGTGATCCCAAGCTACCACCTCATTTTCTCATGGCAGAAGGCAATCAAATTGTAGTGTAAATTCCTCCCAGAGGAACAGAAGCTGTTATTGAATTAAGTTAATTAAAACCTCTGAATAATACTTTTTTTATATTTTAAGTTAGCATTCACTTTACAGTTATTCTAAATGGCGTTTTATACCGATTGGCTGCTACTTTAAAATGTCAACCTGGCTTCTACACTCATTGACAATTACTAACTGTAGACCATCTGTTGCCCTGCATGTTTTGGTAGTCCCCTTTCACCCTGCTCTTCAATAGTTAGACCCCCAGAGAGCAGGTATGATTTGGCTGGTAGTGACACTGACATGGTGGAAGTGTCTTAACGTGTGTTGTGCAGGTGCGAGTGGATCAGACACAGCAGTGCTGCTGCAAGTTTTCAACCCCTCAAGTCACTGCTGGACTGAATGTAGTCCACCAACCAAAAATATCCAGCCCCCAGTTCATGATGAAGGAGCAAAAGATGACTAACACAAACTGTGCAGCAACAGGTGAGTTGCCTTGACTCTGAAGAACAAGGTGAAATGTGGCCAAACATGTAATTGCAAACTGTTATGTTATGGCTGATCTGTGATCTGAGATCTGTGTCCTTTGGCAGATGCTACACTGAGCTTCACTATTAAATATGAGAGCAGTTTGTCTATAAATACATTTTGGCGTTTGATGCGTTCTAAAAAAAAGTGTGGTTGTTTGGTTGCACCAGTAAGTGTCCAAAATTTGAAACCATCTGAGTTAATTGCTAAATGACATTTCCAAACCTCTTCTGACGTCTGTCTGTGTTTGATGTGTTGAAAGACGAACATCACGAAGGGCACTCTTATTAAATAAAGAATGACATTCATTACAGGTCAGCAAACGTAAGCAGTGGAGCAGAGGCTGTAAACAAGTTGTTTTTCATCATTCTTCTGTTATAAATATTTCACAGACGTTTTTTTTTTTTACATCATATTATGCTTCCAGTTCTTAGTGAAAGGAAAGAGCCCCTGACCTTAGTGACATACAGATACCCTCAGAGAGGCTATTAGGATCTATAAGGAATAAAACTTTGAAGGCAGGGAAAAACTGCACTAAAAATCTTTGTGAATTACATTTTTTTTCTGAGCTGAGAGAAAAGTAGATAAAATATGCCAGGAGAATTCAGCTGGTATAAATGCAATTTACGTTGGAGGAGAAATAATGTGCTGGGCCTCTTAGATCTAACCAAGGAATGTTTAAATGTAGATAAACACTGCAGTACGCAGGTGAAGGCCCTTGGCAGATTCAACAAGATAACACTGCATTCACAAAACAAGTTTCATAAAATAACAAAAAAGCGAAAGGAGATTCCTATCCATCATCCTACACTGGAAGTCTGTGAGAGAAGACACCTTCCATGTTTTCTAATTTAATTTAAATGTTAAAAAGCTCATATAAATTGTAATTGGGTGCACACTTTTTTTTTTTGTTTACTGACTGCTTTTACTGAATGTCTATTTTGCAATGTCCATAAATAACTGCTATGCTACTGGACACTTCTGTGACTACAGTAGTCATTATGTACTTTTGGAAGTCCTGAAAATTTCCAGAGAATCTGCTTTTGTGATAACATGGCAACATAACAAAAGCAAGTATGGGATGTATCTTGTTTGGTCTGGCACTTAAAATACTCTCAGGTCGCCATATCTACAGTCTTTGCTCACATGACACGGCATGTAGAGAGTGCCAAGGAAGTATATCGGACACACACTGCTCTGCATACTTTATAAGTCCACCACTTTTTAAGGGCCTTCACAGAGCAGGTATAACTTGGATGGTTAATTTTACATATAAAAAGTCAACCAACATGGTAGGTGCATCTAATTGATCAGACAGTGAGTTGACAGTGTTTATAAACTCCAGTAGCACTGCTGTGTCTGATCCACCACAACATTAGTGTCACTGCAGCTCTGAGAATGATCCACCACACAAACCATACCTTGACAATTGAAGAATAAGGTGAAAGGGGGCAGTCAATATATGAGAAGTAACAGCTGACAGATGAACAATCCCACAATGCACCGCAGAAGTTAGTGTACAACTCACATACAGTAGCTGACACTAGTGGATAGCAGATACCCATAATGCACTGTGTTGTTTGGTAAAAACCTGCATGAGTTAGCGTCCGAAATTGTTCACTACCCTCAAGAATTCAGTTCCCTATAATATAACAGTATAATGTGTTGTTAAGTCAAGTGTGCTACAGGATCGTATTGAAAACAGCTATTAATAAGTCATCTTCTATTACAACCCATTAGCTATTAACTGAACTTGCCACAAACACTTGGAGGATGAGAACAAGCAACAGTCACCTCAGCTGAAAAACACTTGGGATGGCTGGTCACGCCATGTTGTGTGACCCCAGTTTGGCTCTTATGGTGCTTTCCCATTGCATGGCACCTACAATACTCCAGTCCGATTTTTATTTTTATTTATTTTCCATTCTTTAAACTTTATCCTGGTGCCTGGAAACGGTTACTTTTTAGCCCCTGCTCCCTCGAGGATCCAGGCAAGCCAAGTAGGGATTAAACCGTGACGTGTAAGAGACCTTGCAGAGCTCTGATCAGCCAGAGACTTGTCACTTTACGTGACACGATGCCAACGTCCAGCACACACTTGCCATTTGTAAAATCTGTAACCTACAGTAGAGATTTGTTTGTAGCTTGCATTGAGGGAGCCTGGGTTGGCATGCTTAGGCATTAATATTTTTTTTTCTTTGTTCCAGTGTAATTTGGCCTCTTGACAAGCGTATTGAAAGGTGCCCATCGCTGCAGTTAAAGCAGATCCACTGCTCTAAACTCCCCTGATAGGGGTAACATTTGGCATTATGACCTTAGACTCAGGGACACTCACAGGACCCCTTGTCTGGTGGAGCGACACTCATTTTCTATGGAGGTTTTGTATGCTGTTAGACTCCTGTGTCATCAGGAGTGTCTACAAACATTTGGACACTGTGTATCAGCTTTAGACTCATATGCTGTTACTCCAGAGCATCTCACTCCTTTTTTAATGGATTTTACAATTGCTATGGAGCTAAATTTATTAATAAGATATAACAGACTAGCATGATTTTTGGACAGAGAAATATATTCTTATACAACAGTGACTAAGCATTGTTTTAGCTGGAAACAGGGGAACAATAGCTAGAATATCGAGAAAGCGCACCCATCATTCATTTGCTATTAATAATGTCCTCTAATTTTCCTCGCAACACATTATTAAGGGAGAAAACGTGCTTGCTCTGGACAACATACGTAGACTCAACAGGGTACAGAAACACGAGCTAAACATAATAGAAAACACAATGGTTTCCTTCATTATGGTAAATTGCAGTAATTATCCTGGTTAATAACCCAAACGCCTTTGTGCTCACTTCAAACACTTCAGTTTTGCATATTTTATACACACCACAAGCATCAATGCCTCTGTACAAACGGATCTTTCTGTGGTGGATCAAACACTCTGATCTCAAAGACTTCAAGGGGCCGGCTGTCTGACGCAAAAAAGGTCCAGTGAGGCACGTGGACTGACACGCTTTCCAAAAAGCACAGCAGCACTACGTGGGCATTCGCATTTACACATTTGCCTCTCTTCACTCAACTGTGGCTTAATATAGATGTATATGTAAAAATAAAAATAAGAAACACTGCACTGAATTTTATACACTGTCCGGGTATCACAGTTCAGATCCTTCTTATTTTGGAACAACAAGGCACACAGGTGCAAGTCTATCAGAGTTAACATGAGTTTAAATGGCCCCACACACAAATCACTGAGATTTTTAGCTTTGTGAAGCACCGCATGAAGCTAATGATTCACTCACATGCTGTCACTGTGTTTAGCAGGCAGGAGAGAGGCCGAAGAACCAAAGCTGCTTTTTTAGTCTGAATCACTCGGCCCATGTCCATGCTTCTGAATATATGTATGCTAAATTAATACCATTTATTTTATATTACAGCCTAAAAATTGTGATTTTGGGATACAGGGGAGTCCTGAAAAATGCTGTAACGTTTATTTGAGCCAAACAGAATTTTATGATATTTAACTCATCTTAACCAATGAAAACTGATTTAAAATTGACATTTTTACATTTTGGCTTCTAAATCGACATATAATCACTTTCTTTAAAATTAGTGTTCAGAGAATTTAAAATGGTGCAATTGCATTGGCTTTTTAAAGTTCTTTAGCTTTTGCTGCCATCATGTGTTGAAAGGTGGAACTAACAAGTGGAACCCTCACTTTTAATCATATCTGAATTACATCATCAAACTACTCGATTAATATGTATTTCTACATAATATACCTGGAATCATTGGGCACAAGGCGGGAATACACCCTGGAGGGGGCGCCAGTGCTTTACAGGGCAACACAGACACACACATTCACTCACACCTATGGACACTTTTCGCCAATCCACCTACCAACGTGTGTTTTGGACTGTGGGAGGAAACTGGAGCACCTGGAGGAAACCCACACAGACACAGGGAGAACACACCACACTCCTCACAGACAGTCACCCGGAGGAAACCCAGGCAGACACAGGGAGAACACACCAAACTCCTCACAGACAGTCACCCGGAGCGGGAATTGAACCCACAACCTCCAGGTCCCTGGAGCTGTGTGACTGCAACACTACCTGCTGCGCCACCGTGCCGCCCCAGTAATTATCTGCCTGTATTTAAATTTATGTCACATACACTTTTCAGTTGATCTTTTTCATGAAATTTATTCTGGAAACGCAGTACGAGTTCAAGAAATGGAACCATTCAAACACTAACATAGTCCTAATCCACACACCCATCCTCTAAAGAAAAGAAAACCTGTAATTTCATATAAAACACTTCTCTTTATTCAACAGCTTTTCAGAGTATAAAACATTGTTCAGTAATTACAATCCATTACAAAAGGACAGATTCACAAAATCAATAATAAAAATATTTTATCTAAATAAATGCCATCATTTGTCTTTAATGCTCTGAAGGTGGTGTGATTCAGACTTGCGGAATTTACTCTGGAGGAACACACGAGGAACGCACAGCCCTTCTTTTTTATTCACAGTTTCTCTCAGAACGTACTCATTGGCAAGCGTCTGAAAACCTGCCCGCTGAAACAGACTGTCAAGATGCTCTGAGAAGAGAGAGAGAGAGAGAGAGAGAGAGAGAGAGAGAGAGAGAGAGAGAGAGAGAGAGACAGAGGAGCGAGTGAGAGAGAGAGACAGGAGCGAGCGAGAGAGAGAGAGAGAGAGAGAGACAGAGGAGTGAGAGAGAGAGAGAAGCGAGCGAGAGTGAGAGAGAGAGAAGCGAGAGAGAGAAAGACAGAGGAGCGCGAAAGAGAGATAGGGGGGAGAGAGAGAGAGAGAGTGATTTCATGACATCAGGATGGACAGGACAAGCAGGCAAGGAGAATTGATTAAAAACATTTGATAGATACTGACCTCTGGAGAAGAAAAAAGAGCGAGTGCCATCCTGCCTGACGTAAAAATTCTCTCCAAGCTTATTTCCAGATTTAAACCTCAGCATGGCATGATCATGGAGGCCATAGTCCCTGAACAAGACAATACCACCTGGTTTTAACACCTGCCAGACAAAAATAGAAATATTTAGTTTTTGTATGTACATCGTATGAGAGAGAGAGGGAGAGAGAGAGAGAAAGAGAGAGAGAGAGAGAGAGAAAGAGAGAGAGAGAGAGAGAGAGAGAGAGAGAGAAAGAGAGAGAGAGAGAGAGAGAGAAAGAGAGAGAGAGAGAGAGAGAGAGAGAGAGAACACTCATACATAGTCTAAATCTAAAGCTAAGCTAAAGCTAAACCTTTAAAAAAATTAGAATCCATTCATTCATCTGTAACTGCTTCATCCTAATCATTGGACAGTTTCACACTGCAACATGTGTTTCTGAGCTGTGGGTGGAAAATGGAGCACCCAGAGGAAACCCAGAGGAGACATGTCAAGAGAACACTCCAAACCCTTCACAGACCGTGACCCGAGTTGAGCATTCCACCCATGACTCTGGTGCTGCGTGGCAGCGACTCTAACTGCAGCAAACACAGTATCACTTGCCTTATGTATGTTTTCTAAGGCTTGTTGCATTTTGTCTGGATGAATGGCTGATAGGACAAATATCATGGTGGCAACATCAAGGCTCTCTTTTCGGATCACAGCTTGCAAGTCATCTTTAGTCAGGTCACACTGAAAAGCCAGACATCGCTCTGGGCTGTAGAGGGAATTTTGCTGCAAACCAATGAACAACAATTTTTAATAATTCAACATTTTTGTGATGTCAGAAACACCCAAGATATATCATTTACATATTTTAGTCTTCATGTCAGTGTTAGAACAGAAAACATCACTCTAAAGGAGGACAGGGGAAACATTTCCACTTACTTTCACAAACTCTACAGCGCGGGGTGAGAAGTCACAGGCATAGATGAAGATGTTGAGATCCTCTTCTAAAAGAGGGAAGATGCAGTTCCCCACTCCACATCCAGCCTCCAGCAACACCAGCTTCTGAGCCTCAAACTGAACCAAGAGGAAAACAACCAAATCAAAATGGTCTATGGTAATCTACAGCAAAGACATGACTTTTCCTGACCTTGCCTTGTTGCTGTACTTAGCAAAGAATCTCAATGAAAAGCTCTCTCAAATGTATGAGCTTGTGAAAAAAAAACAGTGCTCTGGCAAATTAGGCCAGTGTTGGGCCAAATATGGGATTTTAGATTCCAGCCAAGTGAAGGTAAGATGTGTTAACTGAAATTCATAAACAGACATGTCATAAACGTATATTTTAGAAGGGGATGTGTATCTAAATAGTGATGTATTAAAAACAGTTACAGTCTCAATGGTTTAGGGCTAAAACAGAAATATTTCTGATTGTTTATATTATGTTCTGCTTGTAATATTTAGGCCAAGGGCTTCAGGCCAGCTCTGTGCTCAGCTGGAGCTGGGTTAGATATGGGGCTGGATAGGGTTGAGTGGTATAACGATAATACTGTATACCACGGTATCTTAAAATGAGGGCTGTGTTTATGACGAGAGTGTGGTGTGTCAAATTTCGGTTCTGTGTCTTAAAAGTCGGCTAAAATGTTCATGTGAATTTAAGAGTGCCACAAGGAGGGGGCGCTGTGGGAGCTCAATGACTGCTGATGTCACAGTCTGAAAATGTGTGGAGAAAAGCACGAGCTCAGTAGCCCACCGCAGTTGTAAGTTTAGCGCTGAGTTTGGGTTAAAAGAGAAAGGAATTAAGTAGGGTGACCAGACGTCCTCTTTTTTAGACTTAAAAAAAATGTCCGGGCGGAATTTCACAAACGTCCGGGATTTTGTTTTTCTAGAGTTTACATAGAACTTCGAGAATCGTTTCGTTCACAAACTAGTCCCGCCCTCCCCTACTCCGATTGGTTCGCTTGAGTGAGAAGGGGGAGTGGTGAAGTAGCCTAAAATCTTCTGATTGGACGGTCTGACTGTAGCGCTAACGTTATTGGTTGATAACCTTCACTGTAAACATTTAATTGGTCAGTCTGCACGTCAGTAGTCCTTGTTTACGTCAAACAAATCTCAGACGATCTCAGATCTGTAAACAGACATAATTCTCAGAAAATCTCTGTACTCACAGGTATATGGCATTATCCTCTAAATGTGTGTTTTGAGCCTCAGTTTGCTGAAAAGTTTGCTGTGATGTGCTAAACCACAAGTGCCTGTTAGCTCCAGCTGTGTTTCTAAACAACGTACACTGTCTTATTTTGCTTATTTTCAAACTTTTCTGTTCCTTCAGCACCAGCTGCTGAAATTTGCTCTCCCAGAAACGGGTTTTTATCATCAGCACGTGTTCCGATGTGCACTGTCTGGCTGAGTTTAGCTAAATTCGCTCTTTGTGCTCAGAGATATAAGGCTCAGGGCAGTCTGACAGAGCACCCCCTCCCCACGCTAATACTGTATACTGAGATAATATTTTGAGACATTATTACGGTGTGAAAAATGTGGATACCGCCCATCCCTAAGGCTGGACAATAACTCAATATCAATATATGTTGTAATATAAAAGTTCCCAAAGCAATGATATGAACTTTATACACATTTTCAATATTTCAATATACATTATTTACAGCATCTATCACTGACTGCCATTTATTACCCAGTAAACAAGGAACGTCCCTGGACATTCAAAATAGGTCTAAAAGTAGTCTGTCCGTCAAGGACATAGTTTAAACATCAATGGACGTCCAAAATCCCTCTTAATAAGTTAGTTAAGTGGTGACCAATCGATAACGTCAGTGGACGTCCAAAATGCATTCTATACAAGTAATTTATTTCGGGACAAATTAATAACGTCAATGTACGTCCAAAACACGTCTAATAGTCGTCTTCTCAATGTCTGTGTTTGGACGTCTTTTCAACTTTCATTTTCAACCTTAAGAGAACGTTGATTAGACGGCCGTCATTACGTTATTTCAACGTTGAATCAACGGCTAAATGTTTACTGGGATAATATTGACAAAGCCAAGAGGTTTATGTTTGAGGGTGATGTCATGTTTCTTGTTTGTTCTGGGCAGTTTTTCTGTGGCTTTTATGTTGTTTATATCATATCATATTGACTTAAATGTAGAAATATATTGTGATAAAAATACTGGCCGTATCGTCCAGCCAGTTACATATGGACCGCAGGTTAGTGCTGATTGGGTAATGAGGTTCTTATAATAGTCAAACGTCTGTAGACACCAGCTCATCCAAAACCTCTTCTAAAATCCTTCTTATAAAAAGGGTATTAATAGGAAATTAGCTTTTTTCCTGCAGTAACAGTTTCTACTCTTCAGTACTGTAAGGATTTGATTGGATTTTTCCCTCTAGATCTGTAGTGGGATCATTGGACATTGTTTAGCTAGACCTAGTTCTGGATTCTAGTTCATCCCAGAGGGATGAGTCCACTCCAGAGAACACAGTTCCACTGCTCCACCACACCACGGTTCTGAGTGGCTTTCCCTCTGTGCACGTATAACTCCACTAACTCGTTAATAGAGTTAAATATGCCAACAACTTAACCACCATTCACACAAGAATGAATCACTGACCTCTCTGCAGGACTTGAGCTCTTCAAATTCTCTTATCGTCCAGTGTCTGTCTTTAAAGAAGTTAGTGCTGTTCCTTTTGTAAAACAAGTCCCAGTTTTTCTGAGCTTCCAGTTCCAACTTGTGCTGTTTAAAATCTGACACCAGAATACGGTCGTTTTTTAGTTTTTCTCTTTCTTCTTCTGTCAGAGTCCTTACACTGGAGTCTGTCCGTTGGAGAGGAAAGACAGGAGAAGACTCCACTGCTGCTGTAGCAGTCTCCTCAGCGTCCGCCATTTTCAACACCAGCTCAGCAACATTATATTCACCATATTCTCATAAATAACGTTGTAAACACAGGCTAAATAAAACACACAGGGAGAGTATGAACACCCACGTCCGGTCTCCACCGTCCTACTATAGTTTACACAGAAGAACCATGGGTAAACCCATACCTAGCTGATTAACTAAGACACTATAGTATTATTAATGTGTAAATATGAGGCAGGCTGAAGTTCATACCATAAACATGTACTAAATCACAACCTCATTCTTCTAACTTACTGCTCAGCTGGCTGTGTTCTTCTTCTGAAAGAAAATAGACGTCAATTTCAGACTCTCTGTACACAGCGACATCGTGTGGGCGCAAACAGAAAAGCACGCAGAAATAAAGGCAATAACTCTCCCAACAAACACGGTTACGTTGTGAGAACGTTGTGACAACATATTTTTTTGGTGCCCACAACGTTGTTTTTTAGGTTATCACAACGTTCAAATGAAATTCCTCAGAAAGTTGTGACAACGTTGTCTGACAACTTTCTGGGAGGTTGTGACAAAGTTGTTCCGACAACGTAACCAGTTCCACCTTTTGACAACGTTGTAGAAACGTTGTAAGAAAGTCGACAACGTTGTGACAACGTTGTGTGTTTGCTGGATCTGATAACGCATACCTGCCTGCCTTGTTTCTACACTAATTGTTCATTATATGAGCTCCACTTAACTCTGTCATTCTGCAATCACAAACTGTAGTTCACCTGCGTCATGTAACCACTGATGAAGGACTAGAGAAAGACCAACACGCACTGTGCAGCAACATAAGCTATGGTCTCTGACTTTGCTTTCACAAATGTGTCCAAGAAGCCAGTGAGTGTGACTTTAAAACTCCAGAAGCTATCTGGTTCTGGACACTGGCGACTAGATATAAAGGAAATAACAAAATATGCTGTGCAACAGGTGGACTGCAGTCTGTAGTTGTAGAACTAAAAGGTGCACCTAATTTAAGTGGTAATTTGAGTAATGTTCATTATTTGGAAAATTAGAGAGCTGTGCAGCAGCATTTACTGCTCCATTTCTGCTACTTTTAATTTTTGAATTTATGTACTTTTACACAAAGAAATTTTTTGTCATTAATTCATTCATTAATCTTCTTTAGCTCCTTCATAGCGCATAAAAAGACCTTACAGAGGGTCATCAACACGGCACAGAAAATCATTGGACACTCTCTCCCCTCTCTGGAGGACCTCAGGAGGGCTTACACTATTTTCAAGGACTGTACACACCCAGGACACCAGATGTTTGAATTGCTGCCCTCAGGCAGACCTTACAGACAACTTAAATCAAGGACAAACTGTTTGAGGGACAGATTTTACAACAGGGCCATATCTTTGCTAAACAAATACCAAATAGTTCAGGTATAACCAGTTCTGGTTTTGTTTAAACGGGTTCAGTGCAATAACGGATGCTGCTAAAAGTTACATTGTGCAATAAACGATGCTGCAGTTGTGGATTGTGTACATAGGAGAACTCATAGTTAATCACTTATGTTATGCTCTTAAATCTGTTTACTGCTTCCTTAAATAATATTCTTTTAAATGATTCTTGTTTTAACTCCTTTTTCTCACTTAATTGCACCAAGGGGAGGGGGGGGGGCAGTAACCCAATTTCGTTGTATAAGTAAAATGTACAATGACAATAAAGGTTTCATCTTCATCATCATTTCATCCTGTTTAGTCTCACACTGGGTTTGAAGCCTCTGTTGTGCTCAAAGCAGGAACACACCTATCACTCATTCACCAAGTCACTCACTCACACTTGTGAACAATTTCACACAGCAAATCCACCTACCAATATGTGTTGTGTTTTTGGTCTGTGTGTGAAAGCACCAGGAGGAAACCCACGCAGACACAGGGAAAACACATCAAAACCCTCACAGAACCAAGGCGAGGATTTAATCCAGGAACCCAAAACCCTGGAGCAGTCTGGAAGCTACCTTTTCATGTCTTTCATTTTTCACGACTAATCAATTTTTATAAGTTTTTATTTCACCCAATTTTCTCCCAGTTTCACTCAGTGCTTGTTCCACCCACTAGAGCTCCCCAGCTCACTTAGTGCTACCAAGTTGAAAGAATGAAGGGCAGAACAAGGTTATTGAGTCATGTGAATCCAGCCACCACATCTTTTAGAACACATGCTAACAGAATGTTATCAAAACAGCTCAACACACTTGGAGGAGAACATTGAATACCCAGTTCTATTATTTTATCTAACAGATGCCTGCACTGTTTTAGCATTGTGCTGAGTGACGTGGGGAGAGAGATGGCCAGCCTGTCCAACTAGAATTGTGCTTTCTTGCACTCCCTGGCTTCAGTCTAAGGCATTGCTTGTGATCTCCGAATGACTGCGCTAATGCTTAGACAGCTGCACCACTCAGAAGCAAATTTCCAGTTTTTGGAGCAGCCATATGATTAATAATAGCTTGAGATGTTATGAAGATTTAGATATCAGTAAAGCAAAGCCTGATACCCTGAAAGAATAGAAAAAAAGCTATTTCCAAAGCGTTATACTCTTCTCTTTCCATGCCTAATGTCACAGCTTTATTTAAAAGAAGACAGAATCAAAATAAACACAGGTAGATACAGGGAAACTAGACAAGACTAAACTATGAACTAAACAAAGACAGACAGGAGACCGGGGTAGACACGTGTACACAGGAAGACCAATAAAACACACATCTACGCACACAACACCACTCAAATCACAGGGGTATATCAGGACAAGACAAACGAGGAACACCTGGAGACAATAATGAGACAGAGTCAGGACTAAAGCGGGACTAGGGCGGAGACAGGAACAACAACAAACAGAGCCGTGTGCTACATGAGCCCATGGTGGGGAAAACAGACAGGACTGGCCCAGGATGTGACACCTAAAGTTATAAGAAGTAAGTTATAAACTGTACGTAAATATTTTTCATGCGTGTTGCAGTATTCTTACATTTGGATGTTTGATGGTTTAGGTTTTTGTTTTGCTTTATCTTTGTTGTGGGCGGCACGGTGGTGCAGCGGGTAGTGTCGCAGTCACACAGCTCCAGGGGCCTGGAGGTTGTGGGTTCGATTCCCGCTCCAGGGGACTGTCTGTGAGGAGTTGGTGTGTTCTCCCTGTGTCCGTGTGGGTTTCCTCCGGGTGCTCCGGTTTCCTCCTGCAGTCCAAAAACACACGTTGCAGGTGGATTGACTCAAAAGTGTCCGTAGGTGTGAGTGTGTGTTGCCCTGTGAAGGACTGGCGCCCCCTCCAGGGTGTATTCCTGCCTTGCGCCCAATGATTCCAGGTAGGCTCTGGACCCACCGTGACCCTGAATTGGATAAGCGCTTACAGATAATGAATGAATGAATGAATTTATCTTTGTTGTGCACATCTGTGCTGTCCAGTTTATGTTGTGATTGTCGTACCTGAATTGAAAGAGATTTTATTTTAAATCTATAAGGCATTATAGACACAGACACTCTCTGAGCTGTGAGAGGGAGCTTAGAGAGAGAGAGAGAGATGGAGGGAAATAATCTGAAGAAACTGTTGTTACAGGAGATCATTGAATGAATATTTATAAATCTTCACATTTTAAATGAGTGTTAAGCTTTAAATGGTGCGGTGTATGTCATTTGGTGCTTGTAAATCAGCTTCTTGATTATAACCTGATTATAACATTAATATTTAAAAGAAAAGTCAGAAGATGAGGACCCTGTCAAATATTAAAAATATGTAAATAGGTTTTTATTTCTTGGAGTGTTGATAAATTAGATTGGAGTTCCAGGGGTGGCAGTAATTTTGATATTTATAAAAAGAATTTAATCTCAATTTGAAAGATTACATTATTTTTGCATGTTTCTCACTTTTAAATGTTTCAGATCATCAAACAAATTCAAATATTAGTCAAAGACAACATAAATCCAAAAAAATCCAAACCTACATGGCCCTGTGTGAACCCCCCCACCACCAAGTTAAAACATAACATAACTGAGTTCAATTAAGTTCACACCTGTGTTCAATCTCTCTAGCCACACCTGTTTACTGTGTGGCTGGGGGGGGGGGGGGGGGGGGGGGGGGGGGGGCATACAACGCATACAACGCAGCCGTTGTATGCTTAGTTGAACCTATGTGTGCTTTTAGGTCCTTTACACCTTTATTTACTACACAAAAAATGGGAATTTCTTTTTTAATTCATCCGAGAACATACATTTACGTTTCGTCATAGCTGCTCGAGATGAGAGTAGGTACATGAGCTCTGCCTGACGTAAACAAGGACTACTGACGTGCAGACTGACCAATTAAATGTTTACAGAGAAGATTATCGACCAATAACAGTAGCTCTACAGTCAGACCGTCCAATCAGAAGGTTTTAGGCTACTTCACCACGCCCCCTTCTCACTCAAGTGAACCAATCGGAATAGAGGAGGGCGGGACTAGTTTGTGAACGAAACTTCTCGAAGTTCTATGTAAGCTCTAGAAAAACAAAATCCCAGACATTTTTTTAAGTCTAAAAAAGAGGACATGTCCGGGTAAAAGAGGACGTCTGGTCACCCTACCCAAGAGCGCAGCAAATACTCATCCAAGAGTTCACAAAAGATCCCACAACAACGTCCAAAGAACTGCAGGCCTCAGTTAAGGTCAGCGTTCATGACTCCACCATAAGAAAGACACTGGGCAAAAATGGCCTGCATGGCAGAGTGCCAAGACGAAAACCACTGCTGAGCAAAAAGAACATTTAAGGCTTGTCTCAGTTTTGCCAGAAAACATCTTGATGATCCCCAAGACTTTTGGGAAAATACTTTGTGGACTGAGGAGACAAAAGTTGAACTTTTTGGAAGGTGTGTGTCCCATTACATCAGGTGTAAAAATAACACTGCATTTCAAAAAATGAACATCATACCTACAGTAAAGTATGGTGGTGGTGGTGGTGGTGGTGGTGTGATGGTCTGGGGCTGTTTTGCTGCTTCAGGACGTGGAACAATTCTGCAAAGAGTGGGCCAAAATTCCTCCAGAGCACTGTGAAAGACTCATTGCAAGTTACTGCAAACACTTGATTGCCGTTGTTGTTGCTAAGGGTGGCCTTTGGGTTCTTGGGTTCAGGGGCAAACACTTTTTTACACAGGGCCATGTAGGTTTTTTCTCCCTTAATAATAAAATCCTTTATTTAAAACCAGCATTTTGTGTTTACTTGTGTTGTCTTTGACTAATATTTAAATTTGTTTGATCTGAAATATTTAAAAGTGACAAACATGCAAAGAAAAAAGAAAAAAAAATCATGAAACACTTTCACACCATGTTCAGTCTTTTTTTCCCGTTTTTCTCAGTCATCTTCCTTATGCACTTTTTTATATAAAAAAAAACAATCCGTAAAATATTGGCAGATGTGGTTGCCAGTATGTGGTCTTGTCATAAGATGCACAGAAACAAACACACACACACACACACACACACACAGACACACACAAATAATCACCCAAAAATCAAAAAGTCTCAAAGACAAACCCCCCCCCACCCCAAAAACTGAAAATATGGTGAAGCAAGGCATGCTGGGAGCTCCCTAATAAGTCCCAGCTCCTCCCAGTACTTGGACTGTACTTGGATATTAAAATATCCTTATTATTAATTAAACGTTTCTATGTGGTTCACATGTGTGATTAAAGTTATTATATAAAATATTCATACAACATTATTCTGAGAAAGGTCCCTATAGCAATAAATAACTGAACAAACAAGCTCCATCCAAAATGACCACTTCTACTGACATTTTGAGATCATTCTGAGACCATACATTGTCAGGGCCACACTGTCTGCTCAGCTGTGCTGCACGGTGTGAAATGTCCTTTAATCACAGCAACGAGAGCAATTCACTGGCCATAGAATTTAATATGTACTGGAACGGAAGATGTTATTTAATCCTTCTGACTGTGACTGCACTATGCACCAGTGGCCCATTAAATCTTTTTCATATACCCATGGAGACAGCTAAGTTCTCCCTGTCTTGCTGCCTCTTTCTTCCTTTCCTTCTCTTTTTTTCTCCCTCTTTTACTTATTCCCACTCTCTCGCTCTTTATACTCAATGCCTTTTTTTTCTACAACGAGGCGTTAAGTGACAGGTCAATTTCAAATGATTGTTTAATGTCACTGTGTATCTATCCATCTATCTATCGAAATGATGGTGTAATTAAAATCTCAAGTTTGAACTGAGGATGGTTTTTAATGTACTTCAGTTCAACAACTGGAAAAATAGAAAAACAAACAAAATAAAAAATAGAAACACAAGCTGCAACAAATCAAAATTCACTGCATGGCCCACATGAGCCTGTAAAGCTGCAAATAATGCGGCACTGGAACACTGAGGAATTTAAGTGACTCTATGACCACCAGAGGGTAGTGTAGGCTTAATATCACGTGTCTTGTTAGGAACGAATATCAAAATATCCAGCCTGTAATGTTTTTTTGGCTTGAGAAGTTAGAAAGACTAGTTGGTGTGTTTGACTGTTTTTGTGGGATCAAGTTCAGTCAAGGACATGATTTAACTCATCAGTGCATTGTCACTTTTGGAACCAGTCCTTGGTTCTCCAGAGGTTAATGGGAAAGAACAAAAAAATCCTAATTTTGAATGAAAGTTTTAGTAGTTTTTTTAAATTTATTTTTGTTTTCACAAAATTTGGTGAGGGCAGCACGGTGGTGCAGCAGGTAGGTGTCGCAGTCACACAGCTCCAGGGGCCTGGAGGTTGTGGGTTCGATTCCCGTTCCGGGTGACTGTCTGTGAGCAGTTGGTTTGTTCTCTCTGTGTCTGCGTGGGTTTCCTCTGGGTGACTGTCTGTGAGGAGTGTGGTGTGTTCTCCCTGTGTCTGCGTGGGTTTCCTCCGGGTGCTCCGGTTTCCTCCCATGGTTCAAAAACACACGTTGGTAGGTGGATTGGCGACTCAAAAGTGTCCGTAGGTGTGAGTGTGTGAGTGAATGTGTGTTGCCCTGTGAAGGACTGGCGCCCCCTCCAGGGTGTGTTCCTGCCTTGAGCCCAGTGATTCCAGGTAGGCTCTGGACCCACCACGACCCTGAACTGGATAAGTGGTTACAGATAATGAATGAATGAATGAAAGAGACCAAAAACTTCTATTTTATATTAATTTTATAATATTTTCTGGCGTTTTCAAATGGTGTTTGACAAAAATAGAATTAGTGGCCACATGTAATATCAATATCACTGCTCCACTCTGTTCAGTTTGGATTTAAAATTCATCTACTCTACAAAAAAAGTAAGAAAAGTAGACACGGTACCGTGGACGCAGACATTCACTTGTGTACATAGAGCTTTTTAGAAATACAGGAAACAAAACGCAGCTGCACATGAGCTTAAGGTCAACGTCCTCAATGCCGTGTACGAGCTGGAAGGGAACAAAGCCCCAGGCACTGTTCTCTCACCTGAATGCAATCAATTGAGGAAATTAACATCCCCAACAATCCAGGTTTTAATCCCATTGATTTGAATGAAGAAATATTTCCAATAGGAAAGCCATAGACCCTAATTAAAGGAACACTACCATAGTATTTTTACCTTAAAAATCACGGTGATGTTTCACTGAGTTGCAATAGGGAGAATAGAGCCTTGGCTATTTATTAAGTCCACTCATAATGCACTCCAGTAAATAACAAGCCATTCCCTCTTCGTCTCCTTGCGAAAGTGCCTCTTTAGAGATGGAGAAGCGTTCTAATTACATCAGCAATCATCTATATGTATAAGTTCAGCCTTGTCTATATGTGGAGTGGGAGCTGTGTTAACACCTAATCATGACGCCGCTCTATCTTTAGAGCTCCCACCTGCAGAGAGATGAGGGGTGAAGCCCACTGGCTACGAGAAAGCCTGGCAACATCTGCATCACCAATTGTACTTGCAATCAAGTCGAGCGGAAGATAATTGATACGCAATTATAAGCATATGTGAGCAGGTTTGAATTCCAAATCACAACAGGGGCGCCAGTCCTTCACACATTCACTCACACACTAACATCTACGGACACTTTTGAGTCACCAATCCACCTACCAATGTGTGTTTTTGGACCGTGGGAAGAAACCAGAGCACCAGGAGGAAACCCACGCAGACACAGGGAGAACACACCAAACTCCTCACAGACAGTCACCTGGAGGAAACCCACGCAGACACAGGGAGAACACACCACACTCCTCACAGACAGTCACCCAGAGCGGGAATCAAACCCACAACCTCCAGATCAACATTCACAGGGTTGAAAATCCATATTCGTGGGGACAAACATCACTACTGTTGGCATGAAACTCTTCAGACGTCTGGTTCCTATCGCCACCACTGAACAATTCTGAGTTATTTCTCCTGAAAGGGTTCTTGTGGAAATGATACACATTTTAAAATGTCATTAATATGCAGTATATCACTCTGTGATGTTGATGCTCTTTCATCTGATTGTTTGATTGTTTGTGTTGTGCACAATGTTCTTGCATCAGAAAAACAATGACACTAAAGCTCTGAAAAAACAGGCGAGTGATTCCAGTGACTCATTTTGTATGCAGCGTTTTGAGGAAAATATCATTGCCTCATGTCACACACACTCTGACTTTGTGTGGAGATAGAGATCAGATCATTCCGTCACTTTGTCCTTTATCACCTTGATCTGTGAGTAATTGGATCACCTGACAGCACCACATTCCAATGAGTCTCCTGCTTTGTGGAAGGTGATAGGATACATTTTGCGACAGATGTTATCCCATAACTTCTGCCTTTATTGCATGGCTCCGGATGACAGCTGAAACGTTCTGCCTTTTTGCTTTAGGGACTCAACAACAAAAGGGAGAAGAAGACATCTCTGAATGGTTTTGCATTGCTCCGCATGCAGTACTGTACAGCTGAATGTTTCTACAATGTCAGTGGAGTTTGCTCTTTTCAACCTTAAAGGGGAAACCAACAGCAAATATTTCAAAACAAATTGGCATAATTAAATGGCTCCTTCAGAATGATCTGATGTGAAATGCTCAGTTGTAGTGAAAGTCTGTAGTGAGTCAGAGCGGGCCACAGTGTTGGTGATAGGAACCAGACGTCAGAAGTCTTTGAAACCTTTGAAAGATACATCAGAACAATAAGGGAGAACCTGAGACATCGTTTTACGATAGCGATGAGCTGTAGTTGTGGGGCCTTTCAACATAACACGTAATATCTCGGTCAAGTGTAGTGGATAACACAACTGCTGTCTATGCAGGAGACTAGGGTTCAATTCCCAACTCAGACAGGGACACTATCGAGGGATGCTGCATAAGCCTACTTCTGTTACAAGATTAAAACTGGAATTGACTGTGGATAATTACTTCTGACCATAAATATATATATATTTTTTTCTTATCAGGTAACGCCTGATAGGACACATTGACCTCCTCACACAGTGCACTAATCATTGATAGTAACTGCATGGCCAGTAGTGCTAACACAGGTTCTGCGATTTGATGGACCCATTCTTCAGCTTTTAGCTCTGACCCTTAAGTTTCCCTGTCTTTGTTTCCTTAGCAACGCACACCTTTGATAGCCTTTTATCAAAAGGCAATCGAGTTTGTCAGGAAAAAGGGAAGCAATTTTCTTCGGTGCAGACATTGTAGACAGACATCAGTGGACGGCAGTGGCTGGAGCAGAAAATATTTGCAGTAATAAAGCTGTGGCCCACTCCGAAACCCTTACACCTCACTTGATTCTCTCTTTCACACTTACCCTTTTATTGCTCTCTCCTTCTTCTCCCTGTGTCCTCCTCTCTCACCATCAATCAGTGGATTGGGGAGACTCGGGGGGTCAGGGGGTCGAATGAATAAAGTGCAGGGGCTTCTTTTTCAGGGGTGACTGAAGCTTAGATATACCATATAACAATCTAACTCTTATACATTACTCTTATTTGACTATAATTGCTTTTACCCTTCAATAAATTCTCTGTTGATTAAGTGTAGCAATATTAATAATACTAATATATTTACTGGTACTAATATTTTTACCTAAGCAGAGAACTGAACCCCAGTTTGTTGCATAGAAGTCACATTCTTACATCCATCCATCCATCCATCCATTATCCACCGCTTATCCGGGTCCGGGTCGCGGGGGAAGCAGTCGGAGCAAAGAAACCCAGACCTCCCTCTCCCCAGCCACCGACGCCAGCTCCTCCGGGGGTATACCGAGGCATTCCCAGGCCAGTCGAGACATATAGTCTCTCCAGCGTGTTCTTGGTCTGCCCCGGGGCCTCCTCCCCGTTGGACATGCCCGGAACACCTCACCAGGAAGGCGTCCAGGAGGCATCCAAACCAGATGCCCGAACCACCTCAACTGGCTCCTCTCGACGTGGAGGAGCAGCGACTCCACTCCGAGTCTCTCCCGGATGTCCGAGCTCCTAACCCTGTAAAAGCCAGTTTCAGTAACCGAGGATCGGAACGCCAGGGCCCCCGACCCCGACCACCACCCAATCCACAATGCACCAGACCCGGATTACTACCTCTCCCACAGGTGGTGGGCCCATGGGAGAGTGGACCCATGTATCTCCTTCGGGCTAAGCCCGGCCGGACTCCATAGGTGAAAGTCCAGCCACCAGGCGCTCGCCATTCTTACATGTAAACTGTAAAGAGTCTTGCCCAAAGACAGTGGTATTGATGGATATGTTTTAGCGATGGGCTATAGCTTGGTAGCTGTTAGCGATTTACGCCATGAGAGACCAGGGTGGTGGTTGGTAGGGGAGACAGGCAACTTCTGACCCATTGGCTTAAAAAAATGGTGGGTTTTAAGTGAGCCCAACTGTAAATATGCAGTATTAATGAAAGCTAACTAGCTAACATGCTATATTAGCGGTCATCTACATATATAAGTTCAAGGGGATAGCGTCTTTCAGCATACCAGTCATAGTATTTTAGTATAGCAGGCAGTGTTTCTGCTATCATACACTGACAAAGTTAGCCTATGTCCAGCAACTAACTCACAAAATGCACAATGTTAGTTCCAGATACAGCCACAGTCCCTGAGGAAGGAAGAGAAGACACCTCTTCATGTTCAGATGCAGTAGAACATATGAGACAGAGTGAGCTACCCAAAATGACATTGCAGGGTTGCTGCAAGATTAGCCTCCACTCCAAATGATTCCCTGTGTGTTCTGTAGAAGTCCGACTGAAGAATCTTGTTTAAGGTTGAATATTAGTGTATAATTGTGGCCTAATATGTTCACTGAATAGAAATCACATTGTTTAGACTCTTGCCCAAGGACTCTTACTGGAGGAACATGGGGAAATGAATCCTAGTCTTCTGTGTAGAAGTCAGCAGTGTTATCCACTACACTAGCCCAACTAATTACTGCAACAGTAGTTTATTCATGTAAACACTTCGCTATATTTTTTCAGAGGTAATGATCATTAAACAATCTCTTACTTGCGGTAGACTGACATTGGTTTACATTGAAATGCACTGAGTGAGACGAGAGCTTGTGTTGGCGCCCGTACTCTCGCCGTTGAGCTAGATTAATGTTTCCCCCGCTGCTGGAAACAAATGTGAAGCTCACGGCATACCAAACACCGTCGCCATTAGTGTGCCGTCCACGTGGCCCTTACTGCACCCTCTCTCTCTCTCTCTCTCTCTCTCCCTCTCTCTCTCATTCTCCCTTCGCTTTTCTGCCCTCCCTCTCCCTCTCCCCTCTCTCTCTGTCTCTTTCCCGTTCCCTCTATCCTCTCTCCCTGCCTGTGTCTCCTCTGGCTCAGTGGTGTGTTTCTAAGAGATAAGACCCTTGCTCATTTCACACATGAGCAGAATGGGAAAAGGAGGGTGGTGCTAGTGGTTGGGGGTTAGTGTGGTGGTGGTGGTGGGGTTTAGGGGGTGGGTGTTGGTGGGGGATGTGGGAGTGGGTTGAACATGACTGCGATGGCAAAGTCTAGCCCAGTGCTGCCATCCTCTTCTTTTTCTTTCTCTCTCTCTCACCCTCTCTCTTTCCCTCTGGCGATGGAGTATGATTGGTCCCTGTTTCTCGTAGACGTGTCCAGTGAACCCAACTGTTCCGATGGTCCGTGGAGAAAAACTAATTCTGGAGCTCATGAATAGCCAGTAGAAGCTCTAATCTCCTGCTACCCGTGCCATATGTTGATTCAGATAGCGACATCTTCATCAGGTAAACGGTGTAGACACACGGCACACGTGACAAATCCTTTTAATCAAAACAGGCAGTGTCATTAAAGAAGTTAGCTTTAACTATACACACCTTAAAGTCATGAAATCCGTTACGAAAACACGCAATATAAAATCCTTTTATATATTTATCTTGTCCTGGATCATATTAAACCCCATTACAGCGTATCATTTTAAAGACAAAGTTCAAAGAGTTTTATGTTTTTATACCAAAATCATTTGACACATGCCTTCCCCAAATCATCTTACCTCAGTATAAATGATACAGGTAAATGCTTGGCAAGCTCAGAAACCTTCCTTTATATTATGTTTCATTTGGAATTACAATAATGTGTAAAAGTCATAGACCACTTTACTTATATTGTTCTATTAAAGGAACACTAGGTAGTATTTTTATCGTAATATTACAGCTTTGAAATCACTGTGATAATTCACTTACCTGTAATAGGGAGAACAGAGCGTCTGTTGTTGCTACTCCAGGCCCAGCAATGCGGAAACTGCATTATTTACATTTACATTTACATTTATGCATTTGGCAGACGCTTTTATCCAAAGAGACTTACAAAAGAGGATCTAACATTCAAACTACAGCACAATTTATACAAAATACCTTACATTGAGTTCAATATGCCAGGAAGTAATAAGCGCATTAAAGAAAGACTTTCAGTGCAAAAGATACTCTCGGAAGAGTTGGGTTTTCAAGGATTTCTTGAACGTGGAGAGGGTTCCTGTTGCTCTGATGGTGCTTGGAAGCTCGTTCCACCAGCGTGGTACCAGAGATGAGAATAGCCTCGACTGACCTGTACGGGGGGTTGGCCGTGTTAGTTGGATTATGTTGGAGGGTAGGAAACCATACCCCTCCACCCAATCTTCCCATTCCCTTTTATTTTAGGGCAGAGCAGTAAAAGTGAATTACACTCACTTTACACAGAATTACACAGTAGGGGGAGCCCAGGAGCAAAAATACCAAATCTTAACTAGTGTTGCTTTAAAGATCACATTTAGTGAAAATCAAGTGTGTAACCTTGTGAACGTGTCCGTATCATGATGTTTATATACGTATCATGAGAGAAATAAATGTCATGGCTGAGCACTTCATCTTTGATACTGCAGGGTCCCAAGACAGTCTCAAACAGGTGAATGTAGACAGTCAGGGATTCAGACAACATAACCCTTAGTGGCCAATCCCATCGAATTGCACCGCAGGTGAGTGGCAGAGGTTTATGTGGTTAGGCGAAATAATTAGCATATTTATAAATCTGTAAGTACTGAATTTAATGAATGTGACGTCAGCTTTCCAGTAATTTATTTGTCCATACCTTTGCATTTATCATAGCATTCAATATCCTTAGTGGGCTTGTTTTTTGATTTCCACACCTGAAGGGTTCAGTTTTAAAAGTTGGTTGCATTTTCAGCTTATGTTCAGAACAGTCCTAAGAAAATTCAGTGATGTTGACGTCTGAGCTCTAGGGTGGCAAGCTCAGCTTATTATTTCTTTGTTGACTATATCTTTTCTTATTTACAGCATATTGACAGCTTACACATACTTTCAGACTCATCCTAAATTGGACCTCTCACAGTAGAAAAATGGTGAGAAAGCTGTGGATATATTTTCAGAAGCAATGGATGAGCTTGATCTTTTACTCTCTCTTAAAGATTTAAGCTTTAACACTCTCTTATCTGATGGTGAGTGTTGGTGGTAAAGCAGTTCTTGCACGACTTTTAGAAGGCCCAGTTTCTTGATTTCTTTGTATCATTCATTCATTGTCTGTAACCATTATCCAGTTCAGGGTTGCCGTGGGTCCAGAGCCTACCTGGAACACACTTTAGAGGGGGCGCCAGTCCTTCACAGGGCAACATACACACACATACAAAAATTCACTCACACCTACAGACACTTTTGAGACGCCAATCCACCTACCAACGTGTGTTTTTGGACTGTGGGAGGAAACCGGAGCACCCAGAGGAAACCCACACAGACACAGGGAGAACACACCACACACCTCACAGACAGTCACCCGGAGGAAACCCACGCAGACACAGGGAGAACACACCACACTCCTCACGGACAGTCACCTGGAGGAAACCCACGTGGACACAGGGAGAACACACCACACTCCTCACGAACAGTCACCCGGAGGAAACCCACACAGACACAGGGAGAACACATCACACTCCTCATGGACAGTCACCTGGAGGAAACCCATGCAGACACAGGGAGAACACACCACACTCCTCACGGACAGTCACCCGGAGGAAACCCACGAAGACACAGGGAGAACACACCACACTCCTCACAGACAGTCACCCAGAGGAAACTCACACAGACACAGGGAGAACACACCACACTCCTCACAGACAGTCACCTGGAAGAAACCCATGCAGACACAGGGAGAACACACCACACTCCTCACAGACAGTCACCCGGAGGAAACCCACACAGACACAGAAAGAATACACCAACTCTTCACAGTCACCCAGAGGAAACCCACACAGACACAGGAAGAACACACCACACTCCTCACAGACAGTCACCCGGAGGAAACCCACACAGACACAGGGAGAACACACCACACTCCTGGAGGAAACCCACGCAGACACAGAGAGAACACACCAACTCTTCACAGACAGTCACCTGGAGGAAACCCACACAGACACAGGGAGAACACACCACACTCCTCACAGACAGTCACCCGGAGCGGGACTTGAACCCACAACCTCCAGGACTCTGGAGCTGTGTGACTACGACACCTACCTGCTGCACCATTGTGCCGCCCTGTGTGTATCATCTGAATCACAGTTCATGCAAAGGAATCTATGCAGAAGTATCTCCTCTAAAGTAGTAATTTATTGGGTGTTTTGACAGGCAGTGAAATAAATCACGGATGGTCCCTGACTTTTGCACAGTAATATTTGTTATGGTATAGAAAGAAAACACATGGCTTCCAATTTACATTTTGTGTAATGTGAAGTAAATAAATACCTATTTTGAGCTTTTTCTACAGAATATTTAAACAATGTCTGATTTCAAAGACTATATAAACTAATTTAAAAGATCTTAAACAGTAATATTATTCTATATAATAGTTTATGACTTCTGGATAAATGTACTGTAACTCTGGATGGCTCCTGAAGGTAATTGTGTGCTGCCCCATGACTTGCTGGACCTGTCAGAAATGAAGGGCACATAAAAAGAGTTTAGTCATGCGTGTACAAGCTAATAACCTGTTGCTCCCTGTGCTTAAGAAAAACTTTTACAGTTCCTTTGTCTTTCTTACACGCTCTGTACCCACACAGTTGCGTCAAAGTGGAGGAGGAAGAGGGTCTCGGTTTGTGCAGCAAGCATGGAAGGATCAAAAGTTTGAAAAGGTAACAGCTGGGAACTGGTTTAGAAAAAGTCTTAAGGTAGTGTATTGTACCAAAGCAAGATGGTGTCACGAGTTTTGGGAATTTTACCGTGTTTAATTTTTTTCCATTGGATTTTTGAAAACTAAAACTGACTTCAGAAACACTTTGGCAGTCATTTTCCAGAATGATTCTCATTATAATCATGTCAGCAATATTAGGAATCTTGGAGAAAGAAACATTTTGGATGCTGCCAGGTGCCAGTTATAATTTGTTCTGCTTCAGTTTTTTCTGGCTTTAAACAATGGACATTGCTCCCAGTAATGCTGTTTTGTTATTAGTAAGCACATCTGAAGTTGAGGGCGGTACGGTGGCGCAGCAGGTAGTGTCGCAGTCACACAGCTCCAGGGACCTGTAGGTTGTGGGTTTGATTCCCGCTCCGGGTGACTGTCTGTGAGGAGTTGGTGTGTTCTCCCAGTGTCCGCGTGGGTTTCCTCCGGGTGCTCCGGCTTCCTCCTACAGTCCAAAAACACACGTTGGTAGGTGGATTGGTGACTCAAATGTGTCCGTAGGTGTGAGTGAATGTGTGAGTGTGTGTTGCCCTGTGAAGGACTGGCGCCCCCTCCAGGGTGTATTCCTGCCTTGCGCCCAATGATTCCAGGTAGGCTCTGGACCCACTGCGACCCTGAATTGGATAAGGGTTACAGATAATGGATGGACATCTGAAGTTATTAATATTCTTGTGACTTGTGATTAAGTTCTTGTGATTTGTAAGTCCCTGGAAAATAACTTCACTATCATCAAGCTACTGAAGCAAAAAGGTTCAGCTAGTAACTTCACTGCTCCCCAGCTGCATATTGATAGCCAATGTCTCAATGTCTCAAGTTTTTAATAAATTATTCCTTGTCTTTTGATTGTGCTAGATATGGGGTACTGAGAAACGCTACTGTCATCCCCCTACGAGAGCTGGGTTTTGTTCCTGGTTCAGGAAATATCCAATAATCATTGGGAAAGACTCCTAACACATTTTCTGTTGTCTCATGCTGCTTGCAGTAGATAAACAGATAGGTCGATAGATGGAGAAGAAAGAAATAATGTAAAAAAAGACTAACAAATATTATTTCATGTCAGACGTTGTGTAAAATATATATGTTTGTCATGGTCTAATGCCACTGAATGCTCATCAGGGGTTCTAAAAATCTACACTGTAATTTATCGATTGCTCTCTCTGTCCACATCACCTACATTTAATAAACAAAAACACCTCAACCACATGACACACTTTTTCAATTCCTACTTCCCTTTTCTGCTGCAGACTTATAGGGTCTTCCCTCACTCCAGCATCTTTGACAGCAAAAAGGTTTGGTCATAACCCAAAAGCTGTTAGGGAGCCCCCTGGTGGTAGTGGGATCCTAAACAACCGATGATGATGTTTATTGTGCAGCTTCACCTCCAACAGTAGGCACAAACATTACTTTTTTTTCAGGCTGATAGTGCTTTCCTGTCTGCTCAAATGTAGCATGCGTTGGTTGAAGACATTGGAATAGACAGAAGGTCACTGCAAAGTTGTTCCCTGATTTGCAGTCACTCTGAGAGTTGACGTTTTGCCTAATTAATCACCCCTCATCGACACCAAGGCAGTAATCATGTGTAAACATGCCATGTTTACAAGGAAGGGGAAGCTCCTGGGTGGGAGGAGGAGAAGTACACAGGCCAGGGGTGTCTTTGCTCCAGATGTAAATCTGCTCCCTGTTTAACTGCTCCCCAGTGCTACATTAACCGAGCTCAGGTCGATCCGCCAGTGGCACATCATTGGACTGTGTGTGAAATTACTTCTCTGCCGTTCTCTCAGTGGAGCAATGAATGAAGCCGCAGTGGCTCCAGCAGTGTAGCAAACATCAGCCTATCTGTTCCGGCTCCAGATGAATAGAACACGACCCCCAAAAAAGCAACGCCTCTATTTTTCACAGAAGTCTGAGGTAGGGTTCACTCTGGTAATTTGTACAAACTCAGCCAGGCACATTGATATCCAAAGCCTCAGTGAGCACCCTCACTCATGGCCAAGGAATTATACAGATTACTCACAGATCAATTTCATTCTTTACAGTGTATTTACAATAATTGCTGGGGTGAATAGTATATTGTTAAACTTTTTTACAGTTTAAATGTTATACTTTTCTCAGGTGCTACACCTCGCATGTGATCTGTATCAGCCTCAGCACTGCCTCCCCACAGGGCTGTGTGCTGAGCTCCCTGCTTTAAACTCTCTATACCCAGGAATGCGTTCCTGCCCACCACAGTAACACCATTGTTAAATTTGCTGACGATACCACGGTAGTAGGTCTTATCTCTGGGGGGATAAGTAAGCCTACAGAGATGAGGTGGAGTGGCTGACAGCATGGTGTAGGAACAACATCCCTGAGAAACTGCTGGTGTAGAGGCTTGCACAGAAGCTCAGAAGAGTTCCACAGGGTCATTAGGGTCGCACAGTGGATAGTCGGCTGTCCTCTCCCCTCACTAGAAGAAATGTACAGTTCCTGTTGTCTCAGCAACGTCAAGAAAATTCTTAAGGATCTATCACACCCAGGACATGTACTATTTGAACACCTGCCTTCTGAAAGACATTTCAGATCCATAAACACTTAAACAGTTTCAAACTTTCAGCCATTTCTATGCTAAATACCGCTAAGTCGTCAGTTTAACCTAGTGCGCCTATTGCAATACAATACAGTTTCATATTTACAGTACAGCTTAAAGTCAACACTGGCTAAGGGACAAGTGCAAGATGACGTATGTAGGAATAGAAAACAGCGTTCTGCTGCTACACACTATTTTGGTATTTATTCCTTTTTCTTTATACATTGTATATCTTACTTCTAAATTGAGTAATTGTGTTTTATATTGCACCTCAATTTTGTTTTCCATTGTTACAATGACATTAAAGATTCTTCTTTTTCTTCTTCTTAATGCACTGAACAGGCACGTCTTCATCACACAGAGACAAGAACAAGCTCGCGAAACACTGAAACATGTGAAATGCATGAAAGATGACGGTGAAAATGAAAAGAGAATTATGTGCCAAATGTAATCTGCTGCATCCATGAGGAAAGCTGTGGATCTCCCTCCTGTCTTCCTCTTCACTGCGGCTTCCATCGGCCAGTGGAGCCCCAGCACATTTATTAATTCAAATTTTAATTGAATTTTTCTCACAATTTCCGTGCTTAGTTAATCCTCGTGCTGTCCTCAGGGCGGATGATTGGCGTGTAATTACTGTCTTTTGGCGCAGACAAGATGCAATATGTGCTTTTTCTATGTGCTCATGCATTCTCTCTCTCTCTCTCTTTCTGTCCTCCATTTCTACATAATTCTACATTTTTATTGCTCCTGTCATTTCTCAGCATCTCTCGCTCCATTCTTTTCACATTGTGATTCAAATTTTTATTTCTCAAATGCTTCCTACAACCTAACAGTTCTCAGCATCCCTCTCTCCGCTCTTTCTCTTTCTCATTCTCTCTCTTCATCTTTTTCTTCTTACACATTCTACATTGGGTGGTGTTTTCCTACTTTCCTCCAATAGTTATAGTGACAGAGGCTCTATTCTCCCTTTTACAGCTCAGTGAAGCATCACAATGATTCTGAAGCTGTTAATTTAGGGTGAAGATATTGCATAGACTTGCTTCAATAGAATTAAAAGTAAAAGCGCAAAAGTAACAGATCCCCCTCTCCCTATTTCTCTCTCTCTCTCTCTCTCTCTCTCTCTCTCTCTCTCTCTCTCCATGTTGCATTGTGATCCTTCCTTTTCATTCCTAATCTTCTTTATACTTCCTACACACTCCCAGCATTTCTTTCATCCCTCCATCTCTCTCTTCCTCTTTCGCCCTTCAGTCTTTACCCCAAGGCCTTTCTTGTTTGGTTTGCCCACTTTAGTTCCTTCTCCATCACTCCTGAGCAGTCCCCTATCTCTCATACTATCTCTCTTGTTGCTGTTTAATTGTGTACCAGGCCTCCTGTTTGTGAGAGTTGCGCATGGGCTCTTCCTTCTTTTATACGCGGCAAGAGGGCTTTGGGTCGTAATAATTATTTTTCCCGCGGACCTATCAAACTGGGCATCGGCCTGCGGCGCCAAAGAGCCCAGCTCGTCCGTTCTTTGAGGACGCGTGTTAATAAAACAAGAGGCAGATAATAGTAATTACCACTCGGCTGAGGCAGCTCTCCAGCGGGGGAAAGGACAGAGAGAGGGGCTGTGTATGGTTGGGCCGCCATGTCGGAGGGATTCATTTTGCCTTTAATTAGAGTACCCCCTCAGTGATACTGCTTCCCTTTCTTGCTATGTATCCTCTCTCTCTCTCTCTCTCTCTCTCTCTCTCTCTCTCTCTCTCTCTCTCACCACCATATTAGCATAAGTAATTACAAATTCCTGTGTGCCTGCATGGGTTTCTAATTTAAAATAAACCCGCCGATCTCTTTGATTCACTTTTAGGTTGGAGCAGCCTGTCTTGTACAATTAAGATAACAGGGGGTTTTGTGATGGGTGCTGCTGGTGGTGGGAGAGGGTGGGTAGGTGGGTAATTGGACCCCCCCCCCACCCTTTCACTGTTATCTCTAGCTTTTTTTGTTTCAAACTCTCCAGAGCCTTTCTGAAGACTGCTTGTGTTGCATATTGAAGTCTGAGGGGCAGTGGCAGTGCTGGGAGATGAATGGGATTCTGAAGCTGGTGCTGGTGTAATTCCATTGATTTCACTTCAGAGGAAATCCACCCACAACACAGGAATCTGTATCCACTCGACAAATAACACTCGCCTGCAATAAGAAACAGAGGAACAAACAAACAAAAAAAAAAATATATATATATATACAAGCTACTCATGAGAATGCATTGCAGATCTGTCTTTGAATGCATTGCAGATCTGTGCTCTGATGCTCTGAAACACACCAGACAACAGGCAAAAACACAACCACAACTAGATCCCAGACGTCCAGCTCAAAATACAGTGGACTAATTACAGTCGTCCGATCAGCTTTTCCAAAGAAATCCACAAGGATAATTTTCTACATGTTGGATGCATTGAGTGAACTTCAGGACGGCCATTTCTGAGACAATCCAGTCACTTACACACCACCGTAGACAATTCCACACACTCACCCAGTCACTCACAATCTGGACTGGACTGTTTCACACACAGTCTTCCTATATTGTACATTGCTGACTTATTGGACAATATATGGTCATTTCTTGAATACATTTTTTGACCTCAATATTGGCCATTGATTTTACTGCTGTGTTTGTTTCAATAAAAATGATGTCACTAGTACAGGCAGCGGTGCTGTTCAGTTCTCTGGTTTTCTCTGGTCTCTGTTCTGGGGCTATTAAGTTGATCTGTTTAAAAACTGTTATTTTATTTATGTTTTATCTACGTAGGAAAGGTAAACTTTTTTCTTTTTAAAATATTTCAGTTCCAAAGTCTACAACTGAAGGGAAATGCTGTTCTGTTTAGGTTCAGAAGCTCCACACATTTTAAGATGGAATGGTATGTTTGAGGAAAAATTGACTGTTGTTTAACTTGAAGTTTTATTCGCTGTTTAGTTTTGTAGCACTTTGTAGCACAGTCTGTGTTTACTTTCATGCAGTTAGCGCTCTCCCAAATTTAGAGTTTGTTCCATCTACAGTGTTTCTTCCAGTGATGTGTTGAGTTTCTTTTTTCCACTGTCAACTGTCAATACCTCGGTGCTCACATGGAAAAAATATTGTATTTACATTTTTATTTTATTGTTTTAATTTCAGTTCCAATTTTGGTTGGATTTGCTTCCCATATCTCCCCCTAGCAAGGATAACACTCCACAGCCAAATCATTAAAACGACCTCCTTTCTCTGCTCATTGTCCATTTTATCAGCTCCACTGACCATATGCAGTTTTACACAGTTACAGACTGTGGTCCATCTGTTGCTTTATACATTGTTAGCCCTTTTTCATCTTGTTCTTTGGGCTAACAACACAAACACAAAGAGGTATAATTAGGGTGGTAGATCGTTTACAGCGCTGCAGTGACACTGATGTAGTAAGTGGTGTTTTGAGCTGGTATTAGTGGATCAGACACAGCAGTGCTGCAAGAGTTTTAAACACCCCAGTGTCACTGCTGGACTGTCAATAGACCAAAAACCAAAAAATTCCCAGACAACAGCATCCCAGGATTAAGGATTAGAGAACCACTAACACAAACACAGCATCAGATGACCTACTGCTTTTGAATTTACACCTACACATCATTTAAAAACTCCAGCAGCACTGCTGTGTCTGATCCACTGGTACCAATGCAAAACACTAATAGGGGTCTGTCAAATTAGGAAGCGCAACAGATGGACTGCAATCTGTAACTGTAGAACTACAACATGTCTGCATGATCAGTAAACAGATGAGTGACTTTAATGTTGACACCTGCGAGCCCTGTATTTCTTCTGAAATCTTTACCAGATGCAGAACCTGCTTCAACTCCTCTGAGAGGGTTTGGGACATAGCTGTGTGGCTTTATACCCCTCTAGCCGTTCCTAGGCATTAAGTGTGGTGACATAACAAGGCTTAAAGCTGCAGAAATATTAGAATCTATTGCAGTAGATTGCAAAATATTACAGTATATTCACTACAGTATAACTTCACTACACTCGGTAAAAAGAATGAATTATAGGAGGAAGTTGTAGCTGAACTGGTGAAATGATTAATTATTATTAAAAAAAAGAACATGTTAAATTCCTGGGTGCATTAACTTAGGTTAACGTGTTAATTATTACTGCATTATTTATTACTGGAAAAATCTTAGCCTCGCACGATTACTGTTCCTCAGCATGATGTCAGTTTTAGATTCCCACTGCATTCATGAGGTAATATACTGGGCATCCTTGAAGGTTTTCAAAATAAAGGATTTAAGATGGAAATAGACGGACCGAGGGGGCAAAGAACAATCGTTTTAAGGCGGCCCAAGGGTAGATGTTGTTGAACACCTAGTAAGAGGGTAGGCCGGCGCTCCTGGCTTTTTTGGCAGCTTCCTATTTTGCATGAATTAGGTTGTCAAGGCCTGGAGGAGGTGAGACGCTGGTGTTCATCATTGGGAGATTATTTGCGGCGCTCTCTGAAAGCCACTGGCAGGCCTGTTTGAAAGAGATGCTTATTAAACCTGCACCAGGGGGAGGAGCAGGACGGCAGGAGGAGACTTTTTTTTTTACATTTATTTATTTATTTATTTTTGAATGGCTCTTCTGACAACATAATTTGCATTCTGTAATTAACTGTCTCTCTTGCTCACTTTTTTTTTTTCCAAACCCTCCCTCAGTTTTTTCTCACTGCCACTCGCACTCGCACCCGCACCCTCATATTTTTATTTTTTGTCCTGCAGGGGTTAGTGCCTGACAATTCCAAGCCTGTGAATTAGGTCTGTGTTGCCCCGGTAACAACTCTTTATCACAGACCAGCACACTGAGGCAGGAGAAAAGCTGACGTCTGAGAGGGAAGGATTTTGTGGAGGTGTGTGTGTGTGTGTGTGTGTGTGTGTGTGTGTGCTTCTTAACTTAGTTTTAATGTAATGGTGCTAACTGCTAATAGGAAGAAGGATGCAAAACTATACTTTGGATTTCTTAAGATATCTTTGTATATAATTCAAGAACTCCTTTACAGATGGATATAAACCATTGTATGTTATAAAATAAAGGAGTAATATTTAATTTTGGGCCATTGTTGTTGATCCACTCATAATGACACAGAGTGAATGCCAGACATTGCTTTAAAATTATAAAAGATATATATATATATGTGTGTGTGTGTGTGTGTGTGTGTGCATACCCTGCTGCTATTATCTCATCGTTATACAAAGGTAAATAATACCGTGCAGCTTTATTCACTCACAGCATGAAATAGAACCAACCTTGTTTCTCTATTTTTATATAATAATATTTTAAAGTAACAGCTGCCATTCACGCTGTGCTATAGATGTTGATGACATGTTGTTGTCTCAAAGTATGATAACATGTCACATTCTGCCAATCAGTCATGCAATATTACTGCCCCCTTATGACACCCACCTGTAACACACTCATTGATATATATATATATATATATATGAGCCTAGAGCAAGGGATTATTTCCTCTGAAAGTACTGCTCCCATTTTTGTTTATTTTTTTTTTTTATTGTTCACCTAAGAGTTAATTTCACTGAAACCAATGGGGTGCAATTACTTTTTAAACTTTGTGGTAACTTTGTAGTAATTCTCTTATATCCTTGTGAATTTTTGGTTGGGAAGAAAAGGGTTAAAAATGCCTAAATCCATAGTGTAAAACATTCATTCGTTATCTGTAAGCGCTTATCCAGTTCAGTGGGTCCAGAACCTACCTGGAATCATTGGGCGCAAGGCGGGAACACATCCCGGTGCGCCAGTCCTTCACAGGGCAACACACACACACACATTCACTCACACACTCACACCTACGGAGACAGGGAGTACACATCAAACTCCTCACAGACAGTCACCGGGAGCGGGACTTGAACCCACAACCTCCAGGTCAGTGGAATCAACCAGTCACGTTTTACAATGAATGGGACTTTACGGGAATCTTTAATTCATTGTCAATCATTGCTAAGATGAGCTGCATGTGGTTCTACCTATAGCTCCCACACAGAAGGAAGTGTCTGTTTTCCAGCTGCTGCTGTTTAGCTCTGAGGTGACACGAAGGCTAAATGTCAAACCGATTCACCAAGCTTTTAACATCAAACTCAGATTTTATCTCCTTTCCGCCTCTACATCAAACTACAATTTTATGGTCTCTATCAAATGTGTCGAGCAGTTGGGAGAGAATTATGTGCTGCAGCTGTGCTACTAACTGCTCTACTCTAAAGGTCTGGCCATCTCTTTCTTTAGAAGAACTATCCCTGATTCCCAAAACAAATTTCAGTGGGTAGTTCTCTGTAGAAGCACTTTTGTAAAAGATATGTGCAAGAAAGTTCTATCATCAGGAGATCAGCAGCTCAATCCCTGGTGACGTCTTAGCCACCCAAGGCTGGAGAGTGGACTCCAAGAGAGCGGTTTGGCCTTTCCTCTTCCACATCATCCAGCACAATGCTAGCATAACAACCTAACTGGCAGCCAATGTCCTCCTCCAAGTGTGTTGAGCTGTACAGGTGTGTTGTGTTAGCACTAGTTCCAGGATTCATACAATGTGTAAAAAATAGAATTGACAAATATTTTGGTCAACATGTTTTTCAAAAAAGAGGACACTGGGGACACACAGGCATTCAAGCAGGCCTACGTTGTAGGACTGGCAGTGTGTGTGTGTATGTGTGTGTGTGTGTATGAGGATGGGATAAATCAATCTCTAAAATCATGCAACTAAATTAATGCACATTAACACACAAACATTTACTCATTTACCAAGAATTAACAAAAGCATTAATACATCAGCCATTTGGAGATTTGGCACTTAGACACTGAAATGTCCCAAATCAAAATTTTTTTGACATACCAAGAGGATATGTTCAGGAAAAAGAGGACATACGGTCACCCTCCCTAACCTTAAACCTAACACTAAACCTACCCTAGCCCTACACTTAACCATTAACCTAACTCTAATCCTTCACAGGGCAACACACACACACACACATTCACTCACACACTCACACCTACATGAGTCACCAATCCACCTACCAACGTGTGTTTTTGGACTGTGAGAGGAAGCTGGAGCAGACGGAGGAAACCCACACAGACACAGGGAGAACACACCACACTCCTCACAGACAGTCACTCGGAGGAAACCCACACAGACACAGGGAGAACACACCACACTCCTCACAGACAGTCACCCGGAGGAAACCCACGCAGACACAGGGAGAACACACCACACTCCTCAAAGACAGTCACCTGGAGGAAACCCACGCAGACACAGGGAGAAAACACCACACTCCTCACAAACAGTCACCCAGAGGAAACCCACGCAGACACAGGGAGAACACACCACACTCCTCACAGACAATCACCCAGAGGAAACCCACGCAGACACAGGGAGAACACAACACTCCTCACAGACAGTCACCCAGAGGAAACCCACGCAGACAAAGGGAGAACACACCACACTCCTCACAGACAGTCACCCGGAGCGGGAATGGAACCCACAACCTCCAGGTCCCTGGAGCTGTGTGACTGCGAAACTAACCTGCTGCGCCACCATGCCACCCACTACGAATGCAGATGAAGCAAAATATAAATACTATAGCAATATATGGAGTGCTCTTTTCAGTAAAAAGTGGAACTGTCAATGACTAAATGGCTGTGGACTAGGTAGACCCTCCACATTCCCTAAGGGTTCTAGGTGAAACAAAGTTGTATGGACGTTATATGGCGATTCTTTAATGTTTGAAAAGGATCAAAGTGGTCATGCACTAACAAACCTCGTCCAAGTTTTCTTAGGTGACTAAAAGGCATTTCTCTATGGCATTGCTTCAAAACCCATATAGCCACATTATTTTATCCTGCGACTGAAACACAAAATCCCAGGTGTACAGCTGATCTCATTAAAAAACCTGGTGTACATGTGGATTACATGCCAGACTTTTTGCAGACAATTTGCAGATCTGTGCTGGATTTTATTCGTGGATTTAATTGTTAATCACTTTAATTCCAGTACCTCACCAAGATAAGACGACTCCAGCTTGAACAGGCCTCTAGAAACTCTGCGAAACACCACCTCCCAGTTTCTACTTTTCTGCGCAATTGAGTGATGTTTCATAGGCCTGGTCCTGAGATCCTACGATAATAAACATTTAGACTTTAGGCACCAGCCTCAACTCATCAGCCAATTAACAAGCCCTCCTTGAGGTTAAACGGTTGAGTTAGAGCGGGGAAAGCACTAAAATAATAGGAGAAATGCTGGGAAATTGCAGTAGAGGGGAGTAAAATTTGCCACTGGAGAGCCAGACAGAGGGTACTGCATTCACCCTTAATTCATTAAAATGGTCCGTGCATCTCCAGAGAACAATGAGAACGTCAGGAATGCTCTCCTTGCCGGTGGCTGTGCCACATTTAGGTGTGTTCCTACATTTCTATAAGAAAAAAAAAAAGAATCTGCAAATGTTCAAGGGATCTCATTTTTGCTTGCTGGTTCCATTCAGTGCAACCACAATCAATAGATCTTAAAGCAAGCAACAGAGAGAGAAAACTGTGGCCATTGTCCTCCTTAACCTCCTCCCTTCACTGTGAATGGAACTGGGGGCCGTCACCAGAGTGTTGAAAGTAATAGATATTGAACCGACAGCCTGAATGCTCCGCACGAAAAGGTAATCAAAGCCGTTGGTAATTACAGTGTCTTTTCAAGTCTCCAAAACCAAGGCCCATTATGTTCTTAGCTCTCCTCATAATGAAACTAGAAGCAGACGGTGGAGGGTGGGCCGGGGTGGTGCTGATGGTGGGCTGCTGTTAAGGCGAAGCACATAATTATGTGGCAATTGTGAGGAAGCTCTCGCAAATTCACCTTTACTAAGAGTGTGGTTTAATGAAGAAAAGCATTTCAGCATTTGCCAGAAATAAAGGAGGAGCCGCTAAGTCAGAATCGCTCTGATTCTCCCAAGCAACCGTGTCCATTCTAGAACAAGCACAAGACAACAACAGTGAAATGCCATACAACAGGCTGCGGTCATCATTGGCGGCACGGTGGCTTAGTGGTTAGCACGTTCGCCTCCCAGCGCTGGGATAAAAAACATGGAGGGTAGGTGAATTGGCTACTGTCTAATAACTGTCCTGCTGTGTGAGTGAATGAGTGTGTATGTGAATGTGTCCTGGGTGAAATCCTAGTGCCCGATGCAGTCCTCCAGGTGGACGGTCATTCCTGGTTGAGAGTACGCTGTGCGCGTTTGGCTGCCGCTTCTCGCCAGTGTGTGGATTGAGTGTTCTGAGCAGTGTGGATTGTAAAGCGTCCTTGGGTATCTAGAAAGGTGCTATATAAGTGTAACGATAGATCATCCGTAATCTAAGCCACAGCCGAAAAAGTTCCTAGTGGGAGACGTAGAATATTAGATTTTTGTCAGTTGGCAAGAGGCTTTTCACCCCTTTAGCTGAATGTTTCTTCCACAGATTGATTGTATTCTCATCCTTGTTCTGCAGCGGTTGAATCTGATAAGAAAGCCAACAAACAACTCCTAAATTCATTAGTTCATTTTCGACTGACAGTCTGTAAGCGATTATCCAGTTCAGGGTCACGGTGCGTCCGGAGCCTACCCGGCATCATTGGGCACAAGGCGGAAACACACCCTGGAGGGGGCGCCGGTTCTTCACAGGGCAACACACACACATTCACTCACACACACACTCACAATTATGGACACATTTGAGTCGCCCTAGTTCCTGAATTCATTCATTCATTCATTCATTATCTGTAAGCGCTTATCCAATTCAGGGTCGCGGTGGGTCCAGAGCCTACCTGGAATCATTGGGCGCAAGGCTGGAATACACCCTGGAGGGGGCGCCAGTCCTTCACAGGGCAACACATACACACATTCACTCACATACAATTATGGACACATTTGAGTCGCCCTAGTTCCTGAATTCAGCTCATTTTAAACCCATCTCTAATGATTGTTTCTATACAAATGAAGCTAGAGCTGATCTAAATCATGTCAATCTCTACAAAATGCTTAACTTGCACTTTAATGGATTTGGTTTTGGTTGGTGGATTCAGTCTCAGTTCAGCAGGGACCCTGTTGGATTTAAAAACTCCAGCAGCACTGCTGTGTCTGATCCACTTTTACCAACACAGAGTATAGCCTCTTTTACACCTCCTGGAGTTTACCCGGACCGTAAACACCTGCAAAATTTGTTCAGGACTTTACGTGAACTTCATCCCGCTAGCACCCTAGTAAATCTGAGTCAGCGTGTGGGGGAATGGAGCTATTAATGTCTGGAGTTTCTCCTACACGCGCTGCACAGACATCGCCCCAATCACATGGTTTCCTGCTGAGAGAACACACCTCTCCTGCTGTGCACTACATGTGTGAGAGGACCACACTGAGACATCTCCAGAGCCAGTAGTCTGGAGTTCATACATGAAAAGGGCTTTACACACCGTCACCATATCAGTGTCACAGCAGCAGTGAGAAAGATCCACCACCCAAAATTATACCAGCTCTGCAGGGGTCCTCTGGGTGTTCTGATCATTGAAGAACAGAGTGAAAGAAAGCAAACAAAGTATGCAAAGCACGATGGACTACAGTCTGTAATTGTAGAACTACAATGTGCTACAAAGAGGATGGGCATTGAGTGTAGAAACAAGGAGGGGTCATAGTGTTAGGGCTGATCAGTGTATGTTGGAACATTGCTGGACATTAGTGAGGTTTAGTGCAGAGGTAAGGTGCCCATGTGTCATATTTTGGGAACTTAATGAAAGCATCAGGCTTCATTCTTTCATTCATTCATTATCTGTAAGTGCTTATCCAGTTCAGGGTCGCGGTGGGTCCAGAGCCTACCTGGGCCCAAGGTGGGAATACACCCTGGAGGGGGCGACAGACCTTCACAGGGCAACACAGACACACACACACATTCACTCACACACTCACACTTACGGACACTTTTGGGTTGCCAATCCTACCAACGTGTTTTTGGACTGTGGGAGAAAACCGGAGCACCCGGAGGAAACCCACGCGGACACAGAGAGAACACACCACACTCCTCAAAGACAGTCACCCGGAGGAAACCCACACAGACACAGGGAGAACACACCAACTCCTCACAGACAGTCACCCAGAGGAAACCCACACTGACACAGGGAGAACACAGCAACTCCTCACAGACAGTCACCCCGAGGAAACCCATGCGGACACAGGGAGAACACACCAACTCCTCACAAACAGTCACCCGGAGGAAACCCACGCGGACACAGGGAGAACACACCAACTCCTCAAAGACAGTCACCCGGAGCGGGAATCGAACCCACAACCTCCAGGTCCCTGGAGGTGTGTAACTGCGACACTACCTGTCCCTTCATGTTTGTTTTCTACAATTGTCATACGCTGTGGCTCCACACTGCATTGTTTTGACAGTCCTCTTTAAGTCCCACCCTCTCACAAGCCACAATTAGTCAATCATGTACACACCCTACACCAGAGATATTCACACTGGGGGAAAATATATATATACATAGAGAGAGAGAGAGAGAGAGAGAGAGAGAGAGAGAGAGAGAGAGAGAGAGAGAGAGTTTAGCTGCTTATGGCCCCCTGGATGAAGTCCCCTAGGGCAGGAGCATGTGTTCTGTTAATATGTGCAGAAAAGAGAAGCTTATGCTCCCAGCTCACCAACCAAAGTCCAATCAGAACCTGACCCATGTTCTCTTTTATGGTCACCACAGCAGATGCTGGATGATTAGGTCTGGAGCCCAATCTCCATTCCATTTCATCCCAGTGGCAGCGGATTGGAGCTCCACCCAGAGAACCCATCTCTCCTGCTCCACAGTCCAACACTCAGGGACTTTACACCCTTCAGATTGACACTTGGCATCAACCATCATGACCTTAGGCTCAATTAACCGCCTGTGTCCACGACGTGCGTTCCATAAAGTTGCTAGATACACTAATTAAAAACGTCTGGACACAGAGGACTAGTTTATGATGCTTGTCCACAGACATAACCACAGTTTGAACCTGTATCTGAGCTGGAACATTCTTTCCCTTGACTGAACATTATTTATCTTAATAGCCCAGCTATTGTGGCCTGCTAAGCACCAAATTGGCATTCAGCTCATGGTCAGACCAGTGTCTGACTGTCATCCATAATACGAATGTCTCCAATTAGAGCACAGCGCAGAGCCACAGCCATGTCTTTCTACACCAGACACACTCTTCTTTCATCCCTCTGCTGTTTTCACCTGTCGTGGGAGGGTGGAATAAGCAGGAAGGCCAGTGAAAACATGCTTATATCTCTAGACTGTGATATCAGGCATGTGTTGGTCTTCACCCTGTGAAGGTGCTTTCACCTAATGGGCATTATTCTAAGGGGTTGATTTTGGTGATATTATATTTTTACTTGTTTCTGTATAGGTTGCACATCTGGGTGGTAATATATATCTGGGCATGAGTTTAAAATCCTTAATTCATTTCAATATCTGTAAGCGCTTATCCAATTCAGGGTCACGGTGGGTCCAGAGCCTACCTGGAATCACTGGGCGCAAGGCGGGAATACACCCTGGAGGGGGCGCCAGTCCTTCACAGGGCAACACACACACACACACACATTCACTCACACACTCACACCTACAGACACTTTTGAGTCACCAATTCACCTACCTGTGGACCATTTGACACATCTGCACCCACGCAGACACAGGGAGAACACACCACACTCCTCACAGACAGTCACACGGAGCAGGAATCGAACCCACAACCTCCAGGACCCTGGAGCTGTGTGACTGCGACACTACCTGCTGCACCACCGTGCCGCCTGCATGAATTTAAAATGATCTAGAAAATCATATATTTTTGTACGCACTATTTAGTGTTTAGTGTTTATCCAATAAGCGGTCACCAGCCAATGTTTATATAGAAAAAATACTAAACTCAACCCACTAGAACAGGACAACCATTGGCTCAGAGCTGCAAACAGCTCTTCTTTTATTGGCTCACTACTAAAACATCTGCATAAATTAGGGAAAATTTCACAACAAAATGGCAAACTGAGGCATGTCTTATATACATCAGGGACTGACAGGTGGGTTATATATCGTCACAAAGTATAGATGACTAATGAATAGATACTCAGACTGGTCAAATCTGTGCTGTGTTTTTTTTTTTTTTATTGCAGAGCCAATGTGTGTGAAAAATATGACATTAACACATTTATTCAGTCCCTCGCTCAGTCACTGACTGGCTTAACCTCCCTTCATACTCTTCTGGAATCCAGAAAGCCTTTGAATCTGATCTCTATTTTCGGGGTGAGCTACTGCTCCCATAGGCAGGGAAACACACGGGCCATAACAGTAAATTCAGCCCTCCTCCTCCTCTCCAAACTTCTCTTCTCTTGAGTGTCTGGCATAAACAAGTTAACTCCGCCACCCAGACTGGGCTTCATCAAAACAGTCTTTGTTGGTTTTTCCAACGCCAGTAAAGAAATATTGCTCTCCATGCGTGGACTTTTTATACTGCCTCACACTCTTCATTTTTATTGCCTAGTAAAGTATTAAAAACCATCCTGTTTAAATGGGAAGATAAACTAAAGGTTTTTAAATCAGATATATCCATACCTTACAGCAGCTCCTGTTGAAGTTATTGTGGCCTACTTCATCCCAGGCCTATAGTGAACACTGCCCTGTTAGAAATAGAGAATAAACTACGATAGATCTGTATACAAACATATACCATGTGCCTAATACTGTTTCACAAGAACCTACTTCCAGTGAGGCTGTCCAGATACCAGGGGCCTGTTTACACCTGTCATTAAAAGGCGTCCACAGACTGATCAGATGAGATATCATTTGGGGGAAAATGGGAAAAATAGAACACCAACGTGTACCTCATTTCTATTTTTCTTCTTCAAACATGGTTTGTCACCTGCTGCACCCAGATATGAGCTCAAACCTTGGGAACCTTGGGACCTCTTTAGACCATGAAAAGAACCGTCTGCAGTGGCAGGGGAAAAGGCTGTGTGTTGCAGCCACTAATTTCTGCAGTGTTCAGGTGGTTAACAATTGTCGTGCTTCATCTCTGACCACCTCTGAATGTGCTTTCAGTGATTGGACTGTAATCCAATCACAATGTTTCTTAGGGGTGTTTACATCTGAGTTTTCATGCAGACAAGTCAAATCTGAATGTTCTTGATCTGCATGGTAATGCCAGGTGTGAACAGGCCCAAAATGTCCAAGAGCTTGCAGACATGCCTCATTCATTCATTCATTCATTCATTCATTCATTCATTCATTCATTCATTTTCCTTCTGTATAATCTTAATAGAAAATCATCAACTAAAAGGTGATGCTCTGGAGCAGTTATGAATGAGTCTCGAGTAGCCATCATTCTCAACGCCCAGCATCAAATAGAGGGCTATAAAGCTGCGTCCCATAATGCTTAACAAGAGAGTTCCTGAGATTATTGAGCATTCACCCTATTATCAAATGATCAGATATGTTGCCTTTGATGATATGGTCGCATATGATCAGAAGTCTAACAGAATATAATTGACCTCACCAGTTATCCCTCTCGCTCCATCACTCCACATAATGCTGCCAAACACAATGACAGAATTAACAGGATTAGTAATCAGTGCTCTCCTGCAAGCGTGTTGATTACCAAACATAGTGGCTCGGTATTTTAATTAGAGGGGCACGTTATGGGCTTAGTCACAAGAGTTGATTTACGCAGTTGATCTCTCCAGAGAATTCAGTTCCAATGCTCCACAGCTAAATTCGGTGGAGCGTTATACAAACATAGCTGATGCTTTACGTTCAGAGTTACCTCAAACTTGGGTGGCTGCCTTCAGAGATCTCCCTTTTACTAATCAATGCTTTTCAATGGAGATTAAATCCATGCTGTGTGTAAAGGGTAAGAAATGGAGAAATCACATTTAAATAATGTCCACAAATAAGAAATATAAGAAATGTGTGCACACTGAAATGAAAACTTTCTTCCAGACTGCAAGAGTTACTCAGAGTTACTAGTCACATTGTTGGTGATGTGTTCTATTCCGGTTTTGTTGAACCGATGGGTCACAGGGCAGTGGAAAGGAAGAGCACTGTATTATTCCGTGGGCTCAGAATTTGTCCAAAGTGCCTGTTGATTGTCTGCTACGTGGGTACAGTTCTGGTTTGCTGCCCTCATCCCTTGACCCCAAGCCTCTCTGGGAGCGTGCTCCTGGCTGCTCAGACAGGGGTTGGCTCACCATCAGAGACAGAAATACAGCAAAGTACTAGACACAGTCTAAATGTGCACTTTCCAACCGTCACAATCTTAAATGCAGGAAAACAAGATATTATTTTCTAAAAGACACACTAGGTGCAAGGGAACACACCCAGTTACAGCTGCCAGTAACAGCTTACTGCAGCTTTCTCTCAGCAGCCATCTTAGGCCACATGCTGCCTGAAGGCTGAAGGGCTTTTTATCTGCTGATGCCTTTTTTCTGCCAAATGTCTACCCTCAGAGACAGCCCCTGGGTTTCAGACAATGTGGGTGTTTCAACATGAAAATTATAGAAGCATTGAGAAACATTCATTCAGTCATTCATTCATTCACAGACCCTTGATCGTAATCAGGGTTGAGGTGGCAATCAAACACTCACCCAGTCACTCAACCACACCTGCGGACACTGAATTATGCCAGTGGACAAGTTTTGCAAACAATTTAGGGGCATTGAGCACAACCTTCTATGGGCAGCCACTTCACCTGCGGTGCAATGAGAGCTCTACGATGAGTGTTGAAGGACGAGAAAACACTGTTCCTTCACTCCCCATGTTCCCATTTTTCCTGGTGGTCCAGAGGACAAAATCAGCAACCGTTGGGTCTCAAGCCAGCTTCTCTAACCTCTAGACCATGGCTATGCCGTATTTAGTCCATGACAGCCCTCATGTCTCACTCTGCACTCCATAAAAAACATAAAAAAACAAAAACATACGGACTAATGTTTACATTTCAGTGGATGAATTATCCAGTAAGTTATCAGAACTGATAGAATGCCCCTTTAAATTCCCAACAAAATTCAAGCGTGCATCAAGTAATCTCGTTTTGTGTGAAATGCAGAACTGAAGCACGTCACCTGTTGCCCGTAATTGCACATTACACTCGTAAACAGAAGGAAAACAGGCCTGAGAGGCTTGTCGGAGATGTTGCACAACATTGCAAAGCAATTTGCCATTCAACAGACAACTCTTCATACCGGTCTGTTTACTGAAGCCTGCCTTGGCTTTCACATGAAAGGAGGCACCCGACACGGCCTTTACTTAGCCCTTGGATTTCATTCCAAGCACTTGAACTGCTCGCACTTCACACGTTGCATCAGACTTGTCTTCACCTTCTCTACGCCATGTTCTCCATAGTCCTACATCATCTCACCTTCAAAGTTACCCTCTGAGCAGTTCACTGAAATTAAAAAAAAAATTACATATATATATAAAGACTTGAAAGTAGCCAAAAATCCAAAAATCCAACAGGATGGATAAAAAAAGCAATTTCCCAATTTGTGTGTTTGTCTGAAAGATCTACTCCAGCAGAGAGACTCATCTGCAGGGCGTCTGGGTGCAAGCAAGAGGAAACACCTAATCCTGATCTCAACAGCTGTGCTAATCTGAGAGGAGATGGAAATCCAGCAGATCAACACATCCAGAAGGAAAGCACCAATGTTTGTACTACAAACGCAATTACCACCATCCAAAAGAGGCTAATGGAAAAGAAAGTGATGGAACTGCTGAAGCGATGCAGGGAACATGCACTATTAGCTGTCTGTTTAAAGCACATTTAGGCAGATAGAATGAATATATTAAAGTGATATTAAGGTGTAAATGTAATATGCCAGTTTCTTCATAAGTATAAGATATGAATTGTTCCTGGGAAATGTCTGAGGAGATTAGGTGTAAGATATTCCACGTGCCTCAGGAAAGGGAGAAACAAATAAAAACTAGTGGAAAATACAGGAGCTTCCAAAGCTGCATTTCAGAAGAAAATGGAAGGCACAAGAACCACGCAGACCGTGTCTGAACACATATCAGTTCACTAACTTATTGCTTTTTAGATGTTAGCATGTTAGAGTCTGGTGTTTAAATGGCAAATAATTTACTGTTGTTTCAAAACAATGTTAGATGCTAACTTTCCTTGATAAATCAACTGCTGTCAACTGAAAATGACTGTGGAGAAGACATTTTCTTAAATTTGTACATCCTTAGAAAAGAAGATACCATCTGCTGTTTAATAATTTAAACATGACATATTCTACTCATGGGTGGCGCGGTGGCGCAGCAGGTAGGTGTCGCAGTCACACAGCTCCAGGAGCCTGGAAGTTGTGGGTTTGATTCCCGCTCCGGGTGACTGTCTGTGAGGAGTTGGTGTGTTCTCCCTGTGTCTGCGTGGGTTTCCTCCGGGTGCTCTGGTTTCCTCCCACAGTCCAAAAACACACGTTGGTAGGTGGATTGGTGACTCAAAAGTGTCCATAGGTGTGAATGTGTGTGTGTTGCCCTGTGAAGGACTGGCGCACCCACCAGGGTGTATTCCTGCCTTGCGCCCAATGATTCCGGGTAGGCTCTGGACCCACTGTGAATAGATAATGAATGAATGAATGATATTCTACTCATTTTTGACAAGTGAACACAGTTCTGGGGTCTTAATAAAAGTCTTTGACATGATTTGGTCAAAATAACACAAGGATCAAGCACCACAGCAACAGAGTTCAGCACCTGTTTCTCATAAAGGTAGAGGTCCTGCACTGGGTTTGGAGACTCTGAAAGTTTCTATGATTCACACACACACACACACACACACACACACACACACACACACAAAGACAGGATGAGTGTACCTTAAAACAGCTGAATTCTCCAACTCTTTCTTTCTTTCCTTCTTTCTTTCTTTCTTTCTTTCTTTCTTATTTTGAACCTGATGATGCATCAGAAGAAAAAGGAAATGTTTTATTCCACAGTTTCTGAAACACAAGGAAAAGTCTGCAACTCACTACTGCAGTGCAGCACCTGCAGAATGAAGGAAACCCTGTACTAAATGGGTTCTCAAAGAATTGAATGCTCAACACGTGTCATGCTAATTGTTGCAGAGTGTTTGGCTAATGAAGCATCAAGGAGCAGCTTGAAGTCGTATCCCACAGAAGCAAAACTGCAGTGAAACACCACGTAAATAAAGAGGTGGATAGAGCAGCCTTCCCAAGATACTTCCCCAAAGCAACCAGAGTACAAACACTAAAGGAGCAGCTCAAGGAACTAGATCCTTATGATTTTGGGTTGTGTTTTATTTTATTTATTTATATTTGCACTTATATAGGGCCTTTCTAGACACTAAGAAAGCCATTATCATTATGCCAATGTGTCTTTAATAACTATGTAATTCATTAATTCATTATCTGTAACAGCTTATCCAGTTCAGGGTCACGTGGGTCTGGGACCTACTTGGAATCATTGGGCGCAAGGCAGTAACACACTCTGGAGCTGGCGTCAGTCCTTCACAGGGCGACACACACTCACACATGTAGATTAAGATCCCTATCTGAGAATTTGCCCTATTCTCTGGAGAGTCTGGTCTCTGGCAATGCTGCCAACCATGACCTCCACAATCCCCCCATTCAGTATTACACTAGAAACATTAGCATTTGCTAGCTAACTTGACCTAATTATCAGTTAGTGTTCTCCTCCAAGCATGGTGAACCATCCAGTGATAGTAGTAGATCAGTATATAGTAGTGCCTAGTGTCTACACTCTGAAAAGGTGCTACAGAGGGTTCTTGGAGTGATGCCATATAAGAACCACTTTTGGTTCCATAAAGAACCCTGTTTGTTTAAGATGTGTGAGTATGAAAAGCCTTTTAAAGGTATAAAGGTGTGTTTGCGAAAAATATTATTTATGGAACCAAAAGTAGTTCCTCTGTGGCATTGCCCAAAGAACATTTTGTATTACTTTTAATTTAAGACTGTAGCCTTCATCAAGGCAGGTGTGTAGCATCATTTGACAGCAGAAATATATGGGTAAAATACATACAAACACATACTAAAGAAAATGGAAATACAAAGTTGAATAAAGGGGAACACTAGCAACATATGTCCATTTGTGGACACTGTGTATATATTATGTCAACAGGTGACCAGCATTCCATCTCCTAAACTTTTATTGACTGCCCACTGGACTCAAAATTGCGGAGCTTTGCTTTGAAGCCACCTCAGATGTCCAAGTGGAACGTGGGACTGTGTCCTGGGTGGTAAGCTGGGCTACATGTCTCTGCAGGAATGATCTGTGTGAGGAATGATCAAAGCGGCAAAGTGATGACCTGTATTTTAGATTATCCCAACGTCTGCCCCACTTTCCTTTCCTCATCTTCCTCCCCCTCCCCCCACTCCTCTTCCTCCTCCTCATGCCTGGAGACTTAAAAGTTTGGAACCAAATATGTACCTTTGACTAAAGTCAGATTTGTTCTTCACCTAAAGGTGTACTGAGTGTGTGTGTGTGTATATATTCCAGACCTCTATCAGCTTTGGCTAAGCTTTGGAGTGTGGCTTGCTCTGAGGCACTTGCAGCATCTCTGCCCATTCTCTCCCATCAGTCAGAGAGGTAAAGTGACTTGAAAGATGAAACATAATCCGTGAGCACAGAGAAAATAAAGCCCCCCAGCTGAACACTCCTCAGGTCTGGCTCATGACTCATGAGTTTGACTGCTGTCACACACTTACAGAGGGTCCTGTCCCTTCACTCCACTAGATGTCAGAACATTGATGTTAGAATTTGATGGCATATGGCTATGGCTACAAGCCTAAGTCAGGTACTGATATTGAATGATTAGTTCTAGATCAGTAAAGACCCCCCCAGCTCCTACCAAAGGTACTGAATAATGCTTAATCACTCCAGAGAACAGTAATGATCACAACAATGCTAATATGCACAGAGTAGAGCATATAAAAGATAATAAAGAAAACTAAGGGTGAATCCCATTTCTTATTTTAGCACCTAGACCTGGATTTTGAGTGTCATCTTGCCCCTTGGACCTGGGTTAAAGAGTGTAGTGGTTACAATCTTCCTCTGAAATCTGAAATGTGACAACACTTCAAGAGCTTGATACATCATCAGAATGCAAGAAAGAACTGTACTTCATTCCCAGGCTGCTAGAGGTGCTCTGTGGGCAGCTCTGCCATTGCAGTGATATCAGAAGAGTGCTTCTGGACATTAATTACATTTAGGGCATCATATGCTATCAGAAGCATTCCACAATCATTTATTTACATTCACTTATAACTCAGCTTTTATTAGGGGTCCAAGCACTGCAAGTGCAGGAGCCCAATTGTTTTTGGTCTGTTTCCTTTTCTTCTTCTTCTTCTTCTTCTTCTTCTTCTTCTCCTTTTTCTCCGATGAAACATGATGGGCAGCCCAAACCGTAGGTCCTACAGACTTATCGTTTGGTCAACTGGTAGTAAACCCTTCTGCTACTCAGGCGCAAAGAATCAGCCCAATCATCCAGATGGTAGCGCTATAGCGACCTTACCAAGGACCTATCATCATGAGACTTGCGTGGTATGTTCATGGCAGCACTTCCTAAGCCCATAAAAAATTTCAAAACGATAGCCATATTTCATAACGATTTTCTACATGAAAATATGGAATATCTCAGTGAAAATTAAACATATTGACAAGCAGTTTGCTGTATTGCATACTCTTACAACTTTGCAATTACAATTATTGTCAAAAATTGCATAGTTTTTCCACAATAGTCAGGTATGTGAAAATGGAGCTTTTCGAACTCCTCCCTGGAAATTTGTCTTATCAATAAACAACTGGTATTTTTGAAGTCTGTATAGACTGTAGGTAAAAAATTATCTTAAAAAGTTTAAACATTTGACACGTTGTTGCTGCAGTTATTTAACAAATATGCATGGGCGGGGCTCGATGTACTCTTTGAGCTATAACTCAAACAAACTTTGCCCAAATCAAACAAAACTTGGTACACATATTTATTATTATTATTATTTTTTAAAAACTTCCAGTTTTACCGTAAATACTGCAGTAGCCTCAGGAGCAAGAATGTACTTGTTTCACCATTAAAGGTGGAATTGGACATGTACTAGCTAACTGCAGAGACATCAGCATACTACTAGCAATGTTCAGGGTTGGTAATAAAATGGATATCATAGTTTTTAGAGTAGAAAATACTAACAACTTTGAGTTTCTTTGGTTGCTTGCACAGCATCTTTTCTGTGATTCACAAGGAATTCACAACCCTCCATTTGAAATGTTCCTCTCAAAAATTTTTATATAGTTCCAAAACTTCACCTTACATGAGGTTTGTGTGCATTTAGCAAAACAGTGCCATCATTGGACGGGAGCTCTCTTAGTGATAATTAAATCATAAGGAATCCTCATTCATTCATTGTCTGTTAGTGATTATCCAGTTCAGGTCGCACTATGTGCAAGGCAGGAACACACACTGGAATGGGCACCATCCCTTCACAGTGGCGATACACACTCACTCCTAAGGACACTTTGAGTCGCCAGTCCACCTACCACTGTGTGTTTTTGGACTGTGAGAGGAAACCAGGAAATTCAAAGAAAACCCATGCAGACACGAGGGCACACCAAACTCCATACAGTGGAGTATATATATATAATGATTCCTTATGAAGGCTGCACAGCTCCAGTTATATATAATCTTGTTTATATGTCAGTGTTGTTTTATTAAACAATTCCTAACTTCTCCTCCAAGAAAATCAAATATTTTTTTATAATTATAAATGAATAATTGGTCTGGCAAATGAGTGCATGATTATGTTAAATCAAAAAGTGCTGGTCTTAAATTGAGCAAATCTGGGAGCTGCTTTTGAAGCAAGTAACTTCTGTGCTTCATTTACTGCAGCTGATCATTTCAAATGGAGTTATGAGGTTTAAATGTGGCATATTCTATGTTTTGACAGCAGCATCCGTTACACACCTACTTGGTTGGCGATGGGGGACCTTTCCCTACACCTCTGGACAGTTTGGACAGAGAAGGTAAAACTGCCCATGGTCAGTCTGTAGTCTCAGGAGTGTCTGGGATCTGAAAAACACAGCGACTCCGTGCCCTTGTCCTCCTCAGGGCTGATTAAGCCTGTAACCTGCTGTCTTTGTCAAAGTCGGGAGCATCCAGCGGAAACTCAGCCTTTGATCAGAGCTTTTGAAAAGCTCCTTGTGTCTCTGCTCGCTGCCCTCCCTCTCTTCCTCTCCCTCGCTTCCCTTCATCTGGTGACTCTGCCTCTTCACTTCTCCACTGATCCCCAGCCAAGCTTGGAGCGCTCGGCCTTCTCATTCAGAACCAGTCCCACTCGGAATGAAGGATGTGAGACATGAGGAATAGCACTGCGAGTTCGGGAGATATCGCTCAGCGTATGGAGAAATCACACAGTCTCACATCTGTGTTCAGTAAAACACAGTTCAATACAAACAGTTCATCATTCATTACAAACAAGGGTGAGAGGAAGTGAATGGTCCTGTCTGGCAACAAAATCCATATATGTGTATGTATTTTACTAAATATGGAATACTAGAAATTTGTAATATTTGTACAGATTGCTTCATCATGATTTCATAGCTGCTGTACGTTCACTGAGCGAGCTCCTGTCCACTGGTGGCGCTGTTCCCTAAATACTTGCAAGACTCTGTTATGTAGCTGAAGAAGTACTACAGACACAGCACAATTTTCTGTTAGCCATAGCATTACACAAACAAAAATCACTGCTGTGTCCAATCTTTTAGAGCTTACAGTATAGGGTTAAGGTGAGGTTTAGGGTTAGGTTTGGGGCTAGGTTTAGGGATATTGTTAGCCTTAGGTGTAGGATTAGGTTTTGGGTGTTAGCTATAGCATTACAGAAGCACAAAACCCTGTGGTTTCTATCCTATTGGACCTTAGAACTACATCTAATTAAATCGCTCTGAACCCACCGCAACCCTTAATTGGATTAGCAGTTACAGACAATGAATACTACCTAGTGTTGTTTTTGATATAGAGTTATGGGAAGCTTTAAAGCTTATATATGATCCCGGGTAGCCAGAATGTCACATAAAACTCCATTAACATTAATAGTAGACATTTTAGGAATGCAAATGATATTTTCTGCACAATTTACAAATCCTAGGACTGGTCTTTTATTACAAAATGTCCAATTCACATTGAGACCATTCTATATCTGAAGAGTTTGGGGTGATTAGTAACACAAGTAGTTTTCTAATTCAACATAAATGATGATGGCAAAGAGAACTGATGTGAACTATGATGCACTAGGGGCCAAAGGTTCCCCTGGGTGCTGGGAAATGCTTTGGAATAGATGCTGGTTCTCTGAGAACCCAATAGCATTCAGCCACTAGAGCATTAGTGAGGTCAGGAACTGATGGAGGAGGTTTTGCATTGCATTGAACACCAAAACGCTCATTCAAACCCCAAATATCACAATTGGAGGAGATCACTAACTGCCAGTTCTGTTATGTCAGACAACAGGAACCTGTGATGATTGGCATTCAGTCTGACATCTAGAGGCCTGGCTGAATCTGAGATTTTGAATTAAATTTATATTAAATTTGGCCACTGCCATGTGGGTGACCCAGTCTACTGAGCTTAAACTGCTTCACTTAGGGACTGTAACCTGAACAGCCATTACATAAAACTACCATTTGTTTCTATGCTCTACATATAGGGATTTGGTGTAGGTTCTGGACCCACCGTGACCCTGACCAGGGTGACACTGTTATAGAAGGTGAATGAATGAGTGACCATTTTTATCGCCTTGTCGTCTTGAAACAGACAGCTGGTGTGTTCAAAATACGGAAAAAAACATAAGAAGCTGGACATATGAGATTGACTTCACATGATTTTTCAGGTGATTGTGTGTGGGAAAGCTCATACAAGCTCACGGCAGCATGCTTTCAAGCCCAATCCAGTAATGGAAGCGTCCCTGTGAGTCACGTTTTCAGCCCAATGACTTTCCCCGCCCTATTCCTTTTAGTGATGACGACATCCCTGCTGCAGCTCTGTCTGTGTCATGCCTCCAACTCCTTCCAGCCATTTTACTGAGCCTAGGAGAGTCATCCAGACCCCCATTCTGTATCCACCATGTATTTCCGATCTACCGTTAATGGGCATCTACATTTACAACCCACTGTCCGCAGCTGTCAACACTGATTTACATTTCTGGCATTTGGCAGACACTCTTATTCAGAGAGACTTACATTTCTCATTATGTTACAGATGAAGACAATTGCAGAGTTAGGGGTCTTGCACAAGCATATCTTACTTACCCAAGCAAGGAACTGAATCCTGCCCTGCTGTGTTGAATTCAGTGGTTTTACCAACTACACTACACTAACAGCTACCACCAGAAAATCAGCAACGATGGAGATACAAAATCCATCCATCCATCCATTGTCTGTAACCGCTTATCCATTTCAGGGTCACGGTGGCACCAGAGCCTACATGGAATCATTGGGCGCAAGGCAGGAATACACCCTGGAGGGGGCGCCAGTCCTTCACAGGGCAACACACACTCACACATTCACTCACACACTCACACCTACGGACACTTTTGAGTCTCCAATCCACCTACCAACGTGTGTTTTTGGAATGTGGGAGGAAACCGGAGCACCCGGAGGAAACCCACGCAGACACAGGGAGAACACACCAAACTCCTCACAGGCAGTCACCCAGAGTGGGAATCGAACCCACAACCTCCAGGACCCTGAAGCTACCTGCTGCGCCACCGTGCACAATGATACAAAATGTTAACATTTATTTTCAAGCCTATATTTACTATTAAAGGTGTGTGTAAGTGGTGTGTTAATAGTAGATGTAAGAGGTCTTTCACATTGAGCTTAAATTTAATAAAACCTTCTCCAAAATGATTTAGAAGAAACATCTTTCAATGTTGACATACAATAAAATCAAAAATGTTTATTAAAAACAAAGATATAAGGTTTCTTCTGAAACAGCCATATGGTGTTAAATGTGTGAGTGAATGTGTGAGTGTGTGTCGCCCTGTGAAGGACTGGCACCCCCTCCAGGGTGCACCCAGTGATTCCGGGTAGACTTCAGTCTCACCACGATAATACAAAGCCTTGATTTGGCAACATTCAGTAACTTGTATCTATTGTAGCCACACTCACAGTTTACATAATCTCTACTGGAAAGCATCAAATGAGCATAAAGTCAGCATGCTCAGTGCCAAGTGATGGCTAGAGTCTTCAAAATACAGTTTCTGGAGTGCCATGGTCCTGAACCAATCCTGTACCATTAGTACCTGAGCTTGCTTCTCAGAGCGATGTTGCAATAATATGTTTATAAGTACAAACTACTTCTGAATACCCTTTAATTCAAAAAGAAAGACCGGACAACTAAGTGTCCAGAAACTTTTTTTTTCTTTTTCTCTTTTGCCATGGGTGTAACTGTGCACGGTGAAGAGATCAGACACTCTCAGAGCTGTCACAAACACTTTTTCTATCTGGTGGCGATGTGTAATTTTCCCCTGCTCATGCTGTCCTTTAGAAGATCACTTCATCAAAGAGCAGAGACGAATGTGACATATTTAATGCTTGGCGAGTTAATAAGCATGCGTGAGAGTGACCTTTATGAATCACACACACACACACACACACACACACACACACACACACACTCAGTGAAATGTCTTTTCCTCCTGGGCTTTCCTCCGCAATCCCTGGCTCTCCACACAGGCCCAGCACCAGGGGGCACCAGTGCACTTCCTCACCGATGGCCAAATGCCTACAGATCTCAGCTGCGTCAATGCTATAAACACACAAAGCTGCCTGCATACTCTTCTGATTCACTCTGCATTAAGGGGCCACTAGATTCCAGTGTTTGCCAATCTCCTCCTTGTGATTTGCTCCTTCAATATTTGCTCAGAACTCACTTGTGTACATACCTGTGTACTGAAGGCATATTTAACAGGTATTTAGTTTAGCTCAGAGTTTACTGCTTTTTGGCATACAAATCAAAAGTCACTTCTAACTCACAACAATCCTGTTCCCAACTCAGCAGGACTGTTGTTAGTGCTCCTTTCAATGAATGAATACACACACTCTAGCTACATTTATATCCCTTGGAACATTAGGCAGTTGCCTCAACCCCCCACCAATGTGCAGCATCCTCCTGGACAAAGTGCCAGCAGCCGAGCAGCGCCAATACACTCAACACACATCAGCTATCGGATAGACAGGAGATGAGAAGGAACGATTGAGCCATGTTATTTGAAGTTGGAGATGATTTGGAGGCCAGAAGAGACCACAGCAATAGATTCAGCTGGACATAGGTCTCACCTCGGCTCTTTTCGAGGAAATGCTCCAGGGTCTTTTATAATCTCAGAAAGTCAGGATCTCAGTTGTACGTCTGTCATTTGTTCAGCGTCTGTCACTGCACTCAGGCATTGGGATCCACACAGACCACAGGAACTGCACCTCCTGTTGGCCCTATCAACATCACCTCCAGAGGCCACCCAAGCTTTCCTAGGAGGACTACCATACTTGACCATGACTTGGCCAGACCTGGACGAAGAAGGCAGACAGTAGAAAGCACTTTAGAAGTGTCAAACCGTTGATATTCTTATTTATGTCACAGTGACTTAGGAAGCAAAGGAAAATGAAGACAGGCAGGTACACACACAGATGTCTTTATATATGGTTATTATGAAATACAACAATAAACAGGAGTACTACACAAATGAAAACATACATGAGACCAAAACCAAAAGACTACGAGGAACTAAGGGAAGGCCAAAGGAAAACTGTAACACAAGATTGACATAAGACAGTCAGGAAACAGAGCACAGGCTTAAGACAGGCAAGAGTCTTGACTACATCCAGTAACATGTGACATGAACAAGGGGGCGGAGCAAGGGATCACATGAGAGAACAAGAACACATGGCTATATAACAAAAACACAGGGAAAATGTGGGAACACCAGTAACAAAAACAAAATAAAAAATATAAACCTGTTACAGTTTTGTTTGTCAAAAAAATGCATAATTTATCAAAAATGTATGTATAATAAATCAATAAGTCAGAACAGGGCCAAAATCAGAATGAACTGTTTAAAGAATATTCAATTTACAGATTTTTCAAACATTTGTGCAGGGGAATATTTAATGTATAAATAGATCCTCCACAAACTGATCAGTGTGTCAAACTTCATGCCAGAATTGTCAACATTTTCAAAAACATTCTTAAAGAAATAAAGCCTTTCACCATCTACCATACATAGAATCCAAGAAATCTCAGTCCCTTTATGGCACGTCCAGACAATCCTGTTGAGCAGGACCTTAAAGCCCGCAGATGGCAGTGCATGAGAAACTGTGATGCTGCTGTGAATACTTACAAACTTAACACACTTAATACAACTGCTGCTGTATCAGGAGAAATGCAACCTAGAGTCGATGTTCCAGCGTGTTGTTGTGAAAAACAGACATCGATTTCTTTGTGCCAAAGACAGATGGGACCACCCACACTGCCATCAGCAATAGATAAAATAGCCAACATCTATCATGCTATGGGGGTGCGGCAGTGTCCACAGCATGGACGAGTTGCATATGTGTGAAGTAGACACGAAAAGGTATGAAAATTTTATATCACGGTTATCGTGGCCAAAATGATTACAGTTATCAGCATTATCACAGTACTGTTAAAAAGTGCTGAAAAGTTCTAAAAGTACTTACACACACACACACTTTTCACCACATTTTATATTAAATAACAAAAATTTGCAGAACTCCGTATAGTTATTTAAATAAAGTTTAATAGACCTAAATGAACAATAAACTCTGCCTCATCGTTGCCTTAAGTAAAGCGGTAATAAATCATAGTAGTTTAAGATAGTAATCATTGTACTGGGTTTTATTTAACAGGTGGTCAGTGTCATCACTCAGTTTTATTTGTTTTTGTGGAAACTAAAGTCAGTTTAAAAAGGGGTGTTTATGTCAAACAGCTCTTGGTGCACAAAGAAAAATGTGCTTGAATGATTTAAGGTGGCACATAATGTTGGTGGCAGAATATTATCGAGGTAGTTTAAGGTGAAGGAAAAAACACTCATATTTAATTATAGCACCATTTAAGGTGGAAGGGAACATGGCATATTTAAGATGGAACCATGGAAAGTTTGTAATTATGGCTAGAATGTGTTACATTTTAACTGTGGTGTCATTAAAAATCAAATAACTAAACCAGAGTTTCTACAGCCATGCATTTAAAGCAGTTAGCCTATTAGCTTACTCTCCTCAGTCTTCAGCTTACTCCTTCAGCATGGTCCAAAATTTGAGGGAGCCATCTGCTGGCGTCAGGACATTGTCTTTGATTGGGACATCTGTGGTAATTTGAAAGTTACTTGAAATGACTGAAGCTAAGCTAATGCTAAAACTAAATAACTTAAGCTAATAACTTAGGCTAGCTTTGTTGCAGCAGACCATCTTCGCTCTTCTACTGGCTCCTTACCCTTCTAGAATCTTCTTCATCTCTACATTCCCATCCTCTTCAGGGGCTCTTGTGCTTTATCTCACTGAAATACACTACATGGAAGATTAATACAGGAGACCTTTTGCAAGACCATGGAACCTGCTGGAAGAAAGGTCTGGGGAATTCTCTCTCTCTCTCTCTCTCTCTCTCTCTCTCAATCTCTCTCTCTCTCTCTGTCTCTGTCTCTCAGTTCTTAGATGGAAGGAGAAAGATTTTTGCCTCTGGTCCCTCTGGGGCTTCAAATATTGAGCAATAAGTGCTGTTTTCAATATACAGTAGATCCAATGCACTGTAAGTTTTAGAAAGAGGAGGTTGCCTGGGGATTCAGTTGTGGAGATTATTAACTGGAATAGACAGAAATGAAGGAAGAAGAAAGTCAAATATATATAGAACTGGGCTAAAAAATTCAGTTTCTATTTTTGGGGTGAGAGAGCTTACACTGACTTTCTATATTCATTCATTCATTCATTCATTCATTCATTCATTCATTCATTCATTCAGTCCATTTACAGTCTATTAAACTGTAGACAACTTCACTAAACTTTCAGGCTACAATTCCTGTGAATCCTAATTCATAAATAAATTCACAAGGTGGTACATAGCCTACATACAGTTATTTAGCCTGGCATAAGTCTGTATCATTTTAATTTTATGCATAGCAAAGTGTGATGGAAGTATAAATTACATTTGTAAAAGGTTCCATGAGGCATTCAGTTCAGAAGAATATTTTACACATTATTACACACAATATCAAAGTCCTGGCAGCTTCAGTGATCTTATGAACACCTACATACCAATAAACTATGACCTCCTGGATCCTCAACTCACTGAACATTTTATCAGGACGTGGTGGTGGTGTGTTTGTGTGTGTTTAAAAAAATATCCAGCCTGCTGCATCCTGTGGGCAAAGTCCAGGGACAAACTGTGCAGCAACTGAGGAGCTACTGTCTCTGACTTTTCATCTACAAGGAGGACCAATGAGGTGGGTGTGGGCACAGTGTTTAAAAACTCAAGCAGCACTGCTGTGTCTGTTCCACTTGTATCAGGCGCTTTGGTTGTGTGTGTGTTCACTGCCCCTGGTGTGTGTGAAGAATCACCAGTGTGTGTTTGTGTGTTCACTGCCACGGATTGGTTACAGACAAGTAGTTCTGTAAGGGGATCAATAAATGAATAAAAAAAAAAAGTAAGTTATTTAAATATTGTGTTTGTCATGTTGTCGTATGAAACCTGACCCTTATATCATGTACTTTTGCTATATAAACTACTGTAAGTCTAATTATAATGCTTCAGAATGCATAATTATACAAATTTAAGTCCAGCATTACAAGATAATATGTGTGCCATATAATGCCTTACACACATGTTCACACTGTCGTAGAAAACATGTATAACTTCTTTTATACGGCTGAAAGGAAAGAACTTCTGTTTCATGTCATATTGAGTGCTGTCAAAAGCCAAAAGACAGTTACAGATTACATGCACAACAGAAACAGAGAACACCTGCGAACACTAAACTGGAAAGCTGATGGAACACAGCGCTCTGTCGACTTTGCTTTTTGGTTTGTGTTCAGCCAAAGATCACTGCCTGACACAGAGTTTACACATGGGAAAATACGACAAGGTCTAAAATCTACTCATTAGCTTTTGCATTTGTGTTCATAAAAGACAACATAAAAGAATGATTACAGTGATCTGTAAAGCAGGACGGTGGTATATCTGTGTAAAGGGGTCTTCACCAAGCTGCAGTTTTACTGTGATAACTAATTTGTTAAAGGAATTGTCCTTTGTATTTATCAAATATTATTGATAATGCTTTTTGCTCTATGTTGAATTTTTACCCAATTTCAGAGCTTTAATATTTCCTTCATTATCTGGGACTTCCTTATCAACAACGCTGTCAAACAGGGAGGGTGAAAACCAACACACGCTTCCTTGAAGCAACACTAGATAGTGTTTTTAACTTAGAATTACAGCTTCATAATCTTTGTGATTCTTCACTGTCCTGTACTAGGGAGAAAGGGACCTTTGTTGATGCTACTCTGGGCTCTGCACCTAAGAAGCTGCACTATGTCAATTCTGGAGGAGGGTAGGAACTTTCAACTCTCATGCAACAAGCTTCCTAGCTCCATTCCTACTCAAAAGGGGTAATCAGCCATGTTCTCATATGACTTAATTTGTGTTTTGAAAACGCAATTATACTGACCCCTAGTGGCCTGGATGAATCAGAGTTGCTTTACTAAACCTAATTGTACAATACTGTATTCTGTCTTACTGAATGTTTATGTTTACTTGTGACTAATGCACTATAGACTGAGTGCGTCCACACACTTTGCCCTAAAGCACATGCTTCCACACTAATGTGATGCAGTTAAAAGGAATAAACCTTATACAAATGTGCCTATGAGGTGATAAGAAGAGATAATTGCCATAGTGAACATAATGAGCAGAAGCCAGGTCTAAAAGCCAACATGATACCATTATTATAATGAAATTTAAAGGGATGAATGACTTGGTCAAACAGGTATCGAGTACGCCTTAGCTTCTGAATCGATTCTGGACATAGAGCAGAGCGAGCGTAAAAAACAACAACACTCTTTTCTCTTTTTGGACAGAGCTCAAAGCGTTGAAAGTAGCTCTCACGTTTTTCCCTCTCCCTTCTTCTTTTCTGTTTCACAGTGGTGGAGTAATTGACTATCGGAAAACCTTGGCTCTCAAAGTCAGAGGATAATATATCAGTCAATAACCCTGAAGAAAACCATTAATGCGAGGGAACGTTGGGCCGATTTCAGGGAAAGAAAAACAAAGTTCAGGCCTCTGTAATCTCTTTAAAAATGATCAATAAATCAAATTATGGTTTGACGGTTTGGGGGCGCTAAATAAAGGCCTGTATCCACCTGCGGCTCTGATGTCTTCTAAAAGCCTTGAGTGCAGATGAGAGTGGGTGTCTCTATTTATATGTGCAAGATTCGTTGGGTTGTTTTAGTGGCTTCGTGGGCCTTTTTCTATGTGGTGTTGCGGTGGGCTTTTGACCCCCATGATTCATGACGGAGCAACCTACAAATCCATTCATTTGGAATTTCAGGTAAATGTGACAAATAGCTCACCTCGCTAATGCATGTAATGCAGGTGCAGGACACAGGTGTCTGGTCCGGTGTGGTACGATTCCAGCACTGAACACTTCCAGAGTGGCTTCCGCAAGGTGTCCTTTCATAAATTACTCAGGACATCCCATCCTTCACTGCATGGTGAGCACATGCACACAGAGTAGCTTTCCTTGTTACGGCACAAGCAAAGGGTGATGAAATTTTCATGACGCCTCAATTATTCATGCCTGAATTTGATGAGAAAAAAAAAAAAAGAACAAGGCCAATCCAACGAAGAGGACTTTATTAAAACATACCTGAGCAACATGAAAACACTTCTTTTGGAACTTATATTTTGCTCCTCAAACTCAACGTTTTTGGTTCTTTTGGTGATTAGATTTAAGATGTTTTTTTAAAGATGGTGTCCTCAGTAATTAACCCAATCAGACATTAATCTCCAGGACAAAATATATAACAACAAGACTCTGCATCAATTAATATGCCTGAATATGATTTAAAATGGCATCAAAAACATTACAGTGCAATAAGGTAAAGAGGCAAAACATTGCTTGTATTTTATATAGTGAGCAACTTCAGGAGTAAGCCGTCTCATTAAGGTCAACAGGAGTAAGTCATCAAGCAATATGCCGACCATCTGAACACTCAAACACGCGAATCCACTGGCCTATATTTGGACAGTAGATCTCCTAGGAAATCTTGGGTTGCTGCTGGAAGTAGTGTTGGTGGAGCCACCAGTTTCACTCAGTTTATGGTCTGTGTGGATCCCAGTGTTCAGGAGCAGTGACGGAGATGTACACATTTTCTGCCATGTGTTCTGCAGCATTACGATACATTGTATTATAGGGACCCTGTGAAGCACTGGCGCCCCCTCCAGGGTGTATTCCCGCCTTGCGCCCAATGATTCCAGGTAGGCTCTGGACTCACCGCGACCCTGAACTGGATAAGCGGTTACAGATAATGAATGAATGAATGTATTATAGGGTTGGACAGCATGGGGAAATATACTTTAATAAATGACACTTCATCAATGCTCTGTGTGTAGCATGGTATACAATATTTTAAGGTTTGATAAGTTGAAACTGACAAAATAGGCAATAAAAGGCATGGCATCATCTCACCATACGAGGGTGTGCCATTTATCATCACTCTAAAGATTCATTACACTAGATTCTTTTAAAGATTCATCTTTAATACCTGGCTCATCCACCTTGTCCCCTCTACACAGGGTCACTACTGCACATCACTGCTCTTCCGTAGCACCCCTGCTGCTTTTTTCCTGTGTTTAATTTGCCCGACAACAGCCAATTGCATACTCCTAGGTGCCCAAAGCTAATATTCCTTGCCTGACTGATTGACTAATGTGAATATTCAAGGAATATAATTAAGAGACGCTAGGCCTGCCTCTCATGTGGCACTCTGATAGGTGCCCAGTGGCACAGACGGATATTTGCATGACCTACTGAAGGAGACAAAGAGAAATGCTGGGTGTTTGGAGAAGCCTTAAGTCTACGTAAGACTATGGGGAAGATTATGAAGATTGCTGTGAATATTCACCATTATATATATATTTTTTGTGATACGACCAGTTGATTCATCGAGTTTTAAACACTCCTCACGCTCATGAACACACTTTGTCTTCAGCTTGCACACTTGTTTCGGTGCCTCTGTGCGGAGTAATTGAGTTTTCTCATTAGAGGGAGATGTGGGAGTGTCTTTGGTGTGTAATGGGATGAGGGAGGAGGTCATTTTTCCTGTAGCAGACTCCAGCATCAGACACCAGCACTCCGTCAGCCGCCATTCTGATGAAATTAACGCCGCTCTTCACCCATCTTTCTCCGCTAAGCAGATTACAGCACTTCAGGGACATTATTCGCATTGTTTATCACTTCACACAGCAATTGAAATGAAATGGAATTCATGGCAGAGAGAATTTCTCCAAAGAACTGGAACTAGATCAGCCCAGAGTTTCTCTGCCCCCGGACCGTCGTCCATTTACACCCACTTTATTCCTGCTTCTCAGAGATGTAACTACCCCAGGCTCGACGAGGAAAGAGACTGCCTCTAAGACACAGTGACAGATAGTAAGCCTCTGTAAATTACATACTCATTTACCAAGATGACTCAAATCACAATCAGCTCAACTGCTGTTAATTGACGGATAATGAGCAACGTCTGCGAACACATGCACTCTGTGACTCTAGTGAAGACTCATGCTCAGTAGCATTGGCTCCAAATCTTGCAGATGTAATGACCTTAAAGTACGTCCACTCACTGGCCACATAAGCAACGACCCCAGGCAGTTAATTTCGTTCAATTAAGACCAGGCTCCTTTATCTCTGAACAGAGAGAGACCTTTAAACAGTAAACTTTCAAAATTATATTTAAAATCTTTGATAAAATCCTAATTAAATAGAATTAATAACAGTTTGCAATTATTGGGTAAAATAATGTGAATGAATGAGGCTATGCTTAGTCCAGTGAGTTGATTGGATAATTTTAATTAGAGGGCAGGGCTTTCCTGGTAAACAGACACCTTGTTGGTCATTATGAGCTTTCCAATTTATTTTCAAACCACTGAATTTTCTCTCCCTTTAAACAGCACTGACTGAACTGAGTCAAATGACGAATAAAATAGAATATTTGAATGTGCCACCTGAGGGGCCTGGAGGCTGTGAGTTCGATTGGTGTGTTCTCCCTGTGTCTGTGTGGGTTTCCTCCGGGTGACTGTCTGTGAGGAGTTGGTGTGTTCTCACTGTGTCTGCGTGGGTTTCCTCCGGGTGACTGTCTGTGAGGAGTTGGTGTGTTCTCACTGTGTCTGCGTGGGTGTCCTCCGGGTGCTCCAGTTTCCCACAGTCCAAAAACACACGTTGGTAGGTGGTAGGATTGGCGACTCAAAAAGTGTCCGTAGGTGTGTGTGTGTGTCTGTGTTGCCCTGTGAAGGACTGGCGCCCCCTCCAGGGTGCATTCCCGCCTTGCGACCAATGATTCCAGGTAGGCTCTGGACCCACCGCAACCCTGGTTACAGATAATGAATGAATGAATGTGCGTGCCACCTGGGTCTTTAGCCCAACACTAGCTAACTAAATATGAACCTATACACGCTGTCCTGGAAAAAGCTACCCTTAAATATCTTTGCATTAAACTATAGCAGAGATGTATGGATCAGAATGTACAGCAAACTATATCTAATTATAAATGGAACTTGACATAATCTAAGCTTTTCACGTGTGGAGAATAGGGGTAAATTCTTACAATGCCTCCCTCCAATTCTGAAACCAAAATGACACCACAGAACATCTAAAGCAGACTGTTAAAATTTAGAGCTGTGTCTCCAGATAAAGTCAAAAATGTCATTCACTGTCATTACATTTCATTCAAAGTATGACAACGTTAACACTAGGATAAGACCTCATTACAGTGCGAAATCCTGAAGTTCAACAAGCTGTAATTATGACAATCAACAGCTTCTATTTGAGTTTAATATGGCGGACAATATATAAACACATTCAGCCAACGTGTCATCAAAGACACCAACGTTATCAACATGTCTTTCTTTACTTCAGTGAAAGCCTTTGCTCATCTAGAAAGGTTTTACTTTTTTTTATAAAAGCTGTGTGCGCAGAATTGAACATGTGCTCAAAATAAGGGCACTTTAAAGTAGCTGAATTCAATGATTATACATTTGTGAACCAATTGCACCTGTGTAGTAAATCAGATGAATTCAGCGCATCAGTTTTTCAGGCAGCCAACGGCTATATTTCTGTAATAAAATGTAGCATTCACTGCTCTTCCAGGACATGGCAGCATTGTTTTTATTCTGTCTAGTCTTCTATGTGTGTTTAGTCTGGAGTCTTCACCCAGTGCGGTTTCAACATCGTACTGTAGAAGCGTTTCCTCCACTTACTTCTCTACAGTCACTTTATCTGGTCACTGAAATGAGAGGTGACAGCACTTCACCATGTGGTCTCTCTGAGTGTGCAGCCAGCTATGTGTACGTCACATTTAGACAAACCTCTCTCTCTCTCTCTCTCTCTCTCTCTCTCTCTCTCTCTCTCTCTCTCTCTCTCTCTCTCTCTCTATCTCTCTCCATATGCCTCTATTTGTTCTCACTCTCTTAATATGGTTTTCTCTGTTTGACTTTTTCTCTTGCTCCACCCCTTTGTCTTTCTCTCTGTCTCCTTTACTTACTCTCTCTGTTTCTATCTATATCTGTCCATCCATTTCTCTCCCCCCACACATTCTCCCTCTCTCTATTCTCTCCTCTCCTCTCCTCTCTCTTTTTCTCTCTAATTGTCTCCCACTTGTTGTGGTTTGATTTAAAGCATGCTCATTTATCATTGTCTCATCTGCCCCCCACCACCCCCTCTGCCACCTCTCCTTCTGCTGTAGCATGTCGTATACACGAAGGAGCACACACACACACACACACACACACACACACACACACACACACACACACACACACACACACACACACACACACACACACACACAGAGAACTGAGAAGATGTGTGTTGCTAATTTTGGCTCATGCTGTTTAATGCCGTTTTGCACTGTAGGTTCTCTCTGTGTTGTTTGTTTCCTGCTTTTCTCTCCATCTGTCGCTAGGAAGACACTAGTGTCAGACTTGTCCCTGTGAACTGCGAGTTTGGAAAGCTGGATCGTTCTATCTAGAAAAGCCATGTGGAGTTAAAGGTGAACATCAGTTGGAAAAATGTAATTAAGTCCTGAGACATTATCTGTTTGTGCTCTTACCTTTTAATAAAACTCTAAGGGTGATCAGAACACGATGTAACATGGGGTTAATGATGTTTTGAGTACAAGTTAGCAAACACACCTTAACCTTGGTAAGCTCTACAGATATATCTGTGTAAAAAAAACCCCCACAAGTGATGGAACAGTGTTCAGTTCCTCTGTGATAAGTCAAATAGGTGTTTTTGATCTAATTATCAAGAAACACTACCTGATTTCACTAATGATCTTGTGGCTGAATGGCCTCAAACCCCAAAAGCAATGTTCCAACATCTAGATTATAAAATAGACAGTTCCAGTCCTAAAATCTGAGTTTGGTGACCACCTACAACATCTGAAATTCATATTAATGCACTCAGCCAGATTTATTATATTCCCCATAACACAGGGACATCTCTAGAGATTTATGCGTGGACACATGGAAGACTAGCATCAAGACTCTTCTCAGTCCCGGTGTCCGGATCATGATGTGAACTTCCACTGGCTGTCCAGACCCATCTCTTTGTGACCCACTCTAAGCTCACACTGCAATATACAGTAATGCCCTTAAATATACTGCGCTTAAGTCCTTTCCAGGTATGAACACTGACTAGATGCTGTGCATTGCACTATATTTGGTTCTTTATAGGTATCAGCACTGGCCCTTATTCTAGCAGCGTCTGAGCTCAAGGGGAGTGTGGACTCAAACCTATTTGTAATAGCTACACATTCTGTCTGAACACTAAGCACTTTTGTAAGTCGCTGTGGATAAGAGCGTCTGCTAAATGCTGTAAACGTAAATGTAGAGTTAAGCATGAGGCCCTGAACAGCGGGGTATCAGGACAGAAATACAGCCTTACAGATTGTTTGTTTAAGTTAATGCAGCCAGCTTCTTGAGCTTAAGGCTAACAACACAGCCCTTGGCAGACATTTCCTACAATGTCTCCTTTAAAGTAAGAATCCCTGCAGAAAGGGGACAACATTCTACACGTCTACTCAACTAAAAAATCTGAATACACACAAACGTGGAGCGGATACACCATATATATATAAAATAAAACATTCATTCTCATGTTGCCCAGCAACAGTACACAATGTTAATGGACTACATTAGTATCAAGAGGGCGGCACGGTGGTGCAGTAGGTTAGTGTCGCAGTCACACAGCTCCAGGGACCTGGAGGTTGTGGGTTCGATTCCCGCTCCGGGTGACTGTCTGTGAGGAGTGTGGTGTGTTCTCACTGTGTCTGCGTGGGTTTCCTCCAGGTGCTCTGGTTTCCTCCCACAGTCCAAAAACACATGTTGGTGACTCAAAAAGTGTCCAAATGTGTGAGTGTGTGTGTGTTGCCCTGTGAAGGACTGGCGCCCCCTCCAGGGTGTATTCCTGCCTTGCGCCCAATGATTCCAGGTAGGCTCTGGACCCACCGTGACCCTGAACTGGATAAGCTGTTACAGGTAATTAATGAATGAATAAATGTTAAGAGTGGTATTCAACACTCAGTGAGTAGATGCTGTGATGATTTGAGGGCATTCAGCTATGAGAATATTAGCAAGGTCAGCTACTAATATTGTATTATTTGCCTGGGGGGCTTTTTATGACTCTTCCCAGACATTGGGCCTGGTGATCGTAGTCTCATTTGCAGCTGTTCCTGAGTCTCCTCTTGTGTTCACAATGGGTGCACAGCGTAGAAGAATATTATAAGACATGAAATTAAAATGATGGCACTGACAACATTTGTGCTGTACAGGAGCTAGAAGAGGGACGTACCTTGAGCATTTTTTCCATCAAACATTGGAGAATGGCCCTTCACTGAGACGACTATATGAGCTGGGCTGTGTGTGGTGTATGGGAGTGAGCTGTGGGGACTTGTGTGTGCTGATGTTAAAGTGTAGCTCATACTCAGTGCTGTGGATAATAGCTTACAAGGGAGAGCTATGAAGAACACAGGGCGTTAATGAATCCCTACGTAACATCTGCCGAGATGCGCTCCATACGCCAGCTATTAAAAGGGGGTGATGGAAAGCGTCTCTTTCGGCAGACATTAATTGCCGCCGCCACCAGATGCCAATTCTCCCTGCTGGTAGGTAGTGGCGTGATGGACAGAATGGATTGCTCTTGTCTGAGCTGAAAAAGAAAAAGGAGGGAAACAAAATGATGCAATCAGAGCATTCTGCCGCATGTCGCCCCCCTCTGCACACACTATTCTCTCGGGTATTTGTCGCAACTGTTTTATTATGAATCTAAGACTAATGTTTTAATGCACTCCTCCCCATTCTTTCCTCAGCATGATCAGCTGTTCTGTAATTAGTCTAATGCTGTTTGTCTAAACAAAGTGCTGCATTTATAATTTTCACAGCATTGTGCCGTGAAGGGATTGGCTGTGATGCTGGTGCCTTGGAGAAGGCCTGGGTTTGAGGAAAGCTGTTGTGGAGGCGTGTGTGACTCATTGCGAAAGGGAAGAAAGCGGCACTGCATTGATGGACAGCCCCCGGTATTATAACAAATGACCTTGAATACCACTTAAACAACTCTATAACTATAATACCAGAGCAGCTGTCGTTTCCACTAGTGAATACTTGCCTGGCTCAAAGAGCTCAGTTTTGTTTTCCTACATCCTGCCCGAGGAGCCAATCACAGGGGTAGATGTGCTGAGGAGATGCTTGAGAAAGAGGTACACTGCAAAAATCAGAGACCTTCCTTCACTGATTTAACTTCCAGTCAAAATGGCCGCCATTAAAAACAAGCTGGCGTTACTTCCTCTGGGATGACTTCCTACCCTCCTCCAAAAGTTAAATAGTGCAGAGTCTACTGTGCTGAGCTTGGAGTAGTAACAATAGAAGCCTACTACAGGTCAGTGAAGCATCAAATGAATATTGAAGCTGTTATTTTAAGGTTAAAATACTACCTAGTGTTGCTTTCAGTTTTGAGAAGCATCCATTCCCAACAGAGACCTGAGTATGTAATATTATGGTTTGGGTGGAATTTTGAGTGTCTATGTCATGGAGAGACAGCACAGTGGTGCTGTGGGTACTGTCACTACCACACAGCTCTAGGGCCTCGGGGTCCTGGGTTCAATTCCCGCTGTGTCCCAATTCTCCCTGGGTTTTCACCGGATGCTCTGGTTTCCAAAAGTCCAGTAGAAAAACACATGATGGTTGGTGGATTGCAAATCTTTCCACAGTTGTTAATGTGTGAGTGACTGGGTGAGTGTGTGATGCCCAGTGATAGACTGGTACCCTGTCCAGGATGTGTTTCCACTCTGGATAGGCTCCAGACCCACAACAGGATGGAAGCAGTTACCGATGGTGAATTAATAACTCTACGGATGATGTGTTGGACAAATCCTCTCCAGATAACCCTCAAACTCATACAACTCACCAAGTGTTCTTATTTAGAGCTCTGATTTAGAGTGCTCAGAAAGTCTTTAGCTCAAGAGCACAGTATTTGACTGCAGATATGCTAGTGTTTGAGTTTATAATGTATGCATGTATGAAAGCCAGCTTTTCATTGTTAAGAGCTTGGGCTGAGCGCTGCAACTCCTACTCATGGGCATTTGTCAGAAGTGAGTCAGATGACTGTTTAGACCACATTCTGTTGCCTTTGGCTCATGAGGATCTTATAGGAAGCAGAGCAGCGTCTCCTCACCACAACAGGAGCTCCTCAGCAGCCAATTTACACCTCCACCATATGAGCCACAGCAAATCAATGCAAACACCATCACATCTCACCGGTGAGCTCTTACTCTCCAGCCATGCAAGTGGACACATGATCCGATGGAAATGTGCTCTGTGAATAGTCGTCAAGTCAAGACATTTATAGAGCACTTGGAAATAATTGGCCAAACGAAGGTAATGGGAAGCCAACGCTGGCACAATTTTATTAATAAGAAATAGGATGCCCTCTTGTCCCCTGTCCACTGTATTAACAATGTCTTCTGAGCAGGCTTTTAGACTACATCTTACAGCATTTCTGCAAGGATTTGATGGCATTCAATCATAAGAAGCTGAGTGAGGTCAGGGAATTCACAAACGCCACTCTCATCCCAGAGGTATTGAACAGAGCTCTGTATCTCCACAGAAAACATTTCCAATACTCAAATACCCAGTGCTGGTGGGATTTATACCCCTCTGATTTGTGACCTTAGGCTCATGTGCAGCTGCACCAGAGCAGTCCATTCTATTTCATGCTTTTATACAGAGTGAACATCTGTGTTGATAATAGATACACCTTAAAGACACTGGAGAACTACTGTTCTCGCTGCAAAACAAACTCCCACTCCTTTCTTTAAGGTAGAACAGCATGTTTCAGTAAGAAGCCCACTGTAGCTTGTTCATGGTTGAAGTTTAACTTGCTTGTACATTTTTATTCACTCTTTGATTTGCCTCAGAAGCTCGTTTGTTACTCAAGCTGTTTAGTTTAGTTTTGTGGCACGTTCGGTACATTTACCTTAATGCAAAGTTAGCTATGATCCCCCGAATCTGGAGTCAGTTCCACCTTAAGTTATGCATCCAAAACAGCAAAAATAAATCAATCTTACCCACCTATGGAGCTGGAATAGAGCAACGTCCTTCTCTCTTTTCAGGCTTTTCCATGTTTGGAGGTCTCTCCACAGTCCAAACACCTCCAGATACTGGTTCTCACCTGCGCCTGAGCCAACTGCTGACAGAGAGAACGCCTGAGTCATTTCAGAAGACACTTGTTTATTTCCCATTTGCAGAGCCAAGGCTGTGTACAAACAGTGAACATTTATCTATTGCACAAACACAGTCTCTGAAGTTTAGAAAATAGTGTTCTAATTAATAGTGTGAACATCACCTTTAATGTCACTGGATTCCGTTATAATAAAGGGGGCTGTACAGTGTACAGTCTGGACTCCACTGTGGAAGGCGACAAAACACGAAGCTTACACTTATCAAGTGCAAAGTGTTTTAGAGTCAGCGTCCCCATTTGTAATACAGCACGGCTATTACAGCTGTAATTGGTTTTCCCAATTGTTTGCTTTGAATTACAGAAGACAGAAGATTAGAGAAGATCTTATCGAAAGAGAGAGAGAGAGAGAGAGAGAGAGAGAGAGAGAGAGAATAAGAATGAGAATAAGAATGAGCAAGAGAGCAGAGAGAAAGAGGGGTTTAGAAGAAAAAAAGAAAGGGGCGAAGAGATCGATAGAAGAACACAGACAAGAGAGACACACCATAAGAGTGTGAATGAGAGAGATAGAGTGCAGAGAGAGAGAGAGAGAGAGAGAGAGAGAGAGAGAGAGAGAGAGAGAGAAGAGAGAGAGAGAAAGAGAGAGAGAGAGAGAGATACAGAGAGAGAGAGAAAGAGAGAGAGAGAGAGAGAGAGAAAGAGAGAAAGAGAGATACAGAGAGAGAAAGAGAGAGAGAGAGAGATACAGAGAGAGAGAGAGAGAATTATAAGCAATAATTTTTGCAGCCACAAGTGGGGGATGTATGTGTATAAGCTGGAGAAAGTGCGGTGTATAATTATGGCTGTGTTTGGTGCTCTCCTCATGCAGCACTAACGCACACAACTCCATTAAAACACACACACACACACACACACACACACAAACACACTGTAGTAATGCACACGACTCCTCACTGCTCTCTGCTTGTGTTCAGCCTCTGAAGCATGCAGTCACCAAGGAAAAATATGATTAACCCCTAGTGCTGTGGTTCAAAGACCCTCACCAAGCAGAGTCTGGCTCCACACAAAAAGGGGTCATTTCAGTAATCACACACACACACACACACACACACACACACACACACACAATCATTTTCATCATCATTGTCATCATTGTCAACATATATAAATATATAACACATATATAAATATGCATTGTTAAGATACACAGGCAATAACCAACCACAGCTATAGAGAGTGTGAAAAAGTGATGCCCCTGGCTCTGCCCTCATCACGCAAGCACAGTGCTGGCCAGTGCAGGGGTCTCTTTATTTAAAATGTCAGCATTCTGCTCCAAAGCATTCTCCTCCCTATGTGATGAGCTGCTTTGGCATTGTTTTAGCTGCTGTTCTGAGCTGATTTCAAGAGTCTCCTCAAGTGCTTGCCTTCACTTTGACAGGTTGGTGGCACCATTTGTGGTGGTGGAGTCTTAGCTGTCAGGGTGGAGTTGTTGATCACTTAAGACCGGGGTGAAAATTGGGATAAAATGAAAATAAATACTTTTTTTGTCACCTTAACAATCTCATAATACACTAATATTCAGATGTCCCAAGGATACAATGTATTCAGCTTTAAAGTAGTTTTCTTGTTGCAACAGGACATTACTGATCATTTTTCAAAAATCATTTTAAGTTTTCCCATTCAGAAAAGCTCACTCCCATCCCTAAAGCTCACTCTAACCCAAACCCTAACCCTAAAGGTAACACAATGCCTGAAGGTAACGCTAACCCAAACCCTAAAGCTAACTCTAGGCCAAACCCTAAAGCAAACACTATGCCTAAAGCTAACTCTAACCCAAACCACAAACTAACACTAACCCTAAAGCTAACTTCAGCCTATACCCTTAAGCTAACACTAATTCTAATGATCAGGGACCGGCGACAGGGTCCTGGGGCCCGAGGCTCACTGATGGAAGAAGGAATGAAGCCGAGTCCCACAGAAGAACCAATGCAGTACACAGGTATGTATTTAACGTTAACAAGAGCAGCAAGTAATTAATGTACTAATAGAGGTATGAGGTGGTAAGACTTCCAATAAAAAAAATATTATTACTTAGAGCCACAGTGACAACAGTGGTCAGAGCAGAAATAAAGTGAAACTGAAATAAATGTAGCAGGTCAGATAGAAATAACAGTGCAAATGAGTGCGTAATAATAATCTTAAGTGGACAGTAGCAATGTGGTGTAACTCAGCACAGCGATGAGTAATGAGTTTTTGTATGTCTAACACTGTCAGGTTTCATATATAATTGGACAGATCTGACACTAACAGCAGATTACACCTCTGGATTTGATCAGAAGTGGAACTGATTGCATTGTTGACACCTGTGCTTTAGCATAACCGCATTAACCTATTATGCAGATGAGCATCTGACATGTGACTGTGTGACGGTGGACTGAATACCATAATTCTTTGCCTCAACAAGCTGTACCTATGGCAATCAACAGCTTCTGTGTGTATTTATAATTAAATACAGCCATAAGGGGCACCACTGATCTGCTTGTGCTACCACAGGCCCAACCCCCTGGAGAAACTCCTGAAACACAAACTGTGGGAAATCCAACTTGAAAGAAACAGGGCAGCCTGGCCCTTAAGCTTGCCTCACACCCTATAGAACATGAACAAACAATCCCAAGAGACAATTGTCGACTTACCAGAGGCGGTATATGAACAGAGCTGGCTTATTACCACTTTATTGACAAAACTGGAAAGCTCCATACCTTCTTCCAGATTCCCAACTTTTACATTTTTGAAAGAGTTGCTAAAAGTCCTTGAGCAGTGGTAACCCCTATGACCTAAACACTATAAGCACATCTGCTCATCCACCGTTTCTTCTGAGATCCAAGTTTATTTTTAGATCACAAACACCGCTCCAGCTCATCAAAAATGTATTAAAGGGTGCCTCATCACTCGACAAAGTGCAATTCCATTGCTTCACAATACAATGATGGGGAGCTTCACATGGTGAGCGTATGGTGCTTTTCCACTGCATGGTACCTACACTGCTCTACTCGAGTCTACTCGGCTTTATCGCTTTTCCATTAGGTAAATTTGGTACCTGGGTATTTTCCTAGTCCTGTTCCAAGCCAGTCGAGTAGGGACTAAATCAATCTTGCAGAGTGCTGATTGGCTAGAGAGACTTGCCACAATAGTGATCACTAGTGATTTGCTTTTATCCGACTCATAATGGCAGTTTGTAAAATTACACTGTGGCCTTTGGAAGACATTAGATGCTCCTTGGATTGGTGGCTGATGAAAGACTCCAGGGAGAGAAGGATGCTGCGACGAAGAACGGAAAAACTCTACTGATCTGTCTTAACTACAACATGTTTATAAATGATGAGTAACCAATTCAATGTTAATGCTAGTGTTGTTGTGATTTACAAAGCCTACTGCTCCTGTTAGAGGCAGTGTTTTTAAAATGCCGGTAGCTACATATTAACAGAATAAAAAGAAATAAAAAATGGTTTAAATGATACAGGCAAGATTATATAAATTAGAAGTTCTGAATGTTGATTTCTATTAATTTATCATTAATTGTCGTGCCGTCGCAGTCACACAGCTCCAGGGACCTGGAGGTTGTGGGTTCGATTCCTGCTCTGGGTGACTGTCTGTGAGGAGTTCAGTGTGTTCTCCCTGTGTCTGCGTGGGTTTCCTCCGGGTGCTCCGGTTTCCTCCCACAGTCCAAAAACACACGTTGGTAGGTGGATTGGTGACTCAAAAGTGTCCGTAGGTGTGAGTGTGTGAGTGAATGTGTGAGTGTGTGTGTTGCCCTGTGAAGGACTGGCGCCCCGTCCAGGGTGTATTCCCATCTTGCGCCCAATGATTCCAGGTAGACTCTGGACCCACCGCGACCCTGAACTGGATAACGGTTACAGATAATGGATGAATGAATAATATGTAGTGTATGTCCTTTTTTGGGTTAAAGTTAGGATTAGGGTTGAGCTGGTAGAACTAATGGAAAAGTTAAATGGTAATTCTCCACAAAATTGATGGAATGCCCCTACAGTTCACAGATACACACATACTAGTGTGTGTGTGTGTGTGTGTGTGTGTGTGTGCGTGTGTGTGTATGTGTGTTCACTGCCATGGATTGGTTAAATGTTGAAGACACATTCTTGTTGTATGTTATACAATGATAAATAAAAGCATGTAGGTTGCCCCACCCTCTTCCTGCTCATGCCTACTAGGTCCCAAACACTGGTGCTGAAATGAGCTGTCCCCTGCCATTTCAGAGAGTGTGACTCCAGTGATGCAGCTAGTTGACCATAGAGAGTGTGACCCTCACAGTAGTATGAAGGGTCTAAAGTAAAACTGGGAAAAAGTGCCATTACAATTATGGTAGGTATAAAATTACAGCTTCAAAATAATTGTGATGCTTCATTGACCTGTAATAAGAAGAACATAACCCCTGTCATTGCTGCTCCAGGCTCAGACTTCAGAAACTGCGCTAGGTATCTTTTGGAGGTGGGTAGGGCACCAACCCCCTCCCCCTTGATTTCAGGACAGTGTTGTAAATGTGAATTACACTCTGTCACTCTAAAGGGAGCCCAGGAGCAACGATACTAAATATTACGTAGTGTTGCTTTAAATATAAATACACCAGTAGTGCTTCTGCAAACTGTAATAAATAGTTTATTTTAGGAAGTTTTAGGTCTGACCAAAGTTCTGAGTTACAACTGAGGAAACTTTATTTAAGGGATGTACGCTTTAATGTATGCAATTAAACCTGTCAGTGAAAAAAGTGCAGGTTGGCAGTTTCAGACATGTTGTAATCAGATCTGTCTTCCCTCATTATTCACTGAGAATGAGCCATCAGTCCTGCAGCTACTGATTCAGCCAGAGTTTTAAACGTTATTTTTGAAATGTCTTCATGCAGCTGGGGGACATCACTCCAGAGCCCTGAAAGAGATGTGAGGGGAACAATCGATGGATATAAAAATACTTTTGTGAGATGTCGCAAAGTTTTTCATTTAGACTGGTGTACATCTGGTCAGTTCAGCAGCATGGACAGCACAATAATGAGAGTGTGTACACACACACACACACACACGAGTCAGCTCAGTAGATTTTTATTATGGCACTGGCCTCAAAAAGAACAATATAGAACCAGTTCTTTGATGAACTTGCGGGTTATTGACTGAATAGTTTGCCCAACTTGTCTCTTATATTTGTATCCTGTTCTCTTCTCGGATTCCTATTGAACGCAGTTTTTCTATTTCATCTTCCATAACTCTGCTATGTTTTTTATGGAGTACCAAACTGAGCCAGAAGTATAGGGACCTGAATGAAAAATAATATGAGAACATACTTAAAGGGAGCCTCTACGATTGTGGGATTGTCTGGTTGTTTACATCCAAAAGCTAAGCATCTTTTAAGGTGGAACGGTGTTTGAGGGAAATAAATAATGACAGTTTTTAGTCACTGCTTGAATTACCACAGAAACTCATTTGTAACTCTTTAGTAATGAAGCACTTTCGGTAATGAAGTAAGCTGTCTCCAGTGTTTAGAGAAATTCCACCTTAAGTGATCCGAAACAGCAAAATGAAGCATTACCCACCTATGGAGCAGGAACAGAGCTCATGTTGGTTTGTGCTTTTTGATGTTTGGAGTTCTCTCCATTACCGAAACACACTGCAGATGCTTCTGCCATGAGCAGAGAGAAAGAGAGAAATTGTAGCATAGCCAGTTTTTTCTTAAATTCATTTACAGACACTGGGGCTTTGTAAATACATTAAATTGGTTTTGAGCATGCAAACAGACTGGAGTGCAGCAAACGGTGAGGATACATCTTTTGAATTTTATAAAAAGTGTTTTTTGGTTACAATCATGAACTCAGACTTTAAGTCTTTTTATTTTTTAACCGTCCATTTTCCCCCCTCCATATCACTTCCAGGGCTTTGTAATTTACCACCCTCTGCCTCACATTTGCACTGTTTGTTACATAGTATTTTTGAGATACTAAATCGTCATTATTCATTCGATGACTCAGTGTAGGGGGTCAGCATTGGTTTGGGTGTTCATTCATTCATTTATTCATTCATTCATTGCCTGTAACCGCTTATCCAGTTCAGGGTCGAGGTGGGTCCAGAGCCTACCTGGAATCATTGGGCGCAAGGTGGGATCACACCCTGAAGAGGGCGTCTGTCCTTCAAAGGGCGACACACACTCACACCTTTGAGTCACCAGGAAAAAGAGCACCCGTCATGTACTTTTTTGCAGTTTACTCAAACGCTACAGTTTTGACCAAGTAAATATACCTCTAGGAATCCACATCAATCACATTTCACAGATGATTTTACAGAAGGTGCTGATTATACACACTAATGCATTTTACTGGGGTCAAATGTGGATGTTCACCTATTGTATTTTCTCTGGCAGCAGATGTGAATGAGTTTAAGTGCCATTCACAAATTCTCAGAAGGGAAACCTAGCAGCAGGTTCTGTTTGATACGGTTAAGTGGAGAAACTCTGTTGTTTACAATTGATTATCTCTAGGTCTAATGGGCAAGTATTAAAATGAAAATAAGCCCATTCTTCAGGCTTCCAGTGTCAAAGCTTGATAGAGTAACACCCCAATAATAGAACAATAAAACATTTGTTTTTCCATTTTTAGGATAAGGCTCATATCCGTTGATAAATTTCTAATAGTCTGTGAACTCTAGGGGCATACAGAAGATAGAAATTAATTTTGAAATAGGGTGGCTACCATCATCAACCATTCATCCTTAGAGAAATTGCTGTACTGAGTGTGATAATGGAGGTGATGTATGTGCAGAGTAGTTTTATTGAGGTTAAGCTTCAAATCTCCTTGAGGTCAGGCAGGAAAACAGGCAGTAACATGAACAACTGGCAAATCCATACTCCATAATATTAACAAAGGAAAAAGGTCAGTAATATACACTGGACAAGATCAACAAGGTTAAGAACACTGGTAATGTACGCAGTAGGCTTTGTAGTACACAGGTGTTTTTAGAGCAGCAGTCTGTAATACTAACAGCAAATGTTGTGTAAACTGCAATAAATATTCAACAAAGTGGAGAACGTTGTTTGCCCCTTCCACTCCTCCACAGGTGCGAAGCTCATGAAGGTTTCCAGTTTGAAGAACATTAAATCGACACAAACGAACACAACACAAGTTTAAGAACTTTGGAACTGAATAGCTAAAAAGAATGTGCCATTATTGACCTATTTACACAGAAACGTGTTCTTCATTTCACTGAAATACGTAGATATTTTCCTGTATTTGACCAGCTTCTTATGAGGCCTTCTTTTTCCACCTTAAATTTTGCGACTAGATTAGACTATCTTCCTTATCTGTTACACCTCCCCTATAAATGTCATTTTAGGAGGCAGATGACCTCTTCTTATTCACAGTTTCCATATTCATATGTTCAGGTAAATGGGATTATTTGCCAGCATCTTGTATGAATTTTCTATTCCACTCTAAATAGGTGACTATGTGAAGCTGAAGATAGCACTAGCTTTTGAAAAACATTTATTTTTCATTTTCTTTGTTTAAAACTCAAGCTAAATGTACACTATTTCAGTAAAATCCCGAAATACCGAATAGAAGGCAAAAAGTAAAAGAACTGCCAATGTTTTTTGTGCATTTAGAAGCCTATCCTGTTCAGTTCCACCTTAAACAGTGGGTAAAGACCAATAACCTCAAGCCAAAACACCTAAAGCGTTGTTAAAGTATTTTAACAAATACATATATTTTGTACTAAATATTTACACTTGCATGTGAGGACTATGCATAAAGCCTTCAATTAAGCCCCTGAAGGACATTTTCGATTAGGCATGTTGAACAATATGTTTCCTTTACTATACACTTTTCATTTCCTGTTGAAATTCAAGGAAGCCTGTTTTACAAATGGGCTTTTTTTAATGTTTTTAATGTCATTGTCAATACCCGCCCCACACATGCCCCCCCCCCCTACCCCCAACATGTTAAAAGCAGAGGCGATTGCTCTAAGACTGCAAGGGAAGCTCAGCTTCCCCTAAAATGTAAAAAAATAAGTGATCAAATATACACTGTTGTGTGTCATTGAATAAATATGCACTACAAAGCGTTCAACTTTTGTTCAGAATCAGCTTCTTATCACTGGTAAAGACATGGCTTTCCTCTCAATCATTCCCGCAGTTTCACAGTGCTTTAAACAGTGAGGACTCTGAGCGTCCACAGAGTTCAGTAGCAAAGCAGCGAAGTGCAGCAAAGCGAGATGAGTCATTGGATAAATGCTGGCTTTGTCCCGCCCATCGGACGCTCAGCGTCTCTGGGGGTCTATGGGGCAGTGGGCTGGCCTCGGCTGGCCCGGACGCTCAGCTTCTGCATGATGATTGGATGATCTGTCTGTGGCTGAATCCCTTTTTGATTGACAGCGAAATGAGCGAATCAGCGATCCTTTGGTGTAAAGATCCGCGGGAGCATTAAATTTTAAAAATTATGTTCTGAGTTGAACCGGAGACTTTCTTAATCCTCTTAGCGGCATTTTCTTTGTTAAAAACGATTAGCGACAAATCGAGCTTCTGGTTTCTGGTGGGTTTTTTGTAGCTGCTTGTGTTTGGAGACTGACTTCTATCACTCTTTCTGACTTCTATCTCAGTTTCTGTCCAGCGGGTGCTGCCGAGCCCCTCCACCATCACAAAGCACTCACAGGCGGACACACTTCACATGGGCCAAGGCCGTTTAAGCAGCCTAGCTCTGCTGGCCATTGAGAGGACACTAGTCAAGTCCCTGGAAAAGACGCCTTGTTGGTACGACAGGGTCACAGATCATTTTCTTGGAAAGGAACGGAGGGTAGAATTTATGTATAAATAATCAGACACATTTTATGATGTAGGCTGAAATTGAGCTTCCCCTCCTTGAAAGACCAGCATCCGCCACTGGTTAAAAGGATATTGTCACTTTTCCAGAAGTTCCATAAATTGGGAGCTTGTGAATGACATAAACACATATGTTACTGACCTGTTGCAGTTTTACAGTGGCTCAGTCGTTAAAGACTAGTTGGATTTGTTTCAAATTTTTTTGGTTTTGTTTCACGAAATTGGACCCCAGAAATGCACTGCATGTCCAAACTTTTAGAGCCACTCCTTATAATTAGGGATTTCAGTTACTGTAATGGGCACCCATTGTGGACACAGATGTTCAGTTGTGAACACACAGCTTGTATCATCTCCCCAGAAAAGCACTGCCAATAGAATGGGGATATTCTCGAGCAGCTGCAGCTTTAGCGTGGGCTGGAGGAGTATAAAGCACCCCCAGCACTGGAATTTGGCTCAGTGGAACTGTGTTCTGTCATATGATGAAGCATCACGGTGTTTGTGATCCAGAATTCGTCTTCCATTATTGGTATCTGATATCACCTATTCTCTCCTGGCTGTACACCATCAGACCCTCATAAATCAATATGATCGTCAATAATGCTTGGTATTTACATTGTATGTGTGTGTGTATGAGTGTGTGTGATATGTTGACCATTGGTGATAGTAGTCCCAGAATGACCACTCAATTACAGGCTGTTTCTCCTGTGGTGAGTGCCCACAGCAGTGACTGCTCACACCAGCGCTGAGTTCTCCTCACAGCAGGCTATTAGCCAGGCTAATTACTAGACAGCTAGGCATAAGTCAACAGCCGCTGGGAATACCCAAAGCTACCCGCTCTAGAACAAACACAGCCATTGTTTTTAATAGAGCTTTACATCAACTGAGTGACCACGCAAGGCTGACGAGCAGAACACAGAGCACCTAAATTGCTATCATCATGTGAAGGCTAATAATAATAATTAATAACAGGAATATTGCTTTTAAATGGGCCCACCCTTTGGGAGTTTTGAGACAGATCATGCTGTTACATAGTAGCATGGACACCTAAAGCATGTGGCACAATTACTGCTATAAGAGGTCAAATCTCCTACTGTGCACTGCATATGTGAAAGGACAACTCCGGGACATCTCTGGACCTGATACTCCAGAGCTTTCCTGGGATTCCTGGACATCATATCGTCACTGTCCAATTAAAAACATATATCTCCCAAAATAGTAACATGACAGGAGAAGGAAAAAAAACTGAAGTTAATGTAAAGATTTTATTCTATAGATTATTATTTTTGAGCATTTCTATTGGTTGATTCATCTTGATATTTTCACACAATATGACTGCTGCTGTGTTCAAATGATACTAACCTAAATGACCAGAAAATTTTAGCAAAGACTTTTCACAGTGAAAAAAAACTATTTATATTTTAACTGAAATGAGCCTTCTTTGAAATCTTTGCAGGCCCTTCTCTTCTTACTGGAATATCTATATTAAACTAGTTCTAGAGACTGTCCACACAGACTGCCCCTTCCCCCTAAAGACACACACACACACACACACACACACACACACACACACATGAACAATCCATATCAAATACGAAATTAAACAGTTCATCTCTCTATAATGATGGGAAAATAAATGAGCCCACACTGAAGAGTCATTAAGCTAGAGATGAATCATGCTTTAATTAAACATTATTATTAATTATCGCGGTGCTTTTAAAAGCTGTTGTTTGATAATACAAATTCAAATAATCACACTGGGAAGCCACTGAGTCTTGCATCACACAAGCAGCGTTTATTAATGGACTGCAAATTGTGTTAGCGCTGAAAGGCTGTGTTGCATTGCTAATACTGTGGGAGCTGTTCTGTTCCATTGCTATGGTACAAATGTATCCTTACATAATTACAATCACATACAGGGAAGGAGTTTTGAATGAAAAGAATCAGGTACTGTCCAGTGGTCCTGGAGATGTATGTGGTTAGGGGACCTACAGCACCCCTGCCTGAGCTGATCCAAACATGCTAAAAATGTTGGAGATATATGGTCAGGGATGTCAAACAAGCTTCCGTCTCGTATTTGCCTGTCTGGCTTCTTAAATAGGGTCACTTCCTAACAGCCAGGAACAGCACAACGTCTGCTCCAACATGTCAACTAAACTTCCTACAGTAACAACTCTTCATGGAAATGGGGGAAAAAGAAATGAGGACCAGCCTTGTCTCAAGATTTATTTAAAATGATTATTTGAAATGTATGAGACATGCTTCTTTTGCCGAGGTGGCAATTTGGTCATTTATTATTCATTCATTCATTCATTATCTAGTCGCGGTGGGTCCAGAGCCTACCTGGAATCATTGGGCACAAGGCGGGAATACACCCTGGAGGGGGTGCCAGTCCTTCATAGACACACACACACATTCACTCACACCTATGGACACTTTTGAGTCGCCAATCCACCTACAATGTGTCCAACCTTCAATGTGTGTTTTTGGACCGTGGGAGGAAACTGGAGCACCCGGAGGAAACCCACGCAGACACAGGGAGAACACACCACACTCCTCACAGACAGTCACCCGGAGGAAACCCACGCAGACACAGGGAGAACACACCACACTCCTCACAGACAGTCACCCGGAGGAAACCCACGCAGACACAGGGAGAACACACCACACTCCTCACAGACAGTCACCCGGAGGAAACCCACGCAGACACAGGGAAAACACACCTAACTCCTCATAGACAGTCACCCGGAGGAAACCCACACAGACACAGGGAGAACACACCTAACTCCTCACAGACAGTCACCCGGAGCGGGAAACGGACTCACAACCTCCAGGCCCCTGGAGCTGTGTGACTGCGACACCGTGCCGCCCGTCATTTATTATTAATTAAATTATTAATAAATGATTCTCCATTTATTTATTGAAATCCTCAGGAAAGTCTGTTGTTGCCAATGGAGTTTTACAATATCCCCCAGGGTTTGGAATGAAGCTAACATAGTGTTATTATACTGATATTTGGAAGATCAGATAAATAAATTCGTCACTAAGAAACAACATTTCCAATGCTTTTTTCCTCCTCTTTATTATCAGATACACAGAAATTGAATGCTTGGATTTAGAAACAACATTAGTAAAGGCCAGGAGATCACTGGAGAGCCTAAAGTAAATCATATATTTACAGACATTTGATGAATACATTGACTATATATACACAATATATTGTGAATATATACACATTCATGTCACTCTGCCTAATAAAGGACAGAAGGGATTTCCTCAGGTCCTGAAACATTGAATTAAATTGACAAGGACAAAAATACAGTTTATTTATTCATTCATTCATTATCCGTAACCACTTATCCAGTTCAGGGTCACGGTGGGTCCGGAGCCTACCCAGAATCACTGGGTGCAAGGCAGAACACATCCTGGAGGGGGTGACACACACACACACACACACACACACACACACACACATGCACACACACACATACACACACCTATGGATACTTTTTGAGTCGACAATCCACCTAACAACGTGTTTTTGGACAGAGGAAACCGGAGCACCCAGAGGAAACCCACACGGACACAGGGAGAACACACCACACTACTCACAGACAGTCACCCGGAGCAGGACTTGAACCCACAACCTCACTATGTCCACTACGTGACTTCTACAATGTGATTAAACCTCACTATGTCCACTATGTGATATCCACAATGTTCTACAATATGATTAACCCTCGCTGTGTCCACTTAATGACTTCTAGATTGTTTTTAAACCTCGCTATGTCCTCTACATGACCTCTACAATGTGATTAAACTTCACTATGCTCACTACATGACTCCTACAATGTGATAAAACCTCACTATGTCCACTATGTGATCTCTACAATGCTCTACAATGTGAATAAACCTCACTATGTCCACTTCATGACTTCACTATACCTCACTATATCCTCATTGTTATCCTACATTGTTATTGAACCTCACTATATCCTCTACATAACTTCTAGAATGTGATTAAACCTCACTACATCCACTACATGACTTCTACAATGTGAATAACCCTCACTACATCCACTACATGAGTTCTACAATGTGATTAAAATGCACTATGTCCTCTACATGACTTCTACAATGTGATTAACCCTCACTACATCCACTACATGACTTCTACAATGTGATTAAACCTCACTACATCCACTACATGACTTCTACAATGTGATTAAAATGCACTATGTCCTCTACATGACTTCTACAATGTGATTAACCCTCACTACATCCACTACATGAGTTCTACAATGTGATTAACCCTCACTACATCCACTACATGAGTTCTACAATGTGATTAAACCTCACTACATCCACTACATGACTTCTACAATGTGATTAAAATGCACTATGTCCTCTACATGACTTCTACAATGTGATTAACCCTCACTACATCCACTACATGACTTCTACAATGTGAATAACCCTCACTACATCCACTACATGACTTCTACAATGTGATTAAAACGCACTATGTCCTCTACATGACTTCTACAATGTGATTAACCCTCACTACATCCACTACATGACTTCTACAATGTGATTAAAACGCACTATGTCCTCTACATGACTTCTACAATGTGATTAACCCTCACTACATCCACTACATGACTTCTACAATGTGATTAAACCTCACTATGTCCTCTACATGACTTCTACAATGTGATTAAATCTCACTATGTCCACTACATGAGTTCTACAATGTGATTAACCCTCACTATGTCCACTACATGACTTCTATATTGTGATTAAACCTCAAAATGTCCACCACGTGACAATGGAATTAAACTGGATTTTGACAACCTGGCTTTAAACCTTTCTATGACCAATATGTGACTTGGACAATGTGAGTAAACCTTGCTTTGGCCACTATGTGACCTCTAAAATATGATTAAACCTCACTGTGCCCACTACATATCTCTGGCACAGTGATTAAGCCTCGCTATGCCTGCTAAGTAAATCTGGCAGGGTGATTAAACCTCACTATGCCAACTACGTGACCTCGGTGGGCAATTATACCTTGCATTGCCCAATGTGTGACTTCAGTGGGGATCAAACCAACAATCTTCCAGTCCCAAGAGCACATATCTAACCATTATGCTATGGATGCCCAATTACGCCATGATGTCAGTATGTAGAATAAACCACACTTACCAGATACCCCCCCACCCCCACCACACACACACACGCACACACACACACACACACACACACACACACACACCACCCATGCATGCATGTTTCAACAAAGTGACTAACTAACTTACTCACTGACTTAGTCAGGTTCAAACTGTGAAAGCCTCTTCTAGCCATTTTCTATAATGTACCCCCTTTAACAACAGTTCATCCACAAAACACACTGGGCATACATTATAAAAGATCCTTCTACTGTTTTCCTGAAGTTATTCTACACTTTACAAAGTGAAGAATGAAATGACACAGTGCTGAGAACACTGTATAACTCATATTGTATAACATTCTAGATCACTGCGACAAAGTGACACACCAGTGTGTGTGCGCTCCCTCTAAATGACTGAAGTTGTTTCATTTAGATTGATTACGTTGGAAACACTAAAACAGCTTGTGCAGTGGAACTGACCAATTTATTATTTGTGTGTTATTCAATTATATAACAAAGGCAGCGCCTCTGCGTTCACAATGTAACAAATTACCTCCCAACACACAATTAACACTGGGCATAAATCACTTGTCCTCTTTCATTATTGCCCAATCAGAGAGGAATGTACCATGATAGCTCACAAATTCTGTCCAGTTTGTCCCCTTTGCATTGTGTGTGTGTGTGTGTGTGCGGGCATGTGTGCGTGCTTTTGTGTGTATATGGTAGCCCCACACCCTACTGTGTCCTAAATAACTATGTAATTATACATTAACAACAACATTTCATCAAGAATGGTGCAACTAATGGAGATGCCTGTTACAGAGGAATTACAGTAAGTACGACATGGTGGTGCAGCTGTCGGTGAGGAGTGTGGTGTGTTTTCCCTGTGTCCGTGTGGGTTTCCTCCAGGTGACTGTCTGTGAAAAGTTTGGTGTGTTCTTTCTGTGTCCGCGTGGGTTTCCTCCGGGTGACTGTCTGTGAGGAGTGTGGTGTGTTCTCCCTGTGTCTGCGTGGGTTTCCTCCGGGTGACTGTCTGAGTATGTGTCACACTGTGAAGGACTGGCTCCCCCTCCAGGGTGTATTCCTGCCTTGCACCCAGTGATTCCAGGTAGACTCCAGACCCACCGCGACCCTTAACTGGATAAATGGTTTCAAACAATGAATGAATGAATGAAGGAACACATGTACGTATCAAATAAACATGTATGAATTCCATGTGTTTATATAATAATAAACTATTTAATACTACATTATAAAGTACTAGCAATGATAACTCACAGATTTAATTATATAAATCATGCATACTTATGTCTATTTACATAAATTACACTGTAATCCTTAGGAAATATGAATATTATCTACATTTTGGTTGCTTTATTAATGTATAATTACACTGTTATTAGAGACAATCAATGCAAAGTGGGACCCACTCTGCTGTAACCTCTCGTAATTGTCACTTCATGTGTGATGCTTACTACCGAGATCATAGTGGTCAGCTGAGCACTCAGCCATCCGGCAAAATTTTACTCAGTGAACAAAGAGTAACACACTGCGGGAGCTCCCTGAGAGAATAGTCACAGTTTTCAAGTTCAGCAGAGGATTACTCCAGAGAGTTTTCAAAATTCCTGCATTAATAAATCATGAACATTCCAATAATAAACATCTGGAGTGGTTTGGTGGGACAGGAACCAGACAGAAAGAGTTTAAAGCTTCTTTTATGCCACATTAAGCTATTAGTATTTATGAATGCTGAGATAAGATTAAGCTTGAAAATAGTTTGCTTTTTATTGGTCTGTGATACCTACAGCATGTTACAAGGCAAACGTGTCACATAAAACCTTTTATCAGTCACACAGAGGTTGAATGTAGATTAGCTGAGTATTCAATGCTTTCAGTCTTAAAAATGGTAGTTTGTCAAGAAAGAAAATACATATGTTTCACTTTGAATGGAAGTGAATAGAAGAAAAGTATTTGGACGATGTCTAGTGGTCAATTCACAATGAAATATTGAGATATTTTATTATACTTAAGTATCACTATGTCAGGACTGCGGGGCGGACTGACGGAGGTGGACGCACACGCTAAAACACACAGAGAATTTTATTTAAACAAAACAGAACAATACAAAACAGACTTCAAAAGAAAGAAAACACGATGACTGGAAAACAAATCATGACAGAGGAAACGAAATGAGGAACAGCAGAGACAGACTAGACTTGGAAACGAAACAACGACGTGGAAAACAATGACGAAGAAACAGCAGAGACAGACAGACTTGATAACATGACAGTGGTAACAACAGGGACCGAAAGAGTGCAAATGACCGACCAACGGGAGAGACACAAGTGAACTTAAATACCAGACACAGACAAGATACACCTGGAACAGATAATGAGAGGGCAGGGTAACAAATAAGACACAGACGAGGAGGCGGAACAAAGGCGGGACTAGGGCAACAGCAAACAGAGCCATGTGCTAAGAGAGCACATGGCAGGGAAAACAGACACGACAGGACGAGGGCGAGAGAAATTTACAGTGCTTTACAAAATAAATTAGATTTTTAAAAATGAAATATTAGTAGAAAAAAATGTCAAAAATATAAATTTAAATAGATTTATGTTGACTTATAGTCAAGAGTCAGGTAACATGCAAATAAATGGTCAGGCGTGGCGTTGTTTACCGTTGAATAGAAATGAACTTTTGCTTCTTTACTGATAAACACATAGTTGTTGAAAGTTCTGCTGACATGTTGTGGGGTTCAGTTCATTGTGTGGTCAGACGACAGGGTGTTGTTGGTCTGTAGAGGGTTGTTGATAATTTACTAAGTTTACAAAGTTTTTAATAATAATAATAAAAAAGAAGAGCTGAACCACTTTGCTCTGAAGTCATTATTTTGCCTGGATCTTCATGATGCATGTATTTTTTGAAGTTGTAACTGCTCGTGTTCCCCCTCACGTATGTATCTCACACGAACAGCTCCATCACAAGCTGTACTTTCATTAAAAAAGATCCATAACAGATCGTTTGTCTTGTGCGTTACTGTGAGGCCAAGGGTGATCATTTAAGCAAATCACTTTCATTATAAATAAGCAGCCTGGATTTTTCCATTCCCTAATTACACTGTAACACTTAGGCCATTTCCAAATGAGAAGCCAGGGTTATTAAAACACTCTGTTATGCAACTGCACATAATTAACAGCAGAGAAAAAAGGGGCTTTTTAAATGTGAAAGCTCCATATGAACAATTAATGTCCTAATCAACCTTTCTGGAACATATTACTTAGTTCATTTAGAGCAGCGCTCTTGTTTGCATAATGAACACAGCTTAAACAGGGAGGGGAAAGAGGGCCAGACAGCGGCGAATATCTAATGAAGAACATGCGGTGATTGAAACAGGCTGGGATTCATTCTTTAGTCTGCAGACATTTGTGTAGATTTAGGCTTTGTTGCATCCATAACAGTAAACATCGTAGCCCCCCCCCCCCCCGTTGTCGAAGCCAGGCCTCTGGAGTTTACTGTACTTTTAGTGGCCTGTCTCTGTTATGGCACATGGAGCGCCCTGAGAGAGGCGTGTTTGTTACAGCAGTGGTCTGAACAGAAAGGGTGTTTCAACAGACTCTGAACGGTTCCAAATTTAGTTCGTGAAATGGAACCGTTTTGGTTCCTCGTTGATGGAAAAGCACTATGTGAAATATGGCTGAACTTATAGTTCCTAATCACACATGTATATTTCTGCATTAGGAGACTGTCGGTCAGTCAGTAAGAGAAAATGCCTCTTCTAGACTGGCCCAGTATGTGGTCTGGTAATAAAAAATAGCAGACAGCCACCTCAAAGGCAATTTTTGTGTGTAGAGCATTGGACAGATGACCTTTTGATCCTATGCCTACCTTTCTCACTTTTTCTTTTACACCACAGTTGCTCCTACGATGGAAAGAAAGATGGAAGAGTTAAAGTAGCAGCAGGGATTAGAAAGGTAAGGGTGGACAGGTGCAGGACTAACAGATTTTGTCTGCTATACATAAATTTGGACACTGTATTATACCTGCATTTTCCACATTTGACCAATCTGTGAGTGTCCTGTTCTGGTGCCACTAGTGTGAAATGTCTGTGTTACTGTAGTTCACCAACATAGCAACCAGAGGAGCCACATCCCGTATCCTGACCAGTGACCTAGGGCATTAGTGAAGTAACCAAGCAGGCAAACCACAGTCCAACAGTCCATCGTGCCATTTTCAATCCTCTCCACTTTTACAGCACATTTACATTTGTTTGAAAATGAAATAAACTGAAAGATAGTCTTTGATATTTGTGTGTGCTTATGGGATTGTAGGGATAAGGATTAGCGTTAGCCGACAAAGCACATCGGGGCAAAGCACATTTTTATCTCAAGTTTGTTCAGACATTGAACTGATTTTGAGGCAGATGCTATGAGACAGATGCTGTTTTCATTATGGCAAACACACATAAACACACTGTACATTTCTCAAAGGTGAAAATAGGTGTGTTCTCACCAAGCTTAGCCTTCCATCAACACACACTGTCCCTGGCATTTACTTATCGAAGGCTATTCGGGAAAACACACAGTACATACCCTTTGTAATACGATCTTTGTATTTCATTACATTGTCTTTAATATGATTTCAGGCCCCGAGGGTGAATCCTGCTTCTATTAAATGTATTTTGTTAGTATCGGGTTCAAAGTGCAATTAAAGGTATACGAGGCAAATTGGCAATTTGCTGTTAACACTGGTGCAGAAATATGTTTGCTAACCTATTGTACTTTATCTGAGAGAGGTGATCTTTTTAATTTGTTGCTACTGCCTCAGGTTAGTAAACACGTGATTGAGCTAAGCTGGGGTTAGCTCCTGGTTCAGCTTGAGCACAGATACACTGTGTACATAAAAGACTGCTAATCACTGTAATCAGAAAGAAAGGGCATTTATATGTGGGGCACGCTGAGATGACTTCTCCATGTTTGTGGCTAAAACTTGAAGACATTATGTGAAACAGACTCTCTTAACTTCACTGATTACACATTTATTACATAGTTATGGAACAGTAACTGTTTGGTAACACTTCAGTGAGAGGTTGAACATAAAGCCACATGATTCATTCATCTTCTGTAACTAGTTTATCCCGATCAGTGTTGTGGTGGGTCCTCACTTTGGACAGGTTTCACACACTCACTCAGTCACTCACACGCTCGCACTTGTGGACAATCTCTGACATTCACCCAGTCACTCACATGCTCACACCTGTGGACAAGTTAATGCACTCACCCAGTCACTCACACACTCCACACCTGTGGACAGTTTAATACTCTCACTCAGTCACTCACACACTCACAGTTTTGGACAGTCTCAAACATTCACCCAGTCACTCACACCCTCACACCTGTGGACAATCTCACAAGTTCACCCAGTCATTCACATGCTCACACATGTGGACAGGTTCATACACTCACTCAGTCACTCACACACTCCACACGTGTGGACAATTTAATACATTCACTCAGTCATTCACACACTCACAGTTTTGGACAGTCTCAGACATTCATCCAGTCCCTCACACGCTCACACCTGTGGACAGTTTCATACACTCACCCAGTCACTCACACGCTCATGCCTGTGGACAGTTTGATACACTCACCCAGTCACTCACACACTCACGTTTTGGACAGTTTAATACTCTCACTCAGTCACTCACACATTCACACTTTTGGACAGTCTCAGACATTCACCCAGTCACTCACACCCTCACACCTGTGGACAATCTCACAAGTTCACCCAGACACTCACATGCTCACACCTGTGGACAGGTTCATACACTCACCCAGTCACTCACACACTCCACACGTGTGGACAATTTAATACATTCACTCAGTCACTCACACATTCACACTTTTGGACAGTCTCAGACATTCATTCAGTCCCTCACACGCTCATGCCTGTGGACAATCTCACACATTCACCCAGTCACTCACACGCTCATACCTGTGGACAGGTTCATACACTCACCCAGTCACTCACACACTCCACACGTGTGGACAGTCTCACACATTCACCCAGTCACTCACATGCTCACACCTGTGGACAATCTCACACATTCACCCAGTCACTCACATGCTCACACCTGTGGACAATCTCACACATTCACCCAGTCACTCACACGCTCACACCTGTGGATAATCTCACATACTCGTCCAGTCACACACACATGTTGACAGTTTACAATTTCACCCAGACACTCACATATGTGGACACCCTCAACTGACTTAACAACATGTCTTTGGACACTGGAAGGAAACCCATACAGATGCTTTTTAAAAGAGAGTACACAGCTGTGTGTGCACAGTTGAATTGCCATGGTGACAACAGAAATACTGCACATACAGTGGGGAAAATAAGTATTGGATACACTGCTGATTTTGCAAGTTTTCCCACCTACAAAAAAAACGGAAAAAAACCCCCAAAACAAACAAACAAAAAAATAATGGAGACGTCTGTAATTTGTATCGTGAGACAGAATCTAAATAAATATTCATTCATTCATTCATTATCTGTAAGCGCTTATCCAGTTCAGGGTCACGATGGGTCCAGAGCCTACCTGGAATCATTGGGCGCAAGACAGGAATACACCCTGGAGGGGCGCCAGTCCTTCACAGAGCAACACACACACACAGTCACTCAAAAAATAAATCAATTTTTAAAAATGAATTTGCATTTTATTGCATGAAATAAGTATTTGATACAATAGAAAAACAGAACGTAATATTTGGTACAGAAGTCTTTTTTTAGCAATTACAGAGGTCAGACATTTCCTGTAGTTCTTGACCAAGTTTGCTTACATTGCAGCAGGGATTTTGGCCCACTCCTCCAAACATGTGGGACGGTGTTCTTGGGGTTGTACTCATCCTTCTTCTTCCTCCAAACACAGTGAGTGGTGTGGATTCTATCTCAGAATCATCCTTACCCCACAAGGTGAGATCTTGCATGGAGCCCCAGACTGAGGAAGATTGACAGCCATCTTGTGTTTCTTCCATTTTCTAGTAATTGCACCAACAGTTGTTACCGAGCTGATTGCTTATTGTCCTGTAGTCCATCACAGCCTTGTGCAGGTCTACATTTTTGTCCCTGGTGTCCTTAGACAGCTCTTTGGTCTTGGGGATGGTGGAGAGGTTGGTGTGTGATTGATTGAGTGTGTGGGCAGGGGTCTTTTATACATGTAATGAGTTCAAACAGGTTAATACAGGTAATTAGTGCAGAATTCTTAAAGAAAAACTAACAGGTCTATGAGAGCTAGAATTCTTGCAGGTTGATAAAATTACGACCTCTCCATTCTTGCAAAATCTGCAGTGTATCAAATACTTTTTTTGCCCACTGTAGAGAGACCAACCTGATAGTGAATATGGAAAGAAAAGACATCATGTCATGAAATGGAGGGAGGTCAGGAGTCAGCTGGAACGTGCATTAAGGAACATCTCATTTTTCCTACCGATGATAATGAATGGTTTAATTAGCCTCATTTATCGGCCTCAATCTCATTCTTTGTGAGCGACTGTTTCAGCACCAGGTGTTGCCTTCAATTCTTGGAACTGGAACTCTGGATCTCCAGTCAGACTTGAACCAATAAATGTTAACCATAGGTTAGAGAGAAGGAGACAGTAAATCAACGTTTAAGAGGATCGATTGCATTCAGGGTGGCCAGGTCATTGGGATTAAGCAGAAGGGTTTATGGCGCTGTAAACAGGATTCTGTCCTCTTCTCTATTTCATCCACGTAAAAAGCAGCCGGAGCAGTAAATCTGTGAAGCAAGGTGATCGTAGACATTGTGCTGTGTGTCTCTAAGCCACTTCATTTTTGGCCATACTCTTATTCTAATGGGGGATTGTATCTCCTGATTGTGGAGATATAGCACAGTCAGCCCAGTGTAAACAGAACAAGTGCATTATCTCAGCACTTGGCAACCAAAAAAGACACATGGCTGCAGATACAGTTTATTTAAACAAAAGCACTGGAGCTTCTGAATGTTTGGTGTTCTCCTCCAAGCATATTGAGTGTGCTGAGGAAGACCTACTGTGGGCATCAGTAAATGGTGGATTCCAGTCTAGATCTGGATCAAAGCCTGTTTTATCTCAGTTTTGAGTAAATTTAAGTGAATAAATAGTAACAATTAGGAAGCGTGTTTTTTTCGAAGCCTCAGAGAAATAAGTGCAGATAATCCAGTCAATACGGTCAGTCGAGTTAATCAAATCAAGCGTCATGCAGTAAAGCTGGCAAAGGGACGTGGAAAAGTCATAATATAGCAAAAAATTTTGGGTACGATTATAGCACCCATTGCTGAGAGCACATTAAGAGCCATGTCAAGTTAAAAGCGCTCACTGGATTCCTACGACAAAAAAGAGTTTTGACTCCACTTGCCAAGTCACCTACCTCCAGGTTAAATGCTGGATAAACTGTAAGTGTAACAGAGCAATAATGATAGAGCACTTCAAACCCAATGAAGCTTTCCATAATAAAGACCCTACAGTGTAGATCACTGTGGGCCATATGCAAATTTCAGTGGTGATGTCACCATGAATGTAAAATCTTACTGTTATAAGAGAAATACAGTGGTAATGAATGTGTTATTTAATATAGTGATGTCTTCTCCATTCCAAATTATTAATTACAATAATTCTGTTATCTTGACCATCACCTATACATCCCCCAGAGCACATCTGCTGATTCATACTTGTCTTGTGGAGCCTTCTGCATCTTCCCCTCACACCACCAACTTACTGGTGAGACTGGGCTTTAACTAGAACTGCTCATTGTTCACCTACCTTCCGCTATACTTTAATAACACAGCTCTTAACACACTCACAGAGTGGTGTTATAGAGTACGGTACGCTCACTCTACAGTCATTATTCTTTACTAATACTGGTCTATGTTTATACACTACTCTTTGTTTATACACTGCTCTTTATTTTTTCAGAATGAGTTCCCCTTTTGAGTATTGGTCCAGGTCTCTTGAGAATGTTTGTCCACTCAGGTCCTGATGTTAGACGATCAGTTCTGGCTCACAAACACAACTCCAGCTCATCTCAAAGTTAGGAATAGGGCTCCGTCACTCTTGAAAGCACAGGTGGCCGCTCCGGTTGTGTCCGAAGAAGGCCGAACTTTGGACCCTTGGTCTATGATTGGTTCGAAGAATTTCTTGCAGCCAATCCTTTAGAATGCCGATTCACAGCATCATAAATTGGCATAAAGTGATCGCTCTGTCTCCGTGTCATTTGCAGCTGAATCGCGGCTACAAATTGTGTTCTTCCTTAGGAAATGACTGGATCGATATTCAGGGTCGCAAGTCATAATTTGGTGCGCATTAGTTGGCAAAAATGCGGCACAGATTGTTCAGATCTGTTCAGATGTTCCACTCCCACCTCTCAGTATGAACTGGAGGGTTAATGTCAGCAATCCAACCCAACAAAAATGGAATCAATATTCAGTTTATTAAATCAGGACCAGCTTAACTATGTTCTCTACTTTCTGAGATTCTCAGATATTGATAATGGGTGGGTTCTTATTTTTATATATTAGGTGTACAAACATGTTTTAAAACTTTTTATTGGGTAAAGTACAATTGTAATTTAAAATTCAAACATTCTCTGGCTCTTTTGCTATTTTATGGTAACTGTTTAATAAACTGTCTCTGTGGTGGTACCCTCAAGGGCATGTATTCTGTACCTTTAGTTACGGGAAATAAATGTACCTTATTCTAATAAAATTTATTAATTCATTCATTCATTTATTGTCTGTTACCACTTATCCAATTTAGGGTCATGGTGGGTCCAGAGCCTACCCGGAATCACTGTGCGCCAAACGGGAACACACCATGGAGGGGGTGCCAGTCCTTTGCAGGGCAACACACACTCACACATTCACTCACACACTCACACCTATGGACACTTTTGAGTCGCCCATCCACCTACCAACGTGTGTTTTTGGACTGTGGGAGGTAAACGGAGCACCCGGAGGAAACCCACGCGGACACAGGGAGAACACACCACAGAGTCTATGTGGTGGTACCCTCAAGGGTACATATTCTGTACCTTTAGTTATGGGACATAAATGTACCATATTCTAATAAAATTAATTCATTCATTGTCTGTAACCGCTTATCCAATTCAGTGTTGCGGTGGGTCCGGAGCCTACACGGAATCACTGGGCGCAAGGCAAGAACACACCCTGAAGCGGGTGCCAGTCCTTCACAGGGCGACACACATTCACACCTATGGACACTTTTGAGTCGCCAATCCACCTACCGTGTGTTTTTGGACCGTGGGAGGAAACCGGAGCACCCGGAGGAAACCCATGCTGACACTGGGAGAACACACCAAAAACCTCACAGACAGTCACCTGGAGCGGGTCTCGAACCCATAACCTCCAGGTCCCTGGAGCTGTGTGACTGCGACACTATCCAGTCACAGAGAGAGCATATTTAATTTATATATATTTAATTCATGCACACAATGACTTAATGTTAATTAAACAAACACTTTTAAAAATAAAGGTACTACAAAGGGTTCTTTGAGCGATGCCACAGAAGAACCACTTTGTTTAAGAGATGTATGAGTGGGAAGAACCTTTTAAAGGATAAAATATATTATTGTAGTTCTTCTATCGCATTGCTCCAAGAACCTTTTGTGGGAATTTTATTTTTAAGTGTGTGTTATATAAGAGTCTTGTTTAAAGTTCTCGTGTTCATATACATTCCTTTACTGTAATAGCATGAGTACATGCACCTGACAGTGTGCTGCATGGTCAGGCTGCTTCTTTTGCCGGTGCTAACAGGGAATAGAAAAGGACAATTACTGAACTCTACTGCCCAGTGCTTACAATTGCAGTCATTTCACTTAGGCATTTGCCTCAGTTAAGAAGCAGGAATATGATTAAATCCACCTGAAATATATAGCCCTCAGGTTAATGCTGGAGATTCCTGCAGCTTTGACTAATCTGACCACATTTTCTCTGGGATGTGATTACCTGCACTGCTCCAGAGGATGCAGGAGCACTCAAGGCTGACCTGGAGTATATTTCTGAGATGCTATCCGATGGATTCCATTTTCATTCTTAAAAAAAAAGGCCCACACTCTTCCCATTCCATTCAGTAAAGGTGTGAGATGGTGGGAGGAAGCATGTAAACAAACAGTGGTGGTAAAAAAAAAATGGCAGCTGGGGGGTGGGGGGTGGGGTGTCCTTTGGAGCGCATTGCTTTAGAGAATTCTCCTCCTAGCAGGAGCTGAAGATGAAATTGTCGGGCAGTCTGTCTGGAGCGTGGATTAAATTTGGGTCAGCACTTTATAAAATGAAAAGAGTGCCTGAGTCTGGTCTCCCCCCCCACACCCTGAGGGATCAAATTGCATCTCCCATTCCCTGTGACAGAATCGTAGGAGTTATGATAACAGGAATGGCAGGGCCGAATCATTGTAGCCGCAGGGGCTCCAGATAGACGAGTGAGGCCAGAGGAGGAGAGCGGGAGAGTGGATGAGACAGAGAAAGAAGAGCAGAGGTTAGAGAACAGGTGGAGAAAGCTCTGTAGTTCTGGCAGTGCTGCTTCCCCACACACTGCTTCTCCATATGTTTCTCTCAGGCTTTCAGAGGTGTGCCGGTGCTCCCTGACTCCATCACTGTAAAAAGATGTTGACGTTTATGGCATATGGCAGACTCTCTTATCCCTGTCGTCGTGACACAGATATAGCAGAATGCAGCAATAGGAGTCTTTCCCAAGGATAGAGGTAGGACCTAAACCCCAGAAAACAGCAGTGTAACCCACTGTGGCATTACTGTCTAAGCAGGGGTCTGAACCCAGATCTTCAGTAAAAGATACTGCTTTGTTATTATCTATACTTCCCAATTACAAGATGTCATTACTATTTATGACCCGAGTCTATATGTGAAATGCAGTATACCTCTACAGCACCCCCTCTAATTCCTCTAAGCCACACAGCCACACGGAGCTCAGTGTTAGAGTTCCATGTTTCCATTAACCTCTCCATCTGGACCACATTCTGTGCCCACTTTAAGGCTGCAGACTTGGGAAAGTCACAATTTGTTTCGCTTTAGTTGGCAAAAATGCTGCACAGATTGTTCAGATCTGTTCAGATGTTCCACTCCCACCTCTCAGTATGAACTGGAGGGTTAATGTCAGCAATCCAACCCAACAAAAATGGAATCAGTATTCACCTTATTAAACCAGGAACAGCTTAACCATGTTCTCTACTCTATAAGATCCTCAGATATTGATTATGGATTGGTTATTATTTGTATATATTGGGTGTACAAACACATTTTAAAGCTTTTTATTTGGTAAAGTACAATTGTAATTTAAAATTCAAACATTATCTGGCTCTTTTGCTATTTTATGGTAACTGTTTAATAAACTGTCTCTGTGGTGGTACCCTCAAGGGCACGTATTCTGTACCTTTAGTTATGGGACATAAATGTACCTTATTCTAATAAAATTTATTCATTCATTCATTTATTGTCTGTAACCACTTATCCAATTCAGGGTTGTGGTGTGTCCGGAGACTACCCCCAATCACTGTGCGCCAAATGGGAACACACCATGGAGGGGGTGCCAGTCCTTTGCAGGGCAACACACACTCACACGTTCACTCACAGACTAACACCTATGGACACTTTGAGTCGCCAATCCACCTACCAACATGTGTTTTTGGACTGTGGGAGAAAACCGGAGAACCCGGAGGAAACCCACGCAGACACAGGGAGAACACACCACACTCCTCACAGACAGTCACCCGGAGGAAACCCATGCGGACACAGGGAGAACACACCACACTCCTCACAGACAGTCACCCGGAGGAAACCCACGCAGACACAGGGAGAACACACCACACCCCTCACAGACAGTCATCCTGGAACTGTGTGACTGCGACACTAGGATTTATATATTGTTCTTTTATTTTACACGGTTCTATGATGAAATCTTTAAAGACTTTAAAACTATTGTTGTACCTTTCAAACTACATTTAAGCTGAGTGTACTTGTAGTGACCAATAACGTCTACCACACCATTTTTTTCTGAGAATGTAGTAATAAAAATGACAAATAATTAAACACACATTTAACCTAAAAATAAAGTAGTTTTAAAATTTGGATTCTGCATTTGTTATGAGTTTCATAAACGATAAAGAATGTGCACTGATTTGCTCTGTTATTGTGGACAATATTGTATTCAAATGCACTTGTGAGCTTTAGTATAGACAGTTTATTGATTTTGATGTTAATATCATCAATGTTGAGTATTAAGACTTAATTGTAGGTCACCAACAGTTACCATAAAATGACAAAAGAGTGGAGAGCAGGAGAATGTTTGAATTCCAATTATACTTTACATAGAAATGCTCTAAAACGTATTTTAACACTCAGTCCAAAAAAATAAATAAATAAAATAAATAAAATAAAAATTAAATCTGTAAATTTAATGATTCCTAAACCCTTTTGATTACAAAGACTTTTATATAGGATACAGTTGTATCTATAGATGACAGGAGGGTGGGGGGTAATGGTCAGGAACATATATATTTAAATGATTAGACATTGGCTTTAGGGCGGCACGGTGGTGCAGCAGGTAGTGTTGCAGTCACACAGCTCCAGGGACCTGGGGGTTGTGGGTTCGATTCCTGCTCCGGGTGACTGTCTGTGAGGAGTTGGTGTATTCTCCCTGTGTCTGCGTGGGTTTCTTCCGGGTGCTCCGGTTTCCTCCCACAGTCCAAAAACACACATTGGTAGGTGAATTGGCGACTCAGACCGTGAGTGTGTGTGTGTGTGTGTGTTGCCCTGTGAAGGACTGGCGCCCCCTCCAGGGTGTATTCCTGCCTTGCGCCCAATGATTCCAGGTAGGCTCTGGACCCACTGTGACCCTGAATTGGTTAAGCGCTTACAGATAATGTATGGATGGATGGACATTGACTTTAACAACAGTGTTCCTCAGTGTGTATGAGTTTTAGATACTTCAGTCATTGCAGTGCAGAATCATAAAAAAAAAAAATGTAAAGACTTCTGAGGCATCTTCGCGCCTAAAGGCAAAGCTGATAACCAACACTCAATACCCGTGCCCTTCGAACCCTCAGACAGCAATGCATTAAAAACCAACATGTACTAGCAATAAATATAACCACACAAGCTTGAGAAACTGCTTTTCAAAAGTGCTGTTCTTTCCTTTGAAGTCCCCTGAGGACATCGCCGGTGTCCACTGTAAAGTAAACTACCCCCTGTTTTGGGTTCTGTCTCTCTTGTTTGCTACTGCAAAACCCCTGGGTGCTGCCGGTGAATCCAGGCTGGGACTGAATTCCTCAGCTCTGCCTCAGTGGGTTTCCCGTGCCATGCGTTTGACTGCTGTTTGGATTCATGAGTGGAATGATTGACTGCTGCTGGCATACTAGCTGCCACCAGAGCCAGTGCTCGCTGACAAATGGCATGGAGGGGTAGCAGCAGGGGAAATCACACAGCTCTCCCTCAGACGGCTCCTAATAATTTCCCTGTGTTTGTTCTCGTAGTGCGGCTTTACTGCCGCTGTCTGTCTCTGCCAAAGACCTTATGATGCAATAGTTTCTGCAGATAACAGCGCAGGTCCCGTCATTCATCAGCGGACGCTAGTACACATGACTAATGGTTTATATATGGATGTGTGTGTATTCAGGGCCTACAATGTTGTGATCGGTATTTATGATGGACGCACTTCATCACTTGGTTTCAGTCCCCAGGAGACGTGACCCCTGCAGTGTTAAAAGTGCTGTGTGTTCATTTAATTCATCTGTTAAGTCTTTTAGTTAAGAGTTTAATATGAATGTATTATTTACTGTTTAAGAAATATGTTACTAAAGCAACAGCATCTAAAATATTGTTGTGTTCTCCAGTGTGTTTCCCTTAGCCAGAGTGATAATTAACGTCCATGAAGTTTGAGATGACACAAACAAGTCCTGCAATTTGGAATAATTCATTTATGAATCTGTACCAGCCAAGAAAAGTATTCCGGAGTGTTGTTGTTGTGATGGTTGTAACAATAAGGTAAAAGCACATAAATAAATAAGAAATGAAATGGCGGACGTGCGACTGCTTAACTGCATTTGTATTGTGTGCTAATTCTGCTCGCTGCAGTCAGGCGCTTGGCAGAGGCAATTATGAGGGGGAGACGAGAAAAATAAAATTGCACATTACCGAGAATTACAGTCAATTAATTAGAAAGGTCCTCAGTGCGTCACTCCTTTTCCCAAGTGATAGGAACTTCTTCTGTAAGCATTTTAATAAGGAGCGAATGCATATTGTCGCTGTCAAGCTGGAGGCCTGCGAGTGCTGCCGTTTTGAGTGGGTGCTCCACGGAACAGATGTGCACTGACAACTTACTTTCAAGAATCTCTCATCTTCATTTTCCCTCCCCCTATCATCTCCCTGTGTCATTAAACCCACACACAAACGCGCGCACACACACACACACACACACACACACACACACACACACTAATGAAGGGCAGTAACTGTACATTCAGCTCACAGGTCCTTTCTTAATATCAAGTTCATGACCTCACCATTTTTTGGACAAAATTCATATCTACACTATACCTCCAAAAGTTTGGGCACTCATTTCCTGCTCATTTCATTGGCGCAGTGGATAGTTACGCTTATATTATGATATTAATGCATGATACGTACACAGTGATACTTAAAGTAACATTATGTAGTATTTTTATGTTAAAATTACAGCTCCAAATTGCCATTGCTACTCCAGGCACAGCACTGAAGAAACTGCCCTATGTAGGGTAGAAAACCAAAACCACACCCCCCACCACCCACTTCAGGAGAGCGCTGTAAAAGTAAATTACACTCTGCAATTGTAGGGGGATCCCATGAGCAAAATTACCAAATCTTACTTAGTGTCCCTTTAAAAAAGATACTTTTCTTGACAAAATTACTTCTACATTGGTGTGGTGTGTTCTCCCTGTGTCTGCGTGGGTTTCCTCCGGGTGACTGTCTGTGAGGAGTGTGGTGTGTTCTCCCTGTGTCTGCGTGGGTTTCCTCCGGGTGACTGTCTGTGAGGAGTGTGGTGTGTTCTCCCTGTGTCCGCGTGGGTTTCCTCCGGGTGGATTGGCGACTCAAAAGTGTCCGTAGGTGTGAGTGAATGTGTGAGTGTGTGAGTGAATGTGTGTGTGTGTGTGTTGCCCTGTGAAGGACTGGCGCCCCCTCCAGGGTGTATTCCCACCTTGTGCCCAATGATTCCAGGTAGGTTCTGGACCCACCACGACCCTGAACTGGATAAGCGCTTACAGATAATAAATGAATGAGTGAATGAAAGGGGTCACATCAGACGTCACCAATGTGCAGCATCCTCCTGGACGACATGACGCCAGACAATACACACCAATACACTCAACACACACCGACTATTAGATAGAGAAGAGATGAGAGGCAATGACAAGAAGTTAATTAACCAAAAGAGGGGGTGATGAGGAAACGGGAAGTGAGCACAGTGGCAGATTTAGCAGGACATTGCGGTCACACCCCAACCCTTTTCAAAGAAATGCCCAGGGACCTTTTATGACCCAGAGAGTTAGGACCTGTCCCTGTGACTGCACCCAGGCATTGGGAACAACACACACACCACAGGAAGAGTACCCACTTTAGTGTCACTTACCATACCTCCAACACACAGGGAGAGACAGGGAGAGAATGCTACTTTCATGGCTGATCCTTGTGGTATTTTGACTAATCATATGACAGAAAAAGTATAAAGACACAGAACTGTGTTCCCTTGTAGAAAAGGGGGAGAACATGTTCCATTTGAAATAGCCGCATGCAGATTTTATATGAATTACTGTGAACATCTCTATTTTTCATTCCCTATACAATATTATCAGCATAAAATAAACCAAACACATAAGCTCTTTTTAAACTGATGATATGATTCATACTAATAATAATAGTGCACAGCTAAAGTACGAGTTAATGCCTTTGCTTTTATTCAGCCATCCTTAGAAACTTCTTTGTTGCTGTGGAAGCAAGCGGTGGGGGGGGGGGGGGTGTAAATGTGTGATCCAGGACCTATAAATACCCGACGACTGTCCTTCTTGGATGTGTCGTGGTGGCTCTGATGGGGGCACTAATCGGAGCTGGAGTGCACTGCTGGGGAAGGCGCAGGGGGCTGCTGGCTTGTTCACTGCTGGCTGGAGGTGATAGATGAGGCCGGTGTGGACCCTTCAGCTGGGCTTGGCTGCAGCCCCCCCCCCTCCTGCTAACCCAGCCCGACAACTCAGCAGCCCACCTGCAGCCCACACTCCTAGGGTGGTGTGGACTCATTACCACGCTCCAGAGGACAACAAAAATAGCCCACTCTCCCACCCACACTCAAACAAGACTCGCCTGAAACTGCCCGTCACGCCGATCCAACACGCAGAACCCAGTCTGAGCACTTAGAGTCATTTTCTGATGGAACTATGCACAGGTTTTAGAAGCAATGGCAACCCTCCTTGTGGAGAAACGTCAGCCAGCAACTAAACACATTAAAGATGTTTGAAAACCAGATGGTAAATTGTGCTCAGACGAATACAACAAGGCAAACCCTGATCAGACTTAACATTAAAGTATCCTCTTGTTTCTGTGCTGTTTGTCCATTCTATCGGCTCAACTGTGGTCTGCTCCCTCCCTTTCTCCTCAGACACAAAGCCCACCTGGGTTGCCATATTATGGAAAATGAAACCTATACAAACAATTACATACAAAGCACACGACAATTTCATTCATTCATTCATTATCTGTAACCCTTATCCAATTCAGGGTCGCGGGGGTCCAGAACCTACCTGGAATCATTGGACGCAAGGCAGGAATACACCCTGGAGAGGGCGCCAGTCCTTCACAGGGCAACACAGACACACACACACACATTCACTCACACCTACGGACATTTTGAGTCGCCAATCCACCTACCAACGTGTGTTTTTGGACTGTGGGACAAGACAAATTGGATTTTCATATTTAAAATGTAGTAATGATGTGTACATCGTTTCAATAAAACATTGACCTACTTTAGCAAACGGCAAAGAAGTGAACGAGACACCGCTGTTTTTTTCCTGTATTTCCCAGCTTTATATTTGACTTTCCATTTCCAACTTAAATATTTCACTAGACAAGGCTGATGCTATCTTCTTATCGATTCTTCACTTCCACCTTAAATGCCATTTTAGAATGCAGATGTTTGTTTCTTTTTCACAGTTTTCATATTCAGACTTTTAGTGTAATTGGTTTAGTTTAGTTTAAATGGGTTCATTTTATGAGGGTAATATTGATGTTATTCGGTAGCTTCTAATTTGGATTTTCTCATTGGGATTCTTTAAAGAGCCCAATTTGCAAGGCTTAAGATAACTTCTGAATCACCACCCCTATTCTCACTTTTTTCAGAAGATGTTTCCTCACCGTTTGCTGCACTCCAGTCTGTTTGTGTACTCAAAATCGGTCTAATGTGTTTATAAAGCATCAGTGTCTGTAAATAAGAGAAAGTCTCAGCTTGGGTTTTCTCTCTCTCTGCTCATGGCAGAGGCATATGGAATGTGATTAGACAGCTGAGACAACTCCAAACGTTGAAAAACATTGACCAAGGTGAAGATATTGCTTTATTCCTCCTCCATAGGTGGGTAATATTGACTTTGTCTTGGATTATTTAAGGTGGAAATGTCTCCAAACATGGGAGATGGCTAACTGCATTACCGACAGTCCTACAAAACTAAAACAACTGGAGTTACTGTGGTAATTCAAACAATGAAAGAAAAACCTACAATTTAAACTTGAGCCATGTACAAACAGCAGTTATTGTTTTCCCCTCAAACACACCATTCCACTTTAAAAGACTGCAAGCTTTTGAATGTAAACAACCAGAGATAACTGTGTTTACCCACAATTTTAGATGTTCCTTTTAATCCACAAATACGCATCTGTACTTTTACAGTGTTTCGGAAATGTCTTGCAGTCATCTGTTAGAGAAATTTAGAGAAATGTAGTCACCTCTGGCACAGCAGGTAGTGTCGCAGTCACACAGCTCCAGGGGCCTGGAGGTTGGGAGTTCGAGTCCCGCTCCGGGTGACTGTCTGTGAGGAGTTTGGTGTGTTCTCCCTGTGTCCGCGTGGGTTTCCTCCGGGTGCTCCACACACACGTTGGTAGGTGGACTGGTGACTCAAAAGTGTCCGTAGGTGTGAATCTGTGTGTGTGTGTGTTGCCCTGTGAAGGACTGGCGCCCCCTCCAGGGTGTGTTCCTGCCTTGCGCCCAATGATTCCAGGTAGGCTCTGGACCCACCGCGACCCTGAACTGGATAAGCGCTTACAGATAATGAATGAATGAATAGTCACCTCTGGATCTGTCTTGTAGTGCTGCTGGGCTCTAAACAGTCTCCAGATTTCTCCATACATCGCCAATATTAATTCAGATTTTACTATGTAGAGGCAACCTGGGGTGTGGAAACAGGGGGATACTGGACAGTGGGTGGGATCCAGAATGGATCCTCACAGAGGAATATCCTGGCAGCAGCACTGTTGTCAGAGAGGCCAGGGCTTCACCTTAACATGTTTACTCAATCTCTAATGACACTCCATGGTCATTCGATGATGTAGTTCAGTAAATGTATCAAGTATAGCTCATTTAAATACAATGTATCATGTTTTTCATGGCGCAGCTTGAGGTCCTGGGTTTAATCCTCGCCCTGGGTCATTGTATGTGAGGAGTTTGGTGTGTGAGGAAAGGTGATGTAACACAGTGGTAAACATGCCCCTGTCCCAAATCTTTTGGAAATTATTGCAGGCCTCAAATTCAGAATGTGAATATTAGCAAAAAAACAATACAGTTTATCTGTTTGAACATTAAATATCTAGTCTTTGCAGTGTATTCAACTGAATGTAGGTTGAAAAGAATTTGCAAATCTTCGTATTCTGTTTTATTTATGTTTTACACAACGTTCCACCTTCATTGGAATTGGGGTTGTCACCCAGAGTAACTGAGTGAGTGTGTATACGACAGGGCTTGTGTGTGATGTCCTGTCCAGGGTGTGTTCCTGCCCTGCTTTCTTTTTTTGCAAATTTGCAAATCTGTTATTTCTACTGTAAAATGTCTTCTTTGTGAAGTAGGTCAGTTGGCTACTCTCGCATTACTGAGAGCGGCTGGTTGCAGATGTTGTTGTGTGAGAAATGTGTCTAACATAAATGACACAGCGTGTTGCTGCTGTAACCCAGCACCTGAAGCGAGCTTGAATTACTGTGAGGGATTACAGGAGTTCATGCTTTATCCCCCTGGGCTGAAGAACAGCGCTCTTTCAACTTCAAATACCTTTTTCTGCTTTGCTATCTCGAGAGCTAAAAACTGTCACAGGATCAATTTGATTGACTCGGGCCCAATTTGCTCACCCGCTTGTGGCAGCCAATTAAATTGAGTTATTCCAGCTGCAGCAGTTTTAACATGACAGCCCCCCCCAAAGTCCCCGAGGACCACCGCTCCTGTGTTTGCCAGACCACTCGTCTCAGAGCCAAAGAAAACAGCAGTCACCTGCACTGTCAGAAGTGTTCAGTGACACTTCAGGGCAGTCCTGTAGTAATAATGCTTTATTAAGTTATGAAAGGCTGCCACCTTAAAGTGGAGGAAATCACTCAATAGAGGAGAAGTCTAAATCAGCCAGAACATTTAAATAACCACAATGTTTCTATATTCTTTGTCCAGTATCAGCTGCACTGCCCATATAGGTGCTCTTTATGGTAGCCCATCGGTTGCTCTGCATACTTTTTAGCCCATTTTTATCATTTTCCTCAATGTTCAGAACCCCACAAGCCCATCACTGAGAATGACTCCCACCCCAGGCACACACACACACACACACACACACACACACACACACACACACACACACACACATACCCAAGTAATACAAGCCTTGTGGTGGCCCTGACCATTGAAAGCTTTACACTAGAAATGGGAAGATTGCTGTGTCTCTCTATGTAAGAAGGTTGACATTTGCGGACTTTGTGCCTTGCTCAAGGTTCCCTCAATGAAACATGTTGAAGGAGGAGACAGCACTGTTTTTTCAAAGCTCCCAGGCCACAGCTGTCTAATGTACTGCTCTGCAGAAGTTCTACAATATTTTTAATATATAACAATACATGGAATCTGTGTGTATTTCTTAGCTGTGAAAAGTGTATTCCTCAGCAGTTCCTCTTGTTTCGAAAAGCTGACTTATTTGGAAAGCTTTAAATGAGTTGTTTCAGGGTTGCGCTCTAACACACATGAGCTCAAGGTTCTGAAGCCCCCTACATGCTGCTTAGGTAATTGGCACATAAAGCGATTATGCATATTGGTTGGGGGATTAAGCAGTTATCTGATAATGATGTGTGTGTGTAATTCCTCTTGTTTGTTTGTTTTTGTTACAAGGTACAAAAAAAAAAAAAAAAAGAAATACAGCGCATCTAATAATGAACCACTGCTGAGCCCTAAACCACAGTTCATTTCAGGTCTATATCAATACAGTATAGAGTCTGACAGAGCAGCTGAGCCGGTGCTGCTTCTACTACTTTGTTTCTTAGCAGTATGCAATGACTATAACTACAGGACAGTGCTATGGAAAATAGCATTGTAGCCCAAGATAAGTGTTGATAGGCCAAACTCCATGCTCATGTAAATGTATTGTTAGCTGCAGTAAAAGAAAAAAAGTTCTCTTGAAAAACTTCAGTAGAAGTATAAAATTATAGCAGCTCATAAAACAATCTTTAGTACTGGGCAACTAAGTGAAACGTCTTAATATGTCCAGCATCGACAGCATAAAAACTGAAGCATACATATCACAGGATCTCCATGTTAGCATATCACCGCTGTTCACAGAAAAAACATGCATCTCCATTATTGCTGACTACATCATTTGAACACATCCGCCGTCGTTCACACTGTGTGACACTTTTATGAGGAATAGAGCAATAGAAATGCTCCAAAATTATTTTAGAATACATTTTTGCACATTGATTTCCATTGAAAGCTAAGAAGGATTTTTTTCCCTTCTCCTGTATAGTTACTTGCCCCCTCCAGGGTGTATTCCCGCCTTGCGCCCAATGATTCCAGGTAGGCTCTGGACCCACCGTGACCCTGAACTGGATAAGGGTTACAGATAATGAATGAATGAATGAATGTATAGTTACTATTTTGGAGATATTTGTTTTATTTGAGACATCGATGATATATAACTAAAGTTAGCAGTCCAGTCATTTGTTACATTTCTATGCTATAATTCTTAATCATTTTATAATCACTGGTGTTAAAGAAATGTTACACAGGAGAATGGCCAAAGGAATTCCTCCAACTTACTCCAACTCCAGGGCCGTACACACTTAAAAATGATGGTTCTACAAAGGTAAAAAAATGGTTGTATATAGAACTCCTAACACTTGAAGAACATTTTGCTTGATGAAGGGGTTCATCAGATTAATGGAGAATTTGCTATAGATGTTTCTATATAGAACCCTTTAGAAAAGGGTTCTATACGGCACCAAAAATGGTTCCTCTATTGTAACAAGCTTGAAGTCGTAACAATTGAAGAACGCTTTTTGATGCCATATAGAAGTCTTATCTGAAAGGTGCTGCATAGAACCATCTATAGCACAATCTCCAACAATCTGAAGAACCCTTTCATCAAGCAAAATGTTCTTCAAGTGTTCAGGGTTCTAAATACAACTGTTTTATTTAATAATAAGCCCTTATTTTTAAAAGAGTAGCGTTAGGGTAAGATTTAAGGTTAGGATTAGGTTTAGAGTTGGGATTAGGGTTAGGGTTAGAGTTAAGACCAATTTATGTGTCTGTGTTGTAACTATAGGTAGCACAGGTATCCTGTATTGTAGCCTGATACACACCTCCTACACAAGTAGCTACATGATGTCATGACAGTGGCCAGAGCAACTGTGATTGGTCCACAGCTGGACGAACGTGGATCAAACAAAGAAGAAATTAACAGAGGCAGATGGGAAATTCGAACACCTCTTCGCCACACCACACCCACTACACCACAGCAAAGTCCTGGCGAGGGATCAGCTTGGACATCACAGAATGTATGAACAGGTGGAAGCCCTACTCCCTATATAGTGAACGTCACAGACTGTAAAACTAATGATGCTGCCTCCCGGCAGTGCACTAAATGTTCAACAGGTAGAAGTTAAACAGAAAGCTCAGTATGAATTGTTTTATTATCTGACACACAGTGAACATCTTGAAGGACACTGTTCTTTTATGACCTACACTGTGCACTACATGGACATGAAGGATCTACACAACATGGAGGAAGATATTTCAGATTCAGCCCTAGTGTTTCGGCGGTGTCATTGCAGAGTGACACAGACACACCAACACATAAGTATAAACATTTACAGCAGCGTGGGGCACTTGTGCAGGCTTCAGCGTAGACTCCGCATTGATTCGACACAGAAGAATACATCAGCTTTTTGAGGTAAGGTTAGTGTTTAGTGAATTTTAGTTTTAATTAAGTTAAGTTTTAGTTTTGGCGGCACGGTGGTGCAGCAGGTAGTGTCGCAGTCACACAGCTCCAGGGACCTGGAGGTTGTGGGTTTGATTCCCGCTCCGGGTGACTGTCTGTGAGGAGTTGGTGTGTTCTCCCTGTGTCTGCGTGGGTTTCCTCCGGGTGACTGTCTGTGAGGAGTTGGTGTGTTCTCCCCGTGTCCGCGTGGGTTTCCTCCCACAGTCCAAAAACACAAGTTGGTAGGTGGATTGGCGACTCAAAAGTGACCGTAGGTGTGAGTGCGTGACTGAATGTGTGAGTGTGTGTGTTGCCCTGTGAAGAACTTGTGCCCCCTCCAGGGTGTATTCCTGCCTTGCGCCCAGTGATTCCAGGTAGGCTCTGGACCCACCGCGACCCTGAATTGGATAAGGGTTACAGATAATGAATGAATGAATGAATGAAGCAAAAAATTTAAATAGTAATTAAATATGAACAGCTAAATTGTGAGTGACTACAAAGTAAATTATTTTCCTCATTTAAACATTTGATTAGAAGTATTACCATTTGAGAACACTTTCCCCCATTGGAGAGTGTTCCTCCAGTAACACGGGAATGAATTGCATTGGTGTTTGGTATGCAATCCAATCTTCACAGTAATGTTTAAACACCTAGCATCATCCTTCCAGAAGAGATGAAGCCATTACTGCAGCCAAAAGAAACAAACACCCAGGTAATACCTTCCATTTCAGAAGAAATATTAGATTGGACCAGATGTAGGGCCAGTTACACCTGGTTTACTGGTTTAGTCAAGGATTAGGCATCATTCTGGCCTAGGAACTTGGCTCAGGGTGTAATTGTCAGAGCTTATGAACATGCATTATGAGTTTGCACTTGCTCTTCGCTGTTGTAATCTTGCGCCCATGCCCTTGACCACGTGTGATTGTCCAGTCATCTGCTTGGGGAGAATGTTCAGTTTTAATGTGTCCTGTAATATCAAGTCATGTACAAGAACAGGGCAGACTGCAATATATCACACAAAACAAAGATAATCAGATTAATAACTGCTGTTTGTTCACTGGTTATTGCCATGACGCTCATATTGCGCTCGCCTCTCCTACAGATTTGAACGCCCACAGCCACTGGAGATCTGGGTCATGGTATTTATATAAATGCACAGGATATAGAGATATGGATTCTGATTTGATATCTGACACAAACGATGATGAAATAGATGGGAAACTGCAATATCAACAGATGGGCCATGCTGGAAATAAAGCCTGACACATCCAAGATTCATTCATTATCTTGTATGGAGTGTTATACTGGGGTCCAACTGGGCTTTCCTTTGGAAGTGTAGGCCACACTGATCCGTGCCACACAGGAGGAAAACCTGTAACAGCTAATGTTCTCATTTTCTAATATGAGCTGTAATGAAGTAGGGAGATACAGCTAAATTAATTGACTAACATTAGATCTTAGATGTGCTCCAGACTGCCTGCCTCTGTTCCAGTGTGTGTGTGTGTGGATGTGTGTTGGAGCTGATGTACATATGCTGAGAGCATGTGTTAATTGTATCTGATTTGTTACTTTGTTGAGCTCTGTTGTCGGAACAAGAGCAAATGAATGTTTTATGAGTCGGGGCCTGTGTAAATGTGGCAGTTCCCCAGCCTCGTGCTGTCATTTCCAATTCCGTGTTATCCTGCCTCCCACTCCCAGAGCTCCAAACACAGCACAACACTGCTCCCACAACTTAATTATGGGGGGAAATTTGGTTTGAATGTGTCACTTTACGCCTCAGGTCACACTCTGCCACAGGTCGGAGGCTGGTCAATGGGCTCCTGGGTCTGCAGACACAAAACACCGGTGCGTACAAGTACACAAGAGCTTTAGCATTCTGAATAAAACGTTACACAAACTAGAGCTGTCAGTCGTTTTAAACAATTTACTAATTTGTCTCTTCTATCGATTCAAAAATGTAATCACGATAACATTAAATTGGCAATAAGTCCTCGAATGTTTGGGAGGGAGATGAATGTGTTGTGTGGTGTGTGACAATATGGCAAGAGGAAACCATCGTTTTTTACTTAGTTATAATATCAGTGTAGATTTGATGATTTTTTGAATTTGGATCTCTTAATTTGCTCAGCAACCTCCATGTTCCAGCTTCAACAACTTTTCCAGAGATAAATGGAGAGATTAATCGAGGTAGAAGATGAAACAGGAGCTCTGTCTGAATAAGAAAGTTGTCCACTCAAACCAGTGCATGCCATCACCACATCAGTGTCACTGCAGCGAAGACCACACTGAGACTGATCTATCAGTTTTGGGATGACATGCACTGACATTTGTGATCTAGAAGTGATCAGTCAACACTACTACTTAACCCCCCTAGTGTTTTCAGGCCTCTGTACTATAGGAACCAGAGTGGCAAAGGGTAAAATAAAAGTAAGTATTAGCTGAGTATCTTCAAAACAATGTAACAGTGTCAGTAGTTACAGACTTATTAAAATTACATAGTTGTTACAGACACATATTTTGATCTGGAACCACATGTTTCTGCCCAAGGCTGAGGATCTCAAGTGGTATTCATCTTTACTCCAGCACATCTGGCTCAGCATCATACGTACATCCCATTCCTGTTCTATAAACCCCTTCAAGATGGCTGTAACGTTCATGAACAGTGTTCTCCATATGGAGGCGGGGCATCTGTTGCAGCCACACAGGACAAGGTTTAGTGAGGGGTTGAGGTACACGACCTCTCCGCAGAGCTACGGTGCAGAACCAAGAACACCATCTCCTCTTAATGAATGGAGAACCGTAGCCCAGGAATCTGCATATTTATGCAGCACACCCTGTTTACCCAGAAAGAATAAATAACATGTTTTTGTTATTGTTCCGTAAAGCCAGCGATGCAGAGCGGCGCTTTATCTGGTTAATGTATGCCAGGTTCGACCCAGCGCTGTGACTCCCATTCTGTGGGACACATTTAGCGCTAATGTTGCGCAGCATTAAATCAATAAGCAATGGATTGTAATGGCCTAAATCTATTAGCCATGGAAGACAAACCTCTGACTCAAAGCTGGCATCCTTCTCTTTCTCTCTCACTCTCTCTACCTCTCCCTCTTCCTGAATCGGGTTAAAACAGAATGTAAGCTCCTCTCCCTAGAAGCTAAAACAACATGTGATGCATTCCGCTTGATTAGTGAAGTATTAAACGGGAGTAATTTAAAGTAATGGTCCATTAGACGGCACTGACAAGTAGGCTCCTCTCCAAAAAACCCACTGGACATGGGCAGCCTTACTGAGTTGAAATGAATATTGAATGAAGGGAGGAGGGGAGGGGTGGACAGAACAGTGTGTGTGTGTGTGTGTGTGTGTGTGTGTGGAGGGGATGGGGCGGGGTGTCATGAGGATGAGGGTGAATTTTCCAGTGTACACTTCAACCAATGGCCGGTCAATGGCTTCCTAATGGTGAGGACCATTACCTTCCCACTACTGTGAGTCTAAAGGCGATGGAATGATGAGGAAAAAGCAAGGTCTATTTTTACACACCCCTCCTCAAAATAGTCCATATCTGGGCTGCCCACCCATGCTAATATGGCCGTGAGAATGCCCCGTCTCCAACTCCATTTGAGTAAAAACTGCCCATCTGCCACCCCTGCCAGCGTCAATGTGGATTGATCCTATCCTGCCCCATCTTTGGAGGGTTTATGAGGGAAGGTATCAGAAAACAGATCGGGGTGGGGGGGTAGGAATAGATGTTTGGCTGCTGAGGATATCACAGCGTTTACAAGCCCCCCCTCCCCTCAGTTAGACAGCTGGGCTAAAGCGCTTTTGGCAGGGCTCTGTAGCAGCGAGCTAATGGCGCTCTCTGGGTGACAGGCTGAGAGGAAGGAGCCCACTGAAGACCCCTTGCTCGGCCCACATGTCTGCTCGAGCTGCTGTCTCCTCCGTGTGCCATCCACCCACAAGGACAGCCAGCTAATTTAGGCATGCCCAATGACAGCCGTGAAATGATGGCTAGTTTGGTCTTTTTCAAGAGCAGTGTAAAGCCCATCAGCCACATCCTTGGAAGTGTGTGTGTGTGTGTGTGTGTGTGTGTGTGCACTCACAGGCCTGGAATTCACAGGGCTAACTTTCGTATGCCATCTGGATGAAATATTATACTATTCTTTATGTCCAAATGTTTGTAAGTGTTCCTTGGAATTAATGAATTCAGCCATTTCAAAAGAGCTGATATTCATTTGTGCAATGCTCAATGCTACAGGGATATAAAACCCCTCAGCTTTAGGCGGTGAAGCAGAGGTTCTGCATTTTCTAGAGTGATGGAGCAGCATTCAGTGCAGGGGTAGCTTCACCCTTCCCACACTTAACGTCCAGCATCAGTACCCGACCCCACTAATGATTCATAACATACAGGGTATAGCCTTGAAATGAAGGTTAGTACCTACCAAAAGTGGTCCAAGAAGTGATGACCAGTGAGGTGTCATGGACACCCCAAGCTGAGCCCATCTGGTCCGTTTGGCTCACAAAGTTGGCACTACAGCACAAGCTGCTGAAAGAGTTCACATACACAAGGGGCATTCAATAAGTTCTTGGTGAAACTTTCTGAGGGGATATTAATGAAAACATCAGCTCAGTTCCATCATTCGTTTTGTTGCAATCGTTATAAAAACAATATCAAAACATTCTCAGCAACCCATCCTCTTTGACAAACATGGATTTTTACCTGTTCCCAAATCAGAGGAAAGGCAATGGTAGGTTACAATTGTAAAGTTTTTAAAGTGTTTGTTTGGTAATGTATATTTGTAATTAAAAATTCAAACATTCCCCGTTCTTTTGTTATTTAATGACTGTTGTGTCGTTTTAAAAAGTGACACGTATCTTTTTATTCAACAAAAATTAATTAAGAATTAAGAAGGAATACGCTACATTTACAGTCACTAACGTCAAAATCACCATCTTTAAATCGTCCAAAACCAAACCTCTCCATTTCCAAACGTCTTAAATTGCTAATGGCTAGATCTCAAAAATGTATAGAAGCTAAGGGTAATTACAGAGACAATTTAAGTTACCACTTTAGAATAAGACTACAATTATAAAGGTTTTAAAAAATGTCTCAAAATATGTTTATTAAATGTCTATATATATTAGGTTGTAAACACATTTAGGGTCATTAATAATCATTTGTGAAAAAGAGATACGACAGTGACCTTATTTTTGGGTTGTGGGTTTTAGTCCCGCTCCGGGTGACTGTCTGTGAGGAGTGTGGTGTGTTCTCCCAGTGTCTGCGCGGTTTTCCTCCGGGTGACTGTCTGTGAGGAGTTTGGTGTGTTCTCCCAGTGTCTGCGCGGGTTTCCTCCGGGTGACTGTCTGTGAGGAGTGTGGTGTTTTCTCCCTGTGTCTGCGCGGGTTTCCTCTGGGTGACTGTCTGTGAGGAGTGTGGTGTGTTCTCCCAGTGTCTGCGCGGGTTACCTCCGGGTGACTGTCTGTGAGGATTGTGGTGTGTTCTCCCAGTGTCTGCGCGGGTTTCCTCCGTGTGCTCCGGTTTCTTCCCCTGTTACAAAAACACACGTTGGAAGGTAGGTTACTGACTCAATATGTAGGTGTGAATGTGTAAGTTTGTGTTGCCCTGTGAAGGACTGGCAGTCCCCAAGGGTGTGTTCCTGCCTTGCGCCCAGTGGTTCTGGGTAGACTTTGGACCCACTGTGACCACGAACTGGATAAGCGCTTACAAACAATATATTAAAACATGGTAAAGTACACTACATTATTACTGATCTATCTGTTGGTTTGTAATTAATGAGATGGTTAAATGAGATGAGATGGTATTAACAAATATGTGCTGACGTTGACAGGGTTAATGTCGACCAATGGAGAGGGCAATGTAAGGTCAGTATCCAGCAAGATCTGAGGTTTACAGTATAGATGGATATGGGTTCACTATTTGGCAAACAACATGTCACCGTTGCCCTTTCTTTCTATATGTTAGTGACTTTTAATGTTTTAACCACATACTTTATAACCATTAATAAATAAATCTTAAACCATATTTAAGCCGTTATAAGTGAAGTCTAATTCTAATTGCCCAATTTACTATATCAACAGCTATATATGAATTTCTTGAATGTATTGAGTGCTTTAACATTTTTTAAAACTATTTTCCTTAAGGGAGAGGCAACAAAAGTTTTCAAAAACTCTAATAAAATCAGAAAAATAATACAAAAATAATACTGGCTGTAGGCATGTAATTTTTCCATATTACTGAGATATATTTCATGGAACATAGGAAAAAATAAATTGTTAAAAAAATCTATTGGTGTGACAATGTATTACAATGTTACCAATGTAAACCATTACAATGTTAATGTAATTTTCAACTCATTAACGTTAATTTATGGCTTCTTCTGTTGGTTTATCCTTCACACAATGTAAAAAAACATCAGCTAGCTTTCTTTAAACCAAACACCTTGATACAATATTGAGCCACTTCACAAAGGAAAAGCCTGGCATGATGTGGACTTGTGTTGTGGAAATGTTCAAGCAGGAGGATAACCAGGGCTCGCTGATGGAAAGCGACAAGCATTTTTTTTTTTTTTTTTTGCAGTGCTATGGAACATTACAAAAAACATTGGTTGGGTGATTTTGCTGCAATTTGCTGAGGGAAGATGAGTAGAGATAGCACAGCTGCTCCCAGCTCTACTCTCAGCTCCTCCAGTTCTCACCTGGGCTCAGTTTTAAAGTCTGGCTCCGTCTTCATTTTCCTGCCCTTGTTTAAGGAAAGGCTCAAAGTGTGAGTGCCATTGTGCCTTATGCAAAAATAGTGTAGTTGGTTTTAAAGCCATTATAATTACACGCAGAACACTTTATAAAGCAGGAGCATGTAATTTCATAAAGTCAGGTGCAATAATGTAAGATAATACGTCTTCATTAGGGCACGATGGGCTGTAACTTTATTATTCATCATGAAGCCTGAAATTATTAAGTCATATACTCTCATAATGTGCTTTACGTGTAATGATTACTATGTATTAGCAGCTACACAGGCTTATGGAATGCATTGTGAGCATGCATCATTAAGCTTATGACATACATTAATATGTACACCACATAACAGCTGATAAATGCAGTTCTATAGCATTATAAATACAGCATTTATAAGATGTTACCATATGCTTTCATAGCAATCTGACAAAGCCTTTAAAAAGAAAACAACACATCCCTGAAGCCCTGGGGCACGGCCCTTAACTCATAAAACAGAGCTGAGCTTGAATGGGCTTTGGCAGGAGAAGTGTCAATACACAAGAAAGATTTGACACTCATTTGTCGTCACAACGCAGACATATGGGCAAACTAGTCCCATATCTCATGAGGTAAAACTAGCACATTTTTGCAAACAAAGTTTGCAGAGAAATTACAATTGTCCCGTCCTCTCATCTGAGTGTGTCCAATCACTGCACTGGAACAGTGTTTATGCGAAAGCACAAGGGCGATGTTAAATGGAACACACCCAAGAAGTGCTGAGAAAAAAAAACAGAGTAAAAATGAAAAAAAAAAACAATAATGGAAAAGAAAAAGAACCAAGCGAAAATGGCTAAAAAACAGAGCTTTTGCCCCTCGCTCTTCACTACTGTGCCCTCAGGTTGAGGTGACCAGTGAGCGGCTCATTATCATTTAAAGGAACAGGTGCTGAAACTGGCCGTTCTGAACAGAGCAGATAAAAACATCCAGATAATTGCACTTAATTAACGTTTATACATAACAGTTCACTTCTTTAAATAAAGGGAAATTTTTGTATTCATTTTTTAAATGCCATTATTAAATACTATTGTGTTACTGTGTTACTAAGCCATTGTGCTTAACTCCAACAATCTTTTCCATCTCTGCATTTACAGTAAGAGCCATCAAGCTTTTCCCAAAGGCTTTGGCTACTCATATGTGCAGCTGTTTGAACAGGAGACTGGATTATTCACAGAAAATATACCCTTCGTATCCTGTAGAATGTTGAACACACTACTCCATCTCCAGGACAGCAGGTGATCAATTATAAGAGGTACTGCTCTTTTTACTCTCAGTGAGACATTAACTAGAATCAGAGTGCAGCAAATCAGACATTCATCTGCTGTACTTTGTAGCTATTCATCTAAAGTAGTTTAAAGCTTCAGAATAGTTGCATTAGACTGTCATTCCTATGGCCCTCAGCTGAGCCAAGAGGTTTTGAGGGTCATAAAAGTGTTACTAGTGTTGAAGATATTGTGGATGAAAAGTGGGAATAAAGACACGACCAACTTCACTGCATTTATTACCAAGTGCATTATACAACTTCAAACTAAGTTACGATTTACAAGGTCAGGATTTACAAAATGTTGGAGCAATGCTAGGGACAATAGCATGGATGGGTCAAAAACATATATCCATAGAGTTTTTATAAAAAGCAAGTCTACATTTGCATGTGGTGTACAAGAGCCCTCAACCATCTTGTTTCTGCAACACTTTCAAAACAGTAGCACCTTCTCTTCTGGTGATGTGGTGTAATCTGATTGTTTGCTCAATAGCCACAAATAATGTGGGCAAAATAAATACAAGAAAATAACCAATGCTGAATGATCAGTTTGATGGGGCATATTCACGGGTGGGCCTGTCCCACACTAACTGGACCAAGGACCACTGAGTCCTTCCCTGCAATTAATTCCAGAATCTTGGACACACTCTCCTGTTTGATGTTCCACACACGTTTCCATGAGTCAAATACAATAGGATCTAACCTTTAAACTTCATTTGCCTGTTTGATTCTAAACCTTTTAAAAGAGAAAATACCTGTTTTTCATAGTTCAACGTCAAAAACAAAGGACCTCTGATCCTTTATATATAATTTCCTTATGGTCAAGTCATTGGCAATTATTTCCAGTGCATCAATAAATACACACATAGCAACATCTTATACACAATTGCAATACAATATATGTTGGCAATATTCATTCTTAAAAGAGGTCAGTATGCTTATAGGTGGGTCGTCTTGGTTTTTAAAGACCTGTAGCAGTAGTAGACAAGATCGGAAGTGAGGAACTTTCTATTCCTGAAGGGTTCATATGAACAGATCAACTAAAGGAAGTGGTATTCTGATCATCTTTTCAAGCTTTACAGGCTACCTTTGTGAATTTGTATATATGTGGATATTACTTCCATTAAAATTGTCCACAGATGAGGGGGTGAGTGTGTGAAGATGTCCCCCATTTAAAGTCAGACAAGAGAAACCTGAGAAGCCGTTTTATGAATTTTTATTAAATGTTTATTCACTAATATCGACCCTCTGGATCTAGAACCTACCAACCGACAAGCTGAAACAAGGCCAGTATTTGTTTGTTTGTTGTTTGGTTGGATAGTTGTTTGGTTAATTGTTTTTGGTGGTCTGGCTGTTTGGTTAGTTGTTTGGTTGTTTGGATGTTTTTTTGGTTGGTTAGTTGTTTCTTGGTAGTCTGGCTGTTTGGTTAGTTGTTTTGTTGATTGTTTGGTGGGTTTGTTAATTGTTTGGTTGGTAGGTTGTTGGTTGGTTGGTTAGTTATTTGGTTGGTTAGTTGTTTGGTTATTTGTTTGGTTGATTGTTGGTTGGTTTGTTTGTTGGTTGTTTGATTGGCTGGTTATTGCTTGGATGCTTGTTCGTTTGGTTATTTGTTTGGTTATTTGTTTGATTATTTGTTTGCTTGGTTGTTTAGTTGTTTGTTTGGTTGTTAGATTGGTTGGTTGATTGTTTGTTTATTTGTTTGTTTGGTTTGCCTAAGTCTCTCCAATCACAGCACCGGACCTGTGTTTATGTGAGACTTCAAATAAAATGTTACACTGAGCAAAACACACACAACTGCAGAGAAATAAGAGCCCTAAGTATAAACTGAGCAAACGAGAAAGTAGAAGAATGTGAACCCAGTGAAAATGGCTGATAGCCAGAGTTTCTGCTCCTGGCTGCTCACTGCTGTACACTCACATTGGGGTGAACAGTGAGTAGCTCATTATCATTTAAAGGAACAGGTGCTGAAACTGGGTCATTCTGGGGGTTTGATCCTTATGGTGTTGTGGCCCACATTAATCCCCAGAACTGTGCTCACTTGTGGAAAAGGGGAGATCAAGTCGCTTTTAAAGAAAATGTACATCCTGAAAGATGAAGAATTCTGATTAGTTTCTGGGTCAGGAACGTAGGAATTGAAGAGTCGTCAATCGGGGATTTGAGATGCACCCATGGAAGCTCTTTCCATGTAACCTTGGCAACCTCAATTTTTGGTGAAAATAAAATAATCCTTTGAAGAGCCAATCACTCAAAAGTAAGTTTTCTGCCCAATGTTACTAATGTGGTTACATAACTGATCAGAATATTAATGATAGCTCAGTGGGGGGAGGGGGCGGGGTTGCGATTAGTGCTGCTGTGAAATCAATCACTGCAGACTTGCTTCACTTTTAATGTCTATGCTTTAATTAAACGAATTCAGGGGGAAAAATCATCTGCGTCGCACAGCAGGGGCTGGCTACACCGGAGCCTGAGAATGGTTCCTGCTTTTTGCGTCTCCTTTATTCCAGCAGCATCAGAGCAGTTGGTGGTGGAAGGTAAATGCTTTCTTCCCCTTCTTTTTGTTGAAAGGTCTGCATGTGCCTGCTTCTGGGAGATAGTGGAGAGCAGGCAGAAAACCCATCTTGGCTCTATCAGTGCTGGAGACATGTGTGCTGAAAGGCCTGTGTGTATAATGGGGAGTATTTACATGAGGACGCCCGGCTGCCCGGGACGGCACGGAGGCTCAGGGAACACTCGTAGGAAAATAAAAACATGGGGGCCTGGGGTAAATAGAAAAAAATGAGAAAATGGAACGGGGCGAGGGGAATGGTGGGAAGGAACTAGGTGTGTGTGATGGGTGATAAGACTGGCTAAAAGCTTTCAGTGGCCCTCTGCTCTAGTGTGAACAGGGCTGTGTGTGTGTGTGTGTGTGAAAAAGTAAACCAGAAGAGTAAAGTCAGGAAAACTTCATATGCACTCAGTATTCATAATACTTCAAAATGTATTCTGACAATAAATACTTGTAGTTCCATATTTCCCTGTTTTCTGGCCATCGCATGAAAGTTTTAGGGTTTATAACAAATTGTCTAAAAGAAATAGTCCAGAACATAATGGACTTTCATTATACACAAAGACTTTAATCCCTTCTCCTGATAAGTTACCATTTAGGAGGTGTACAGTTTTTGTCAGACAGCAGCCATAGTTCCACTTGTGATGTGATGATTTAGAAGAAACAAAAATAAGAAATAGCCTTTCCTTTCTTATTATTTACTCATTGAACAAATAGTCATGCTTTGTCCTAAAGCTCATTCATGACCTGTGGGTCTAACTACATCATGCCCTCGTCAGGTGTGGTGTAAGGATAAAACAGAATGATGTAAGTGAATTCTATTTCTTACACAGGATGAATAAAACAAAACAAACCACAGAGAAAACTCTAAGGCTTGGTTTCCCAGACATGGATTAAGCGTAGTCTTGGACTGTATCCTCCTTTCAAATCACAATCCAAAATGCTGTGTAGTCCAGGACTAGGCTCAATCCCTGTCTGGAAAACCACCTCTAAGGGTGGCAGAATGAAGCAGATAAACTAGTTCTTGGGAACATTAGGTGTGCAAATGAATTTTAAAGATATTTTTGAGTAAAGCATAATTGTAATCTAAAATTCAAAACAACATTCTCCTGCTCTTTTGTTATTTTATGAAAAGCGCTGCATAGTATTAATACAATTGTCATTTTATTCAACAAAAAAATAAACTAAAAATTAATACTTAAATTTTAGGACTTTTTTTTGTTGTACTACACTGCAGCTATTACAATTATACGTTACACAAAAACACTTTAAAACTTAAATTCCATTCATTATCTGTAAGCACTTATCCAATTCAGGGTCGCGGTGGGTCCAGAGCCTACCTGGAATCATTGGGCACAAGGTGGGAATACACCCTGGAGGGGGCGCCAATCCTTCACAGGGCTGTGGGAGGAAACCGGAGCAACCGGAGGAAACCCACGCAGACACAGGGAGAACACACCACACTCCTCACAGACAGTCACCCGGAGGAAACCCACGCAGACACAGGGAGAACACACCACACTCCTCACAGACAGTCACCCGGAGCGGGAATTGAACCCACAACCTCCAGGCCCCTGGAGCTGTGTGACTGCGACACCTACCTGCTGCACCACCGTGCCACCCAACTTAAATTTCCATCTAATATTATAAACACAAGAATAATAACTAAACATAAAAATCCAATAAGACTGAAATAAAGACAGATAAACTAACAATAAAAACAATAAACAAAGACAGGGATAAATAGTAAAACTAAAGCTGAACAGAGACAGAAAACCCTGAGAATTCACACAGAGAGAGAGCGAGAGAGAGAGAGAGAGAGAGAGAGAGAGATACTGAGAACAATGCCAGAACAAAGCAAGGAAAAATTATAAACAAGAAGGAACAGACACCTAGAAGAGACACCTAGACAGAAACATGAAAAATAGCAACACTTACACAGCAGAGGAAACAGAAACAAACCCAAAAAATAATCCACAACAGAGACTAGCAAGAGACAATATAAAAAATGTACTGAGGCCAAAGACTAAACAGGTACCATGCATACAACAAAAACTAGCAAAGTAATACAAGGACTAGAGAAAGAGACACAAGGACCACAACTCCACCAACAACAAATATGAATGCCAATAAGAACTGGGAAGGTACAGAGAAAGCCAGCAATGTCATCAAAACTTGTGAGAAACAACCAAACCAACACCAACATGAGGACCTGCATTATGAACAATCACCTGATAAGAAACACCTAGTGGTGCCACATGAGAAGAAAGGGGTGTGGCAAGGGCAAACACATGAGAACAGAAGAGGTAGACAAGCACATGGGGAATATAAACAGAATCTCGTGGGAAACACACAAGAAAAGAAGAAAACACGGCAAACTAAATAATGACAGAAAAAAAAACAATGAGCAGCAGGTAGTGTCACAGTCACACAGCTCCAGGGACCTGGAGGTTGTGGATTTGATTCCTGCTCCAGGTGACTGTCTGTGAGGAGTGTGGTGTGTTCTCCCTGTGTCTGCATGGATTTCCGTGTGGGTTTCCTCCGGGTGACTGTCTGTGAGGAGTTGGTGTGTTCTCCCTGTGTCCGTGTGGGTTTCCTCCGGGTGACTGTCTGTGAGGAGTGTGGTGTGTTCTCCCTGTGTCCACGTGGGTTTTCTCTGGGCTCTGGTTTCCTCCCACAGTCCAAAAACACATGTTGGATTGGCGACTCAAAAAGTGTCCGTAGATGTGAATGTGCGAGTGTGTGTGTTGCCCTGTGAAGGACTGGCGCCCCCTCCAGGGTGTATTCCCGCCTTGCGCCCAATGATTCCAGGTAGGCTCTGGACCCACCGCAACCCTGAACTGGATAAGCGCTTACAGATAATGAATGAATGAATGAAAAACCAAAGAGGAAAGCAAGACTGAAATGGAGAAGGGAGGGAAGGGAGCCTTAGTATCACATATACTGAGAAAAGCTGTGGATCAGTCTCAGTTCACTCCCTACTCTCTATATAGAGCATTGCATAGGTAATTGGTACATGGTTTCTACACTCTAACAGCGCTGTAAATCATAGGAGCTAATGGCTGAATGTTAACGGATGCAATACTTATGTGTAAAGGAAGTCCTTAAAGGTTTCTTTTGTAAATGCAGTGGCTCTATTTAAAACCATGGTTTCTATATAGAACTATTTGTCTGGTGAAATGGTTCTTTGCATGATTAAATTGCTCCTCAGATTGATGGGGAATGTTATGTTTATGATCTTATATGGCACCATTTTGAAAATGGCCATGGAGTCTGCAATTACAAAATCTGAGCATGGTATCTATAGGAGAACCCTTATTGGTGCTGATTAGTGCCATATATATCACATTCTCCATCAATCTGAAGAATAATTGTTTCATGTGAAGGAGCAGGCAAATGTTACTATATTTTTTAAGAGTGTAGAAGTCATTATCTCATGAGCTACATAGTGCACTGCATGGAAAGTAGGAAACTATTTGAGATTAATCCCTGGACATTTTACTGTGCAATGATAATAAGAGTGTTTTCCCTGTGTCTGCGTGGGTTTCCTCCGGGTGCTCCGGTTTTCTCCCACACAAAAATACGTTGGTAGGTGGATTGGCGACTCAGAATTGTTCATAGGTTCTTGCGCCCAGTGATTCCAGTTAGACTCTGGATCCACTGCAATCCTGAACTAGATTACAGACATTGAATGAGCGAATGAACGAATGATAATAAGACATCCAGGTGGATCTAAATTCTTAGATTTATATTTTAGCTGCCTATTTTTATGTACTGTTATTTATCAGAGTTTCCCAACTCAAGCTTGCTGTAGTTCCTGGATGGTCCAATATGAACACGAAAATACACTTCTCTAATTTCCTGACTCTGGATTCCTGTAATAACCCTGATCTATAAATTCCCAACAGTAATGTTTTCTTTTACACGTTCAACCTGCTTCTCCACGTTCATTGCACATATGGAGCTTTTACATGTCCTGAGGTAGATTGAAAAGCTACGTCGTTGTTGAAATGTTATGAGGACAACTGAAATGACGTCCTTTACATCATCTACGAGACTGCAAAATAAATAACATCTGTGCATCCTTTGACAGCAATCCTCCCTGGGAATATTGTGTCTATGATCATGATAAAAGAGAAATTTGTGCAGCTTCTCTCCTGGTGCGTGATCTCAAGGGAAAGACTTGTGCTGAAATGGGCTACATATCAAATCTGGGAAATGTAGTAATATGCGGAACAGTCTTAAGTGGGCATCACTGACCCCTTGGATATTTCAACATGATCCTAGGGAATGGCAAAGTGGTTCTACAACTAAAATGTACCAATGCAAGTCTATGCACAGCCCTCCCTTAATGGTGGTGGATGTAGGTGTTGTTTGAAGCCACAATTGACTGAATTATTTATTCTTTACAGACTCTCCCACCAATCATTGTCCCTCACCAAACTCACTATTATACCAGGTTAAATTACACAGGCAAACTGTGCTTGTGCGCACTCCCACCCATGCTCTGGCTTCTGTATTGTTGTTCTGTATGTACTCTGTATTAACACAAACGTGTTTGTTTGTGTGTATCAATCAGTATGGGTTGCCTTTAATGCATTTCTAAAAAGGATAAGATCAGCTAGGGAAACATTACCTGGAGTGCAGTGTGAAAGGTAGGAAAACTAGCAAGACAAAAACAGGGATGTAACACAGTGGGAACACAATATTCCCATGGGGAGATTATTGCCCCCTTGTGGTGGGGGGTCCTGGGTAACAAACAGAAAAAGAGATAATGTGTAAAAAAGAATCTTGTCAGTCAGTTCCCAGAGGAACTTCACTCCATACTCCAGGCTTACGCTTGGTGGGACACACAGGTCAATCCTGTTGTGTTCAACCAAGGGGGAATAATAGCTTTACCTCCACCTCCTGTGGTAGATGCTGTGGTGTGTATATTTGTGTGTGTGTGTGGTGGATACTGGGCTTCATAAGAGAGGATATAAGGACTGTTGTCTGAGTGCTAGGGCTAAAAAAGCTCTTCACATGTGGAGATAATATCTGCTCTAATTGAGTGGTGTGTTGGGAGCAGGACTTTGCCGAGGAAGCCCACCATCCTGTTGCTGCTACAGTTGTACTGCGGCCAGCACACAGATTATTATGGATGACAGATGCCGCCATCTTTGGGGAAATAGAAGGATTATGTTGTCCTGGCAGACTCGGCAGAGCACAACACGACAATGGAATCCAAATAAACTGCTTTGAGGCAGAGCTGTGAAATAAAATAAACAGATCCACCACAGGGGACACGGAGTCGGATCAAGCCAAGATGATGACTTTACAAGCAATACTTGTACATTTTAAAACCAAGGACTAAATGTCTGAATATTTCAGTGAATATTTGATGGCACAGGAGCATTACTGAGGACTCAGTTATGATGTCAGATATAGTTCTGGAACAAAAACACCAGCCCACATCAACTCAGAGGTGTTGGATGGAGATCCACGACTCCAAAGAATGCAATTTACCCCACATCAGCACTTGCCATTACTATTGTTTTTGAGGCTACATGCAATCAAATCTGTACAGAATTGTTCTAACTCAATAAAACCCATAATACCCTGATGCTGTTTTGTCTTTGTTTGAGACAAGCTTCATGGTGGATAGTTATACTCTTATTCATATTAGATTCAAGTCATTTTGTGTGTTTAAGACTCTGGGCTACCACAGGTCCAGCCCTCGCTCCTGGACTCTGGGCAACTCAGAAACCCTGGAACCTGAAAGGGACTTTCCTGGTGATTAGAATCTCCAGCCTCAAGAAACAGAGTTGCCTTGCCGTTAAAGGTGAAGTTTATGATTTTGATCCAATACAGTGTTTATAAAATACAGAGAATGTTTCATTATCATTTGCTGGCTGGGTAGTAAAAGAAGACAGAAAGTATACAGAGAGTATTTTTTTTCTATATTCCATTAGTGACAGAATGGTTTTAACAAGGGAGTTAACATGAAGCTCATAAATAAAAAACAACCATACAATACAAAAATACAACTTGTAGGTCATAAAAAACATAATCATTAACAATTTATACAGTCCTAGCACTGAACCTTGTGGGACCCCACAGGTGACCTTAATATAATTTCAATTTGATGCTATTTATTTGTACCTACTGATATCTATCACTTAAACACTATCGAAAGTGGAAGCAGACAAGTGATCCCACTTTGACATAGGCAATTTGAAATAGGTTTTCCTCATATTGCCAGGAATAGAGGTGCTTACATATTCAATACAAACATTCTATGGATAGACTGGGAACAGACTACTCACTTAGATCAACACAACAACATAAACAATTACTGTGCTCTGCTAAGAGCTTCTTCATTATGGTCTGCCATACATTTTCACTGGTGGTTGTTTGTATGAGATCAGCTCCTGCACTGCCATTCATCTGAACTCTAACGGTTTACTTGCACAGTTTAGGCTGACTCAGTTTAACGTTGTAGACAATGTCACACTCCATCAGTCTGGAACTCAGTGTTAAGCATGGGGTTAGTTTGCATGTCGCTATTCTCAAAACATTTGTTTTGGGCCATGAAAGTAGGACTTTGAGGCCAGTCAAGCTTGGTGTTGGATCAGTCACATTGCTGTCAATTAGTCCATTCTTACATCATTTAAAAAGCAGGGCCGCTGTTGTTTTAAGGGAGCCCAGAGAATATGGACCAAGTGGCGCTGCTGAAAACAAAAAGAGAAAAAGATGTGGGTTGTGCCAAATGAAAAGATCCTTGCAAAACATTTTAGAAGTAATCTGCAGTAAGGCACGGGCAAATGGCAAAGCATTTTCTGAGTGGCTTATTTGTTTATTTTCGTCCACCTCGTCCCCTGCTTTATTAACATTTGAAAAGCCTCTGCAGCAGTGGCCGCCACTGGTGAGGACAGCTGAACCACATTTCTACAGCAGATTAGCGCCTCACAACAAATAACTGCAATTAGCAACAGTGAAACTGTGTTACACGCAGAGGCCCCCAAAAAATCCCCCCCGATGCCTCACATTTCACGGGACCAGCCAAGGTCACACCATCGCTGTTTTCCTGCTGCTTTGTATTTGTTTGGTAGAGTACACATTAAGATTTCTTCAATTTCTCTGAATACAAATGAGGAAAAAGGCAGTGTTCTGGAAAATGTCCTGGGGTATTGGATTGTAAATGTACCTAATAATAAAGAATTAACCTTAAGACCTCATTCACCAGGCTCAAGATTATTTTAAATACAGCCTTTATGTACATGACAATGTCTAAAGGAACTGATATTACTCGCATGAGAACGCCAGCAAAATATGGGATAATAAATACCCTGGGAATTCACAAAGCATAGAGCTCAAGACTTAAGCAGATATATTTTTTGGGCAGACTCACTCAAATATGAACCTTAAAGATCCAATGACCTAATTTACATGTGCTACAAAAGGTTCTTTTGAGCGATGCCATATGAAGAACCACTTTTGGTTCCACACCTTTGCATCAAGTGAATTTTCTTTAAAACTTTAAAAGGTTTTTCACATTCACTCATCTTTTTAATTAACAATGTTCTTTATGGTACCAAAAGTGGTTCTTCTATGACATCGCTCAAAGAAACCTTTGAAGCACCTTCATATTTAAGGGTGCATGTCACACACCACAATGCATGATGGGTAAACTACCATTTGTGAACAGTGTGTGAATCCAGAGAATATAGTTTGACCAGCTCAGCTATCTCTGAAATCTCCACACAGTCTTAAATAATACTAAATCCTTTTTATTTTTCAGGTGATTATTGTTATTTCTGCTTTTTTTCAACTTGAACTTTGCTTAATGATCAAGATTCATTTTTAGAATCTCTATGATTATTTTAATATTTGCAGTCGAGTTTGCTGCCTATTAACACAAGCTGAGCACATAGATTCTGCTGCTGCCACATTACACTTTATTAAAGATGTAAAATAAATTCAATTAGAAGCACACTGTCCACTTCCAAACTGCTGTGAAACACCCGCCAGCATTTTAATCACTTCTGCAGGCTTAAAAGATGTAAACAACCATCATAAGGCGTGTGTGAATTGCATGATGCTCTCTTTAAACAGTTTGGTTTTTCTCAACTTCATTTAAACCAAATATCAAAACGAGTCTTTTTAAAACCCTCCACCCTAGGGAAGGTTTTGAGAAACCTCCATCCTAAGTTTGGTCCTCAGAGCCACACAAGTCCAGTGGTCTCCCCCATAGCTCAGCATGATGACCACTATGGACATGTGTTAGGCGACGTAACAAATATGGCAGTAGGTGTTCTAATCCAGGCCTGTTGAGTTGCCTGATGATGTGTAACTGGGAATCATTGTATCTCAAATTCCAAATAGCAACAACAAAGTACAGGACACTCAAATTAGTGACTGAGTTCAAAGACAGCACATCTTCTATGTCAGATAATGACACTTCTGTCTGCCAGCCATGTTCTCCCCCACAACCCACCCCCATCCCCCTGCTTGTTTGATCCATTTCAGACCCAGTGGCTGTTAGTTCTTAGAGAAGGTCAACAGCTGACCTTTAAAACCCAGGTACAACACATCTAACACCTCTTCGAACATCTCCCAGCAGGATATAGGAAATATTATTGGGTTTGTGTGTGTGTGTGTACTCATACATTCATGTGTATTGTTTGCCCTTCTCTACAACCTACATTTTCGTTTATCATTGTGTGAAGTTGATCTACGTTCCTCATAATACAAATGTTGAACACCTTCCTATTATAGAGTCCTTCCTAATCATGCTAATATATAGTTATACATTGCCTAATGTACCAAAATGACCTAAACAAAAGGTTTACAAGCTCTAAACCAGTTTTGCCGTTATTCATTGACATTGAACAGGAAGTCCACCATTTTGAAAGCAGTTTAAAAACCATCTTTTTAACTGTATCTTTGTTTTTTTCATGGTTCCTTGCTTTTACCTTATATCTTAAAATATATTGTTAACACAATATATATTTTTTAATTCCGATCATTTCTATTATCGTAACAAAATGTTAATAAATGTTTTAATACTTCATTATAATGTTTTTACTTGCAATAATTAATTAAACTTTAATTTTTCTTATTATCTATTAAGTGTTAAATAATTGCCTTCATATTTGTCAGATTGGAAGCCTGATTCCCACTCATACTACAAGAGACTTCCAGAGAGGTATACAACCCAACAGCATTGAGCTGTGAAACAGTGGAACTGTGTTTTCTGGACTGATCGAGTCCCATCCAAATCATTTGTGTTTAACTGTCTCTACAAGGTGGACCAACAAGGAGGGTGTGTCTAACACAGCGGACAGCGAGTGGGCACAATGTTTAAAAACTCTAGCAGCACTGCTGTGTCTGATCCACCGATGTCAGCACAGCACATGCAAACATACCATCAAACAAGCAATGATTCACTGAACATCATTTCAACCTGTTGCCGATTTTGAATGAATCTGAGTGTGTTTTTTGTGAGGTTTGGCTTGGTTTGGAAATCACACGGCTCTCCCTGAGCTCTCGTATCTGGACACTGTAATCACTCTGATGACATGCTGAGCGCACCAGAAGCACTGCTCTCACTCAGGTAACTGAGGGCTAGATTTGTGAAGGTGTAATCATGGCACCTGAGCATATATTTAATACCCAGAGGTTGGGCCTGGCCACTCCTTTAAGTGGATTTCCACTCTGATGGGCTGTTTGTTTATTGGAGTGGCTGATGTTCTGGATGCACTCCATGGAGGAAACAAATTGCATTATTCACGGCAGGCAGGCTAGTAATGGCACCGATGAATGATGGCCCCTATTTCACTCCTGACAGAGAAGGTCGAGAGAGGAGCTCTATACAATTACCACAGAGATTCTTTTCAATCAAAGCAGCTCTGGCCTCTGTAGACATTGGTAGAGAGAGAGAGAGAGAGAGAGAGAGAGAGAGAGAGAGAAACGCACTTAGCTGCACCTGCTTCATCTGTTGATCCCACGACTAGTTCCCAAGCGCTGCTTTTCTATTACAGAGCAAAAGTTCAGAATACGCAAGTGATCTCCTTTCCATCAACATCCTGCTGGTGTTGGATAGGTTTCTGTCAGTGAAGTCCCAGGTCCAGTTATTCATTCTTCATGAGGTGTTTCTGAAGGGAGTAGGTAATGTTATTTAGTGGGAGAGAAAACGAGACAACAGCTGGTAGACATTCAATGCTGTCACCATCAGATAAACAGAGCCAAAGATTTTCATCGTTGAGACAGATCTGGGGCTGGGGTCAGAAGAGCCTTCCTAAGAAAAAAAAAAAAAAGAAGGATCATAAGAAAAACACCAAGAACTTAAGGGGAACATCTACAATTTTAGGAAAATACAGTTCTAAACTGTATTTTTTAAGGTGGAATGATGTGTTTGAGGGGAAAATAACAACTGTTTTGGAGTGTAACTTGTCTCTAAGTTTTTCTTCACTGTTTGAATTACCACAGACAGTTACGCAAACAGACAGCAAATGTGTACGTTTTTCTGAATTTTATAAAGTGTTTTTTGAATACAATCATGAACTTCGCCTTTAAGAATGTTCTTAAATGCAATTCTCCTTTCTGTTCTTCTGTAGGCAGTTTGTAGTCTTTGATGCTACTGTCACGATTCGCGGAGGGGACTGAAGGAGGCGGATGCACTTGATAAAATACAGATACTTTATTAACAAAACAAAGAAACTTTAACAGAAAGATAACACACAGGGAGCTAACAGAGACAAACACAGGGAGGTAAGCCGACTAAACTAAAATACAAAGAGCTAGACAGACTAAACCTAAAACGGAGAACTAAGGCAAACAGGAAAGACAGACAGACTAAAGACAGACCTTGACAGAGATACTTAACAGAGACCTAGGAAGCTAAGTAAACACAGAGAGCTAAAGCTAAACCTAAACACAGAGCTAAATATGAAACTTAACACAGAGGGATAGAGAAAACACAACAGACAGACTTAATAACATGGCACAGGAGACGACTGAGACAGACAGACAGACAGACAGACCAGACTGGGTAACATGACACGGCAACAATGGAAAAAGGACCAACATGACTTGGAGAGTGAAACGAAACGACATGACATGACTTGACTTGACTTGACTTGACTTGGAGTGGCAAAGAATCAACACGAATGACCGATACACGGAAGTGACACAAGGGAACTTAAATACATGAACAGACCAGACACACCTGAAACAGATAACGAGGCTTGAGGACAAGGAGGCGGAACAAAGGCAGGACATGGGCGGAGACATGGACAACAACAAACAGGCATGACAGGATGAGTGTGTGACAGCTACATTTTACAGTTTATGAATCATGAGCCACATTTTTAAAAAAGTGAATTGAAAAAGAATATTTATGTAGAATCTAACAGTACTTTAAAAACAATCTCCACTTTGCAATATAGATATTAATTCAGCCTTTTAAATTGATTATTTTAGAAGCTGACCTGGACTATACTCATCTACAAGACAAGTGTGAGCCTTTCGTAAGGTTTCAGTAACTAGTTAAGAACCTATTTTTTATAGAATGCTAATTGTTCTTAGAAGGAAAAAAGATGAGACTATTCTTAATAAGATTTTTGATGAATAACTATTCATCTTAACTTTTACCTTAAGTTTGAAGTTCAGAAAATAAATACACATTTTATAAAAATATCTTATAGCCCCTGGACACTTTCACAGCTCTGTATGCCCAGCCTTCCACTCTAAAGCACTATTTGGACTGAATACGTTTTACCTGTAGAAATGAGGTAATTATTACCAGAGTATATCTATTTTAGTCCAAATAGACCATTTCAGTCCTTCTTTTCTGCACAGTCCTATTTCAAGAATGATTCCAGAGCTTTTAACTTTCTCAGAAAAAAAAAAAAAAAACTCTCATTGTGGTGGTACCCTCAAGATATATTCTGTACTCTTAGTTTTAATACAGAACATAATTGTACCGTATTCTTTACCAATTGCATTTATTGTAGTTTTTGTCTTCTGTTTATTTCACACTTGCTGCATGTCTTATCATATCATACGTCCCTCAAACGAATATAATCTTTGGTCTGTATTTGTTTCAGTAGCTGCAGCCAAAACTAGAACTCACTGCAAGTCCACATTTAACATTTCTGTTTTAATTGACGAGTGCAAATACTGTGAGACTTTTCACTGATACCGCTTTAGTTTTAGTTTTTATCTTAGTGTTTGTTGTCTGTCTTCTTTCTTGATGCCATTTTTTTTTTTACATTTTCTTATGTTTCTGTGTGATTTCAAGAGGCTCATCGTAAATAAGTATCTATTCCTAATGTCTTACCTAGACCAATAAATGTAAATAATTAAAAAAAATAATAATTCATTCATTGTCCGTAACTGCTTATCCTGTTCAGGGTTGCGGTGGGTCTGGAGCCTACCCAGAATCATTGGGCACAAGGCAGCAACACGCCCTGGAGGGCCAGTCCTTCACAGGGTGACACACTCACAGCCATGGACTCGTTTGAGTCACCAGTCCACCTACCAACATGTGATTTTGGACCGTGGGAGGAAACCGGAGCACCCGGAGGAAACCCACACAGACACTGGGAGAACACACCAACTCCTCACAGACAGTCACCAGGAGCAGGACTTGAACCCACAACCTCCAGGTCCCTGGAGCTGTGTGACTGCGACACTACCTGCTGCTCCACGTGCCGCCCAATAATGACAATTAATATAGATAAATATAGACTTTAGAAATATAGAAATTTAATCAATTTCCAATTTCATCTTGAGGACTTGTATTTCCTTATAGGGCCTTTTATTAAAATACACAGTTCTATAATGAAAGCTTGCAAATATTCCCTTCTTCTTCAACCAGAGAATGTAATTGTACCTTGAGGGAACAATGCTAGACTTTTAAATCACTGTTGTACATTAAGAGATGAGTCTATATGATTTTTCTTCAGTGAGCAATAATAAACTGAACAGTACCTTTTTCTGGCTTTGTCCCATTGTACTTTTACCCAGGTTAATCCATTCAATTATCTGTTATGAAGATCTGTTACCGCCTTGTGGTACAATACTATTGCCCCAGTTCCTCACGTAAAACTAATTCCTTCTGAATAGGGCTTTAGAAACAGCTCAACACTGTGGGTTTGTATACTTTGTCAAGCCTGGTCTGAACAGGATTCCCTACATCTGACCAAAAATGGTTTCCATGATTCGTACAATGTGCACCGACTGTAGTTTGCCCTTCAAGGGCGTTAAAGTCACCATGAATTTGTAATTGTAACTGATCGACGTAATGGATTTCCAAGTGAAGCAGGCCATTTGGGTGGGAAACGCTATGTTTAATCAATCTCAGCTTGACCAGACAGTACAAAGCATGTATTTCAGAATCGTGATATTTTGATGCATCGGTTTCCTCCGGGTGCTCCGGTTTTCTCCCACAGCCCAAAAACACATGTTGGTAGGTGGTTTAGCGACTCAAAAGTGTCCGTAGGTGTGAGTGTGTAAGTGAATGTGTGAGTGTGTGTTGCCCTGTGAAGGACTGGCGCCCCTCCAGGGTGTATTCCCGCCTTGCGCCCAATGATTCCAGGTAGGCTCTGGACCCACCGCAACCCTGAACTGGATAACGGTTACAGATAATGGATGGATGGATGAAAATAATAATGAAAGATTATAAATATTCACCTCTCCCTCTGGAGATGAGAAGGTAAAGGTACTGTTTGTACATCTATTGACAATAATGTACCTCTACTGTACCTTTTTAACAGTGTAAAATTATGTGCATTTGAATATATATGGCTTTAATATCATACTAACTTGTTATTCACATATTTTCATATGATAACTCTGAAAGTACTATTTCAAACATACATTTTACTCTAGCAATACTTCATATCTACATTACCTCTTATGTAAGATGATTAAATAGGTATAGATTAGAAGTTGGAATGTAAGGATGGAATGTGTGCTGCTTCTACTCTGTGCTCTCAGTGGTGTGCATCTTCTCACATGACTCCACAGTGCTCTTAAGCCTGTACTTTGTCTGCACGTATGTGTGCTTGTGAAAAGGGAGCATTATCCTATTACTGAAACATATTGATTTATGAAGTTCATAATCTCTCGTGGCACGATGGGGATATGCAGATGATTCCAGCGCAGTGTGAGCGGCGCACTAATGAAGTCATTTATCTCTGATCTACTGCTCGCCCCTCACCCTCCACGTATCAGCGAATCAGTGACGCGCTGTTCTCCACGCCATGAAATCCCTGCCTTTAGGAAACCCTCAGGAAGCATTAAACACAACGTAATTCTATACTGCCGTAATCTTTCTGTGAGTCCTGTGTTCGTACTGTTTAAAAAAGCATAACACACAAAGCATAATATGACATTAAGTGGTTAGAATTACAAAAATAAAACTTAAGAAATATGACTTGTATGACTTCATAAAGTCAGGCTCCTTGTTTTGAATCACAGAGGTTAGTAATGGCCTTTATTTCCTCTCGTGTGGGATGTTTGTTTGCTGCATTAGTTGTGCAAGGTTAAATTCACCACTACATCATGCACTGTGTGTGTAACTTCAGGCTTGGTGTGGGTTAAGGCAGAAGAGAAATAACACCTCACACCACTGCACTGGTCACTGATGTCCACTGTATGGGTTTTTGCAGAGTCTGGGTTAAGGAAGGACAGCAGGGGCACGACTCATGACTCAGCTGCAGAGCTGTATGAATAAGCTGCTATACGTTATTAATCTCGTCGGACTCATCTCCTTACAATTTTATTCATTACACCCGTCCCCCTGCGTGTCCCCCGGGCCATGTTCCCCCTTGTCCAAGAGGGTTCTGTTTTTTTTTTTTTTTTTTTGTGCGTGATAAAGAAAGAGAAGATTTGGGGTTGGTGGGGGTAAATCACACTCGTATCTTGTAAACCCCTGGCAACGGGCCGTATCTACGGCTCATGAATAATGCATGGGCAGCCCAGCTCAGGCCTGTTCCTATATCACCTATAGCCAAAATGATTATGCAGCTTTTAACGGGACAGAAATAAATAAATAATTAAACACTACAAATGGACACCAGAGGCGTGTGGGAGCCGGTGAGCATTTATCAGGGGATGAAGCACTAAATGTATAAGGGGGGGGGGAGGTGGTGTTTGCCCCCTCTCTTCGATTAGATTCTCTCTCTCTCTCTCTCTCTCTCTCTCTCTCTCTCTCCCTCCCTCACACCGATTTGCATGAAAAAAAACCCTAATACAGCAGCAGTTGTATTCAGTTTGGTTAAAAATGTAATTACTCTGCAGATGACGGTCAGTGGTATGAAGGGCAAATGACAATAATAGAAGAACCCTGCAGCATTTTAACATTTCTCTAACACCCCTCCCCCCTCCCCATTTATAAAACTCGGAATATTCCACTCCTTTGACATTTCCAACAGGAGCAAAAGGCAGAGCTCCTTAAACATGTCCCTTAAAATTGGTTGGAACTGCTTATCCAGCATTTCCTACAGACTGAAGGGTAATAATAAAGAGTATGTAACTTTTTTTTGCTGGTGAATTTGTACATAACTTACGTAATGACAATTCCAGGGATGTTCCATACAATACATAACTGTCATTCTTAAATTGTGGACTTTAATATATTTGTGAGGATTCATGTGAAGCTCTGGCAACCCGGTGTAAAAATAAGAGTTTAAAACTCCCCCTAACCCTAAATTTAACCATAATCTGATTAGGATCGTGAAGGAATACGAGTTACGGGCTGCCAGTCGTTCACAGGGCGACACACACTCACACCTACGGACACTTTTGAGTTGCCAATGCACCTACCACCGTGGGGTGTTGGACTGTGGGATGAAACCAGAGCACCTGGAAAAAGAGACCCCCACAGACAGTCACCCGGAGCGGGGCTCGAACCCATAAGTCCTGGCCCCTGGAGCTGTGTGAGGGAGACACTACTTGCTGCCCCACCATGTCGCCCCCAGAAATGTTCAGAGTACCTGGAGTACTATTTTAAGTAAAATATTTACACATTTTGGGGGATCTTGTTGTTTTGCCGCATTAACTGCCTCTGTTTTCTGACATCTTTAACCCTATAGCCCCAGGCTTTGTGATTGGAAAATAACTACAACTATCACTGAGAGAGTATTGAGCCAGGAATCGCAGGACTGTAAGCACAAAATATTTAATTGTAAAAGTTTGCACAAGCTGCTTGCAACAGCAATCAGAGACTGTGAAATGGTGTGTTTTTATATTATTACATAGTTTATACATTACTTGAACCAGCATTCCTTAAGAATAGGAGTCATGAGGGAGGTATTCTCAAGGAAAGGCCGAGCATGTGGCTTTATACCCCTCTAGCTGACATTTGGCATTCAGACAGGCTCTCAAGGTGTATTCCTTGAATTAACATGGTGTGGGTGTGATGTTCATCCCAGTATCATGCCTCCAGTGTGTAGTGTACATGTCCCCGTCATGTGTTTATGCCACTAAATGGGGGATGTAAAATGGACTGCCACAGTCAGGTTAGTGTTAATCACTGAGATACTGCGTTATTGTAATAAGCTGAACTTTCATAATAAACTCCATTATGGAGTACTGTTTGTGGTCTTCTGGGCCCTGCGCAGTGAATACACAAATGCCCACACGGTGCACTGTGTTATTGAATATGAATGATAAAAGCAGACAATGGTGGTATTTGTACTCACTGTTTGGTGAAATTGCTCAACCTTTTCCCTTTTATATCAGACTCACCTGAAAGGGCAGAGAGGACTAGGTCGTCAGTGTGTGTTTGTGGGTTTTTATTTTGTTTGTCGTTACCAACAACGCTAGGTAAACATGTAAATGCTGACATTTCAGTCCGTCCTGCTGCTCTCAATGGCTTTCATTAGGAAGCTTAGAGTCTATTAAACTTTATTACAGCTACTGCCACTGATAAAAAACATTAGTAATATTTAGGGGCATATTTGTTATAAATCACTATTATTAGATTCATCAATATTTCCTACCCCCATATATTAATATTTATATATTTTACATGTATAGTTTATATATGTGTTTATCATTTTTTTAATGTTTTTCAAAATCAATACATCATTCAAAATAGCACCTGTCAAACAAATTAATCTGTAAAGAGAAAATAATTTATAAAACGTAAAAAATGAGGTTATAGAAAAATTAATAAAATAAATTGTACATTAAAACATTAAAATCATATAAAACTAAATGGAAATATGTAAAATAAATGGAATACATAACTCTTAATTCATTATTAAGAGGTTGTGGGTTCGATTCCCGCTCCGGGTGACTGTCTGTGAGGAGTTGATGTGTTCTCCCCGTGTCCGCGTGGGTTTCCTCCGGGTGCTCCGGTTTCCTCCCACAGTCCAAAAACACATTGGTAGGTGCATTGGTGACTCAAAAGTGTCCGTAGGTGTGAGTGAGTGTGTGTGTGTTGCCCTGTGAAGGACTGGCGCCCCCTCCAGGGTGTATTCCCACCTTGCGCCCAATGATTCCAGGTAGGCTCTGGACCCACCGCGACCCTGAACTGGATAAGCGCTTACAGATAATGAATTAATTAATGAAAGAGACCAAAAACTTAATGAAAATAATAAAAGTGTGAAATCATATGACCATAAAATTGTACGAATTTGTCGGTTTATGCTCCACAGGGTGGGGGGTGGGTCAACTATGAATCTCAGATACATTCAAGTGTCATAACGAGGTTGGGTCGGGGAACAAGAAGAGGATATGGAGGTATAAGCAGGAGAAGAATTTAATGACATAAGGACAAAATTACAGACTAGATACAATAGTAAAAAGACTAGATGCTGAGGCTCTAGACAAGACAAGAACTAAAGAAAGCCAAGAGGCAAAGCACAGAGCTAAATTACTAAACAAGGACAAAAAGAAAGTAAGAGAACTAAACACAGCTCCAAAAGGGCTAAACACAAAGCAAAGGGACAGAACAGATGAAGGATACTAAACACAGATGAAGGAAACTAAACACAAAGAAAGGTAGCTAAAACCAAAGCAAAGGCTAAACACAAAGGCTAAGTACTGAATCTAAACACTAAACACAGAAACTATGAGATTGACCCCTGGACAGAAGTCACCGCTGTATAGGCAGCCTGATCTCAATGTGAATTTTTATATATTTTCTTAAAATACCAACTCCAGGATTCATACAACGTGTACAAAATATAGTCCACACTTCATGAAGGTATGAGGGAACTAAGTCCTACTCAGCATAAAAAAACCAAACCTTAAAGTCTAAGCACCACTTAATGGACCTCCATGAATATTTCACATTATTGTAGTTACTGACAGATATAAGTATGAATTAAAATGAAAATAGCAGCTTAATTTGCTTTAAAACTGACAATTTTATTAAATTGACGGAAAAACCCGAGCTCGCTACGGAAATTCTTGAACTCAACCGTGTGACGTCACTGGTGGACAACAGCTGAACAACGCCGCGGTAAAACACCGTTATGACTGACTGTTATGACAGTATCTAGCTAAATAACCAACATTATTCATGACAATAGCCTAGCAATAAGCTAAACTCAAATTTAGAGGTACCGTTATATATAATCTGAGCCACCGAGTTTAGCAAGTCAAGCTAACGTTAACTAACATCGTTAACACCGTTGGGGGGGTGGGGGGGGGGACCAATGGTCTTTTAAACCTTATTCCTTGAATTAGTAAGAAATAACATGTTTTCTGACTATCAATAAACACAAGTTAGGAACTCAAATTCCACTGTATTTATTTGTTGGACACTTTCATAGAGCTGGTGCTTAGCCTTTAAACCTGACCCTACCCCTACTCCTAAGCTCTAAACCTAACTCATTAGTGATCATGAAGTGACTATAAACTTTAACACAGCAGTGTCACCAATATCTGCAGTGCTCTTTTTAATTTATTATCTATTCATTTTTGGAGGTATATTCCTTATATAGCTCTTCTGGTATATTCATATTTCTGATAATGTTGGTAAACATACTATCATTGCTAGTAAACATATACAATATTCCAATGTCTATATTTATAATAACAGCTTTAGCCGGACTGATCCATTTATTTAGAACAGAGCGTATTATTTCAATATCAACAATATTTTTGCAATGATTCTTATTAAAATGAGTTTTGCTGGGAGTTACAGGTCCTAGTTACATTAATCTCCCGCCCCACTGTAAATGATACATATGACTCCTGTAAGCTCAATGTGTCATACCCTCTTGGCTTTGCACTGTGTAAATAAGGCAAATGCATTCTGAGCGTATAAGCAGATCCAGTAATTTCCCACAGGAAGAGCCGCAGTTCATATGTATTTAAGAGGTGACACCCCCGCCCCCACCACTCCAGAAATTAGATACAAATGTCTGAGCATTTCAGAGCTATTATCAGGGATGGCGTCAATTGTTTCATCTTGTAGTTGGCATATTAATATCCTGCTGTGAGTGAAATTAAAGCTGCGAGTGGGGAACACATGCTGTGGCCACTTGTCTACAGCATCCACACCTGATACACCTTTAATCTATTACCTCTCAGCAACAGCACTCTGACCGTACACACTGCCGAACCTCTCCCACTGTAGAAACACGAGCTCATACTCGAGCACGGAATACGTCAATGGAAACACATTTTAGCTTTGACATCAAATCCCTGCCCAGCTTTCAAATTTCATAGCAACAGTTGCTAGGTTGGACAAGCTTTAGAAAATAGTTGATGAAGAATCAAAGTCGTTCTGACTGTGCTCCATTTGCTACACCCTCAGATGTATTGTACTGTACAGTCACATTATTGGTCACTAAAGGTTCAAACAGTGTAAATGTACCTTTAAAAGTACAAGTGTTTTTTTTTTTGTAAGATTTCACTGTAAAACTGTGTAAGATAAAAGATGAAAGATGATGAAATGGGGTCTATAAAACATGGCACTGTTATGTTCCCTAATTAAAGGTACTGGATATGTACCCTTCGAGGTTCCACCACAGTGTCAGTTGTTCTGAGAGTGTATGCCATGTGCAGAGACTTTAGAATTGCCCTGCCTCCTCTTATACATTTGTCCAATCACGGCACTGGACCTGTGTTTCTCTAAGATCACAAAGGCAGGGTTAAACCACATAAAAGGCACAATGAAGGCAGGCAGATGAGAGCATTCAGCAAAAGAAGAGCACAAACAAAATAAGGGAAATGAGCAAAAACAGTAAAAAAAAACAAAGAGGAGAAGAGAGATAACAAAGCTGAAACGGCTTAAACAAAAGTCTCTTTGTGCCTCGCTTCATGCTGCCGCCTGCTTGGGGCTGAGCTGACTGTGGCTCATTATCAGTTAAAGGAACAAGTGTCCATACAAGACGTCAATAAAAAAAAAACTGAGAACATTACACAGGAGGACACACTTCTAACAGCTTAGGCTTTTTTGGAGCTTAGGCTTTTTTTATTTTATTTATTATTTATTGGATTTTTTAGGCAAACATCCATAAAAGGTGAAGTATATTTTGTAAAAATTGTATGAGTCTTGGGACTGGTCTTTTAGTCAAATATGTATGAACTTACCTTGAGACTAAGCTGAAATAAACGGTACAAAGAAAGTTTAGAGTAAGTGCAAAGACACTGCTCATGATTCCAGGAGCCCACAAGCCCATAGTTCACTCACTGAGGGCAATAAGTCACTGAATAAGGCAGGGAATTAAAACGGCTGCATAAGAGGCCTTGCTAGACTTCAGGCACTCACTGAATGCAGAGAATGTCTTACAAATTCCTCTGTATGGGTATTTTATGTATATACATAGACCACTTAAGTCTGGCCCAGACACTTTAACACCCCTGAAATGGGGGTCTATAAACAGGGCTGTAATTCTTAAATGGGTCACTCAGTAGGCACACTATTCAGTTTGTGTGCACCTATTCATCCAACTTTAAAAATGAGTGGTATAGGTCATTTTTACCCCATGTGTCTCCCTACTAGGAGTTGAAACATTACTGTGAAGATTTGATGGAGTTCAACCAGAACAGAAATAGTAGAGTCAGGTTACCTCACTCCGACTCATCCCAAAAGCTAAGTGGATCACTAAGTACAACACCGCGGCATTGCTAATCCTGAGTATACGGACTTAAGGCTCATGTACAGCTGCTCCAGACGGCTCCCTTTCATTTCACACATTTCTATGGAGATTATAGAAGTTGTGTGTGTACATTTGAACATTTGTGTCCATTATATTTAAGCTTATGGATATAGTGTAGATCTAAACACCCTGGATTACACAGATTTAACCGTGTTGGAATTAAACCGAACACTGTATGCCACTGTACAATTATGTGTGAACTTGACGTTCTTTGCCATAGCACATACCACTTTGTCTTGACACATAGGCGGCTTCAATCAACAGTACGAGCGCTTAAAATTGTCCTTTGTTAAAGTATAATCATGTGAGAGGTGAAGTGTTAAACGTCAGTTGTGTTTGAGGTAATAAAAGCTTTGGAGATCTGAGAGTATCCAGACAGAAGCGGAGTCATGTGTTTTACAGCGAGCGTCTGTAGATGTTAAACATGAACTGAAAGTCAGCTGTTCAAACAGGTTCAACACGGTGGATTAAAAAAAGCAGTGTTTTGGCTGGAGCTCTCTGGGAGGTCTGCAAATGTTTCCTATCCTCCTGGCAGGCACATACACACACACACTCCTTTTCACTTTGCTCTATTCTGTGACTCTACAGAGCACTTACACTGTCAAAACCAATAAGGCTGCACTTTGTGTCATACAATTGGCATTAATTAAGTTGTGGGGACCAGACGAGCCCTCAAAATGTGAGTGTGTGGACCGAATTTAGGCCCCACAGACTCCTGGCACACACACGCAGGATCAGTGGTCAGCCATGCTCAGGGGCACTTCAGCTGTGGATGTTGAGGGAGAAGGACAGTGCTGTTCCTTCACTCCTGGGGTTTGAACTAGCAATGTTCCAGTCCTAAGCCTGCATCTCTATTCTTAACGACCATGGCTACCCTGGCTTGAGCATCCTCTTGATGATGCCAGTCACAAGACTCCAGGAAGAGGACATGAAAACATCTAGTGGGAGCTGGGATCCAGAACAAAGCAGCACACTAACCGCTGTTTGTGTGTCGTCGTCTCCCTATGTGCAGGCACTCCCACAGACACAGAGATAGACAGCTCTCTTCACTCTCCTCTCTTCACCAAAAGGCCTGGGGCGCTGACCTCCTACGTCCACATCAGGGTGCCTTGACAGACCTCTTGGTGGTGCACCCCAAAGCAGAAAAGCGATTGGACTGTGGACTTTTCCTTCCATATCTGCCCACTTTTGGACTTACCCCTTTAAAGGAGCACTAAGCAGTATTTTATCTTAAAATTACAGCTTCAAACTCTTTGTGATGCTCCACTGACTTATAAAATGTAGAACAGAGCATCTGCCATGTCTATTCTGGGCTCAGCACTGTAGAAACCGCACTATATACGTATTGGAGGAGGGTGGGAATGGCAAAAGAGCATAGTATTAAAGCAGCTGAACATGAGCCAAAATATACCAAGCTCAATGCCAAGGGCTATGAGGCTTTGGGGTGTGAAGAGGTGGAACTAGAGCACCATCCAGTCCCTGACCTCCAGCTGAATGCCATCAGATCCTCAGAGCACGAGAGTGTAAAGTGGGGACAAACCAGTGCCGTTGACTGTGTTTATTTTTCATAGACGTAGTTTGGGGAGGTCTTCTAGGGTTCGATCTCTGGTTTTAATATTTAGGCATGTGTTAATCAGCACATAATGAGCTGATGGAACTCGACTCATTAAAAATCAACGCCACACCTCCAGTCGCCTCACTCCCGTGCTGCTTCTTTTGAAATACGACTTTCATATTCAGTGCATGCACCTGGTATTAATGCCCCTCTTATCAAAAGTACAGGCCTTTGCCTGGAGTGCGGCCTGAGTGGTCCGAAGCTCAAGTACGAAAGCTTTCATCGCATGATGCATATTCAGCTACTGAAAAGAGGGGCTTTCCATCATTTTACCCGTTCTCCTATTTATGTTCGATTTGAACATCCATCAGTGGGGCGCAGATATGGTTCTTTGGGGTGGGGTGCGGGAGGGTGAGAGAGAGAAAGAGCGTTAGAGTGAGAGAAAGAGCAAGAGAGAAAATGCATGCACTCGCCGCAGCATTTGTGAATGCGGAAATGACATTCTGTCAGTGTTTGGCACAAGCAGAGATGCCAGGAAAGACAGGCTGAAGACTAGGCTGTCACTGTAAGCAGTCAAGCGCTTATTCATGAAATGGAATTACTTTCTGACAATAGCTCGGCTCGCTTTTGAAGCTTCCTGCCTTTTGCTGAACTGTAAATCCTTTGGGCTGGCTGGCGTTTCTCTCTCTCTCTCTCTCTCTCTCTCTCTTTCTCTCTCTCTCTCTCTCTCTCTCTCTCTCTCTCTCTCTCTCTCTCTCTTTCTCCTAACCCAGAGCATTTTGTCCCATAGCTGTGTGTGATTACAAAGACTTGGATTTTTCGTGGGGACTTAGACAACTTTCCTGACCACCCCGCACAGGAAGAAACTTAAGAAATAATGTCTGCAGAGTATGTGACAGGCTTTATCTTAATTAGAGACCCCTTGTAGTGGGCTACGCTGTGTCTTTTCAAGTCTAAGACATGAGGAATTCTGCTCGTGTGAAATTATTAGAGGGGAAGCTTGTAGATTACAGCGTTTGAGGACCTTACCTCTTCAAACCTTTGAGGGAACGTGTGGAAAAACCTAGTATTTTCTGGGCATTAAAGTTTAATGTTAATTCCATTTATTTAAATGGGAAATAATATAGAGTACTGCACAAATATACGAGGTACCTAAAATTATTATTACTATATTTTAAAATAATTTACCTTTACTTATTTATTTATTCATTTATTTATTTATTTATTTATATATATTTGTCTTTTACAATAGCATATACCATTATGAAATATTTATAAAGTACAATCCTTTTTTTTTTGTTCTAAAAAGTAGTATAGATGTGTTGTGAGCAAGTGTGAAGAACAAAGTTTGCTTTCAGACGTTGTCCTTGATCATATGGATAATGAAGTATTTATTAAACTAGGTATGATAACCTCAAGTAATACTGGACAGCACTACGGGAGATTTGGAAAGGGTTAAATCAACACATTCACACACAGAATATCACTACTTACTGGAATAATGTTATTTGTTTTTATTCCAATATCCATTCATTCATTATTTGTAACCCTTATCCAGTTCAGGGTCGCGGTGGGTCCAGAGCCTACCTGGAATCATTGGGCGCAAGGCGGGAATACACCCTGGAGGGGGCGCCAGTCCTTCACAGGGCAACACAGACACAACACATTCACTCACACACTCACACCTGCGGACACTTTTGAGTCGCCAATCCACCTACCAACGTGTGTTTTTGGACTGTGGGAGGAAACCGGAGCACCCGGAGGAAACCCACGCGGACACAGGGAGAACACACCAACTCCTCACAGACAGTCACCCAGAGCGGGAATCGAACCCTCAACCTCCAGGTCCCTGGAGCTCTGTGACTGAGACACTACCTGCTGCTCCACCGTGCCGCCCCTATTTAAATATTATGGAATAAAAATTTCATTTTTTCATCGACCTTAAACTTAAAAAGAGTCAGTTACTAACTATTCTGAAAATACTGGATAGAATATTGGAGGAGAACTGAATGAATGCAATTAAACACTGTAACAAATCTAATCTGAAACAGCAAAAACTCATATTGAGTGATGATTTCTGAGGTATGGCTCATTTTAAAGCTTATTCGATATAAAAGTTCACTAAATGTTTTTATAAGCAAAACTTTAAAATTTTATAAGTCATTTTATAAATAGAAAAACAAAATAAAAGGAGCTTTTTCTGAGTGTGCATATTTCCCATTGGGTAGGTCTCCAGGAGCTGAACTAAAGGCCTTATGTGTTATATTACCAAACTACCAGCAATTAGGAAGCAAGAGTGGAATAAATCACCTTTCCCTATAGAACCTCATCATCAGAACATTCAAATCTACTGACGCTTAGCAGAGTCTGAATGTGGTCAGTACTGGGAGACCAGTACTGGGAGACCTCCTATGAAACACTTGGGTGGCTGTGGGAGGTGGTGTTGGTAAGGGTGCGGTCCATGAGTTCTGTGTGGATCTCAGTGACCGAGTGCAGTGACAGGGACACTATACTTTAGAAATGGCACCATGCTACAAATGAGATTTACACATTTATTTTCAAAAGGTGGGATCAGTGTCACTTCCAGAGTCAATACTGGAAGTTTTGGGCATTTATAAAACACAAAAAAACAGCAGACTTATATCAGGGCTCTTTACTGAAGGATACACTGTAAAACTGGGTTGTATTCCTACTTTAAAACTCCAGCTTCAGAATCATTGTGATGCTTCACTGACCTGTAATAGAGATTATACATCCTCTGTTGTTGCTACTCTGGGCTCAGCACTGCAGAAACTGCACTATGTAACTTCTGGAGTTAGGCTGGGTTAAAGCTCTTTTTTTACACGGTTAACAGTTAAAATTTAACCTCGATTACTACTTGAATGAATGTGGTTAGCGATTAGATATTTCACTTCTTTAAAAAAAAAAAGGACGTTAAAAAGTCCATATGTGTTCATTGTTAATGTGAGATAAAGGAAGGTTTGCTCCATATTGGCTCTGCAATGTAACTGTATTAAGCATTGACTGTGGCCAGCCACTGACAGCTAATTGCTTAATAAGGGTCTTGGAGTCATGATAATTGACCCCCCCATTTTGAGCCTTTTTAAATGTGCTCACTAACGCACGGACTGTTGCCTTCATTAGCTGCAGCAGCGGAGCTAAAAAAAAAAAGGGCTGTTTTTCACTGACCTCTCAAGAATTGGCTTTTTTTTGAGGCACACAAATTGATGTTTGGTTCTGAATATGTATCCATCCTCTCACTCAAAGTTTGGCCTTTGATCATTTTTCTCAAAGTGTTGTTTTTGTAAAAACCTTTCGAAGAAGTGAAGCTTTTCAGAGATCAGCACTCATCAGGCTAAAGGCTAAAGGCTGGGGATGCTGTATTTACACTAATGAATACAGTGGCGTATCCGCCTGAGGTCATTCACCTGACTCTTCTGAAGCTCTCCCTTATTGACGACAAAAGACCAGAGAGACCAAAATTGACCTTCATCAAAAACAACCCTGTGTTGAACCTAACAGGCCCTGGAAATCAAAAGCCCACAGCTTGTAAACACTCAGAGCTCTGGGCTCCTACAGAACCTCCAGCAGTACTCCAGATCCTACGTGACTCATTTCCCCTCACACAGGATTCAGACTTTTCTCGTTACAACAAGCAAGTCCCAGTAATCCTGAGGAACGCTTCTCGCAGGGACGTGCGAAGGATGTGTCTCATTGTGTGAATGGTTTTCTTGCAATATCTCTCCACAGAGACCCCCAGGATAACATAACTGTGACATTATACCCACCTCTGCAAAATCCCTACTTCTGAAGAAAATTAGAGCCTTCTTTTATTGTGTCCCAATTAGAGTTTTAAAAAGTCCAGCGTGAAAAAAACTATGTACAGCACAGAGCCTGTGTGCTAATGGACAAGTCACATGCCACAGATGTAAACCTCTGTTTAAATAAAAACTGATAAAGTGAAAATATGCACCCTTTTGTGTAACATCACTTAATTATACTGTTACGTTACATTTTCCAAATTTTAACATCCATATAGGAGTTCCATTTTAAAGACATATTTAACAGCATGTTAGCTCTAAGCTAACTGATAGAACATTTCCAAGCTATAATTAAATTAGCTTAAACAGTTGCATAACTAACAGACACTTGTTTAAAAGAACCCTAGGCACACTGCACAAAACATCAGAATTACTGTCAAACCCTGAGAGTAAAAGACTGTAAAATAGCTTTAATAAAATTTCTTTAAGAGTGGAATACTGTAAATAAATGTATCAGATAAAACACGTTTCTAAATGTTTCTCTTTTCTGGAAAAAAATACATTAATCCAATGTTAAGTACTTGTGCACTATGTTTAGAAACAGAAATATTCAGTAATATCCATATTATTGCCAGCATTGTAAGAGATACGTTTATTTGTTGGGAAAAAAAAAATACATTTTGTTTCTGTTAAATGCACAAACCATTTATGGGTGGCACAAGAACTGGGAAGAGCTGGGCCTCATGGGGGAACTCCCAGCATGCCAAGCGGCTCTACATTTTAACCCCCCTTTTGGTTTACTCAGTTTTTTACGTGTTTTTTTTATCGGGGGATTATTTTGTGCGTTTGTTTTTGTATTTGTTGTGTGTGTGTGTGTGTGTATAAAAGTTTACAGTATGGCTAAGTCTCAATTGCCATTCTCTCATCTGTCACACTATTTGCATGTACAACATATGTCAAACTGGAAAAAGTGGTCTCCTACCCTTCTCCAAAAGTTACATAGTGCAATATCAGAGGCTCTGCACATGCTATTACAGGTCAGTGAAACTTTTGAAGCTTTAAGGTAAAAATATTACCAAGTGTTGCTTTCATTTCTGATGAATATCCAGTGCCTTAAAATTGCCCCGCCCCTAACTGTAACTCTAAACATAAGTGTAACACTTAACTTTAACTGTAATCCACACCTGAACACTAAGCCTCACATTTTGTCCCGTGTAACACACACAACAGTTAAGAACAAGGTTTCTGTATTTCTTCTTCAGGTGTAGGACAGAGAGTTTGCTTGGATTTAGTGAAACAGTGCCACCAGTGGATGGGAGTTCCAGTTAATAGTATTTATTGATTTTAGTAGAAAACACACGGTCAGTTTATCAGACAGGACTATGGTTTCCTATCAATGTAAAATTCTGTTCATCCAGGATTAGGTAACTGTCCTACTGTGTTAAACAAAGGCCTTGAAGAACCCCTTGAAGAACCCCTGTTTTCAAAATCACAGAACAAATGCCCCCAGCCTTAGTCTACCACAGCAGGAACAATGAATTAGGAGATTAAAGTCCCATTAGCTTCCCTCCCACTGCGCTCCCATTGGTCACTCAGGTGAACACAGAGCCAGGGCTTTTGTCTGAGCACAGCGTAGCTGAACTTATTTACATTGGATTTTGCCAGACGCAGCAGAGAAGAGGCATTGTCTGCGATTATTAAACTCCAGTCTCTGTGCGTGAGATGAGCAGCCAGTGATCAGAACAGACGTGTTAATGTGTGTAAAAGCAGGCAGTGGAGCGCTCTGTGTGGGACCCGGGTTTAATCTCTCTCTGGCCAGGCCTAACTCTGCCTGACAGCTTGCTTTTTCTTCTCCCAAACACACACTGAGAGATGCGTAATGCATGAGGGAGCCAGTGTGTGCAGTGCCAGCGTCTCTGCTGTGTGACTGCTGTTCCTGTTCTCTACAGCAGTCTGCCTGAAAGAGCCCGACAGGATCGGAGCTGACAGGCGACATACACAGAGCACAGGATGTACAGGCAGGTGGGTGTACACAAGTGACCAAGGGTCAACGTCCTGAAATGAATTCAACATATTTTGGCCTTCTTTTACCCTTTTAGGACCAAGCTTAGAAGTGGCCATCTGGAAATACACTGTATGCCCTTGAAATGAGTGAATTCAGATACAGTACAGAAATATATACAACTGTGTCTCTTTGTATTTCAGTCACATGATTATTTTTATTTTATTTTGCTGTGGTTGCCATTTTGGGGACTGAGTGTCTGGGTTCACAGCACAAATGTAAACTACAGTGGCCCACTGAGTCATATCACACATTTACAAATCAAAAAACGTTCAAAAGCTGAAAATACAACAAGCTTGTAGTCGTAACAATAGAAGAACAATTTTTGGTACCATGTAGAACCCTTTTCTGAATTCTGCTATAAAGAACCATCTGTAGCACATCCTACATTAATCTGAAGAACCCATTCATGATGAAAAAGAAAAGAAAGTTTAATCACGCAAAAGGTTCTTCATGTGTTCAGGGTTCTACAGTCAAAAGTTGCAGGACACCCTTTTATCTGAATACATCAGCAAGTAATGCGTGAGGAGGTCTATCTTTGAGGCCATGAACATGGCTGCCATCATGAAATCCACCATATTGGATCAAGTGCAAGTTTTTCGAATGGGCATATTCATGTAGCATATCAAAGAAATAAAAGGGTGTCCTGCAACATTAGATTCACCCCTTTATATACAGGGGTTAGACAATGAAACTGAAACACCTGTCATTGTAGTGTGGGAGGTTTCATGGCTAAACTGGAGCAGCCTGGTGGCCAATCTTCATTAAATGCACATTGCACCAGTAAGACCATGTGCATCCAATGGTTCAAACATTGTGTCCTGAAGGCGGTGCCGTGTATCAGGACGACAATGCACCAATACACACAGCAAGACTGGTGAAAGACTGGTTTGATGAACATGAAAGTGAAGTTGAACATCTCCCATGGCCTGCACAGTCACCAGATCTAAATATTATTGAGCCACTTTGGGGTGTTTTGGAGGAGCGAGTCAGGAAAAGTTTTCCTCCACCAGCATCACGTAGAGACCTGGCCACTATCCTGCAAGAAGAATGGCTTCAAATCCCTCTGACCACTGTGCAGGACTTGTATATGTCATTCCCAAGACGAACTGACGCTGTATTGGCCGCAAAAGGAGGCCCTACACCATACTAATAAATTATTGTGGTCTAAAACCAGGTGTTTCACTTTCATTGTCCAACCCCTGTATATCCATTTACTTTACTACAGAACCTTTGTAGAACTATCCTTTGTAAAAATGTTCTTTAAAAGGGGTCTTAAAATCCGACATTTGGATCCAGGTTCCAAGCCAGGATTTTAAAATGGTCAACAGGTATGTCACTAGATGCAACTTGTAATGCATCTGACTCGCCCAGTATAGTGTCATACCGACTGGCCATTATAAAATCCCGGCATGGAGCCTGAATCCAAGGCTGTGAATTGAAGGCTGTGATGGAAAAATGTAACTTAACACTGTTGCCAATATTCTTTGTAACGATTGTCATACATCGTGATTGTAGTGTAAAACATATTGTACTTAAACTTATGAACTTAAAGTGTTTATTACATGATGTACTGAGGGCATGACCCTGGAGTGCCCTTTGGGAAGGGAAAGTGCTGAACATTGTACTTTCGTAGTTAGATTTGAGATTTGAAGTAAGATCTCTAGATAGTTTAGAGAAGTCTAATAAATATGTTGAAGAACATCCTGAGTGGAAAACTTGACCTAACCATCTGCAAACATTATGCTGACAGTGGACAATAAGATAACAGAAATATGTACAGCATAATATGCCGGTTAAGAAGTGTCTGGTTTTGAGCACTGAAACATGATGTAATAATAACAGAATGGTAGACATGACAGTTGGTGTACGTGACAAGGGTTCTATATATATACTGCAGCAAATGTTCGAATAAACTAGACATTGGTGTGAATACTTGACTCTGTGTCTTTATTTCTCTCAATTCTCCTGGGGCCTGAGAATCATTTTGGAACTCGGTCTTTCTTCCTGGTGGCACTTAGACAATAGTCATAACAAAGACCTCTGCCCTAGAACTTCGACTACTGTGATTTGATAATGCACTTGTATTCTCAGCTCTAACATCTGGATTGTATGACCACTGTCCTAAGGTGTTTCTGCTCTGTGAAAAGACCATTTACTGTATTGATGTTTAAATGATTAACCTCTTATTCATCTTGTGGTGGGGTGCCAAATTCGGCACAAGCCCAGGGTGAGTGCCAGCATGGGTGCCCCTCTGATGCAGCATTCTTTAAATGCAGCTCATCAATGTATGCTGTTGTGTTCTCATATTTGAGTTTCTTTTCTCGATTTTGTACTTGTTTTTGTTTAATCTCACATCTGTATATGCGTTGTGATCTCAGATTTTATCTGCTGTGGGTCACCATTGTAAGCAGATTTCTTATACACAGCTACTCTTCCTAAGTAGCTCCCACAGCCTCTTCACATCTGAAGGTGAAAGGATCCCACTGTCTCTGTTAGCCATATTAGCATTTTTGTCATAGGATCAGATGGAATAGGAGGCTAAAGTGCTTATTCATTGCTCTGCTTATATGAAGGAATCCGATGGTATACAAGCTTTGGAAGTTGTATTATTTCACTCATATTTTGTTTCAGTGTTTAGGAGACTACCTCTTCACATCAGGCGGGTAAAGGATCTCACTCTTTTAATTATATAATTTAATATAATCTTATAATTATGAGTGTGAAACAGATTCTTGGAGAATGATGATTTATCATGACTGTTTTAAATTATTTCTCCATTTTGTTTATCTGTTTAATTTCAATGTATTATGACCCTTTACTTCATAACAAGCAAAAACCATCACTAGAAGTATACTGATGTATGTGTAATTACCTGGTAAATCTCTGATTATAAAATCTTCAGAGAAGCTTTCCCAGAAAAGCAAAACTCCCCATTCATATTCTTCAAGTCCAAAAATTGTGGACGAGCAGGCGTCCTGAACCTTTTGTTCTTGTATTGCAGATTTTAAATGGGAATGATGTGCATCATGCTGATTCTTGTATGGATTTTGAAGTATGACATTTAGCTGCTGTTTGTGAAGCAGCTGCTGGGCTGAGTGCTGCGGTGCACTCTGGGACATTTCTTCATGTGGCAGTGATAAGAGGGGTTCTGTCAGAGGCATCAGGCCTTTCCCACCACACACACACACACACACGCTAGTTTGATCAATGCGAGCTGGATGCATTTGGAAAGTCATCCATAACACACACACGCCCCCTTAGCCTTTCATACACTGTCCCTTATCTGTCAGGGGGAAATTTGTCTACTGCGAAATGATGACATATCATTATTGACTGAGCTGCCTGCTTTTCTTCACTGTGATCAGGGTGACAATATCTCTATGGTGCCGTGATGAAAGTACTTACAAAGGAGACCAGCTGTGCATTGCATAAATCTTCTAATTATTGAATTAAGAGCAGCCATTATTGATTCAGACATTCAGTTGATCATACACAGTTCTAATGAATAAACTCCATAGAAAAACATGGAATGATACACCCTTGAGTACCACACATGAGCCAAAGGTTACATTAGTGCCAAGCATAGGCTCCGGACCACAGCATTGGGCTGTAGAGCAGTGGATCCCTGGACTCTTAAAGCATGATCCAGTATGTTTGGGAAGAAATGGAGGCACAGAATTTATTGTCCTAAATGAGTACCTGAGCACATTGACTAAAAGCAATCAAAATATCCCGGTAGTCTTCCCAGCACAGGCTGTTACCAGAGCAAAGGCGGTGGGCACAAATTAAATGAGCCAGAAACTTTTGCCAATGCACAGTAAATTCATTTTGAACCATTCCTTTCGCCCCATTCCCTATGAAATATCCTGACACCATGTAAAGGCCAGGTGATGTTTTCTAATTTAAGAAGTTACCTTGTTGCTTGTTTTCTTTCTGGCGTTATGAGAGGTCACGACACTCTGTTTACGCTGACCACAAATGAATCTGCGCCTCTGCGGCTGCCAATTGGGCTTCCTCAGTTTTATTGCCCAAATTAGCCCATGCGCATCCCACTTAATCTCACAGAGACGACTTGTTGCGTTCGTAGTAGCGAGGTTTGTGAGGCAGAACTAGATGCACAAATCAGGATGTGAAGGCTAGGCATTGTGTTCACAATTGCAATATGTTCCAGCAGCTCAGCCCATTAGAAGGCCTTTAATTTCTCACCACGGAGAGCTGTCTGATTCATGAGGCCTCCAGGAGCAATAACCCAGTGATTTATCCTCCACTAGCACACTCGCAAATGGGAGAAGGAGAGAGAAGCTAATGATGCACCATTCCTGCCACTTAGCCAATGTTTTCTGTCCAAATAAAGATGGATTCCAAAGAAATAGTCAGCATCTTTGTGCCCCTATTTTTACCCTCAGATTGTTGCCCACAAACATGTACATGAGTAGACATCCCTCTCTATTTTCTGAATGACAAAATCGGACAGTGTGCTGCTTTACTGTCTTACTGCTCTACAGCTAACAGTCAAGACAATGGGTGAATTCCATGTTAACTCACCTCTCAAATGTGTTTGCTTTTAGCAATTGTAGTAAACTCTAATTGATTTTTAGCCGGACTTTGCCTTTTCGACCAATTGTCAAGTTAGAAATATCTTCCTGTTTGGGAGGTGACTAATAAGAAACTGTCACTTAATAATCTGGATAATCTAGTAGTGTGAGAGCAGCAGTAAGTCAAATCTTAATGCTTCCTGTCGAGATCCCAAGCTGATCCCGAGATCCCGAACTGATATTATCAAACATTTGATTTTTCTTATTGAAACTGTGAGAAACTCCTCTAGTTTGAAATGAGATGTGACAACATCCCTTAGTGGACATGTTTCAACCAATAGCAGCCTTGTTAATACAGTGTGGGCAAACACTGACTGTTTTGTCTAAGGCTAAATCCCAACCATTAAGCTGAATATGTGTTGACATTATTGAAGTTTGGTGCAAAAAATGTCTGCATCTCTCAGCCAGAATTCATCCATAGTTTTTGGCTTTTTTGGCACATGCAAGACCTGACATTAAGTGTGGGAAGTACTCTACTTTACAATATCTGTTATGATTTTCAAAATCCTGTAGCGTGTGCTTAGCAATGACGCATATCTGTGCGCTGATGTGCTACAATTTATAAATCAGAATTTTCAAAAAAATATATAGTGTGCGCCAGGTTTGAGTGATTTTAACTTTGCAGTTTTCAATATATTGTTGTTATTACGCAGTGTGGAACAATGACCTAGTATTTACTAATATGTAATTGTTAGATTAAACTTAAGTAAACATTTTTAAAAAAACGTTAAAAGAAAATTAAAAGAAACAAAATAATGTTTTCCATTAAATGCTCATATACTTATCCACAGTAAATTAGCTATGTTAGCCTGTTGCTGTGCTAATGCATTGTTCTACTTAGAAATAGGTTTTAGCACTTACTTCAAATACACACAGAATTACAGAAAAACAATGATTAAGTTGATTTAGAACTTCTAGATTCATTTCACATTTGTGGTGTGCTGAGGTTAGCCTGCTAACTTTGCTAGGGCTAGCATTGCAGCCAGCTCCACTGTATGGTCTCACAGCATTTTTCTGCTGGGCAGTGTAGTATAAATTGTTACAATTTAAAACTGTGACTGTGTGGGTTTTGTCTCTTTTTTACACTGCCTGTCCCATTCCAGATTACCCAAGCTAAACTGGTTATCTATTGTGTTGAGGTTCCAAGTGGGCTGAGCTAGAAGGTATGGGGAGAGCTAGAAGCAGTACCAATCCCTGAAAAAGACAGTAGTTACACATACACAACCACCATTTTAAAACCTTCTAGCTACAGTCACTTTTTAATGTTAATGGTTTACCATAACCCTCATGGCTTTGTAAATTTCAAGTTCATTTAGGAGTATGGCTCATTCATTCATTCATTCATTCATTTATACTCTGAATCATTGGGCACAAGACAGGAACACACCCTGAACAGGACACCAGTCTGTCACAGGACATAACACTCTTATGAAGTCACTTATACACTCACACGTGTTTACACTCTTACGTGGCCAATCCATCCTCCAACATGTGTTTTTGGACTCTGGGAGGAAAAACCTAGTGGGAACCCACACAGACAAAGAGGACATAACTCCTCAGACAGTGGCACCAGGTGGGGATTGAACCTACAACCTCAGAACCCTGAAGATGTGTGACACTACACTGTTGAGCCATCATGCTGCTTGGTACAGTTCATGACCAACTTTCATTTTTAAAAATTGGGTGTGCCCCTCGCCCTGTGATAGTGAGGTTGGATTCTCTGTTTTGTTACAGTGTATCTGGCTGAGTGTAATATCATGTAATCGTAGTAAGAGTAGTTGGGGAGGTTGGGTGGGGCTTAATTGCAGAAGGGCGCAGAGTGGATTTTACTTGCTATACAAATGCATATTCATAAATCATTGCATTCTTATGTAAATGTATTTTCTTTATTGGCTCTGTATGTAAATGAGTTTCTTCAATATCATTTGTTAGAACTTTCTTGGGCATAAATATTACAGAAATATAATTTATCACTACGATTTTGTTAAGATTGAGTTAGATCACTTTTGCAAAACTTCTTTACTAGCACAGTTCTGTACTGATCTTTTGTCTTTCTAAAATAAACATGATCAGAGTGGAACGTCACATTTTTCTAATTCTACTTATCATTTCTGAACAGAACAGGGAGAAATGCATCACATAGGCCCAAAGGTGCATTAAGAGACTCTTCTAAAAGACAAAGGCCATCCCCAGAGTCGTGCTACATTAAAACAACAAGTAGTGTCTCTACTTTCCCCTCCACTCCAGTGTTCATCCAGCAGAAAAGAGCATAATCATTCTAAAGAGATATCAAATTATGTCTGTTACTAACTCTGAATGATAACTTGAGGGAAGGGGAAAATGTAAATGTGACAAATTGCAGAGAGAAGAGGAAAAGTGCCTGTCTCATCTTGATTAGCTAAAGGCTGAATGCCTGAGGCAATCACAAACCTGTAATTTCTCAGTCATTTCTTTTTTCTCTCCTGGAGACACCAGAACTGGCAAGTGTTATGAATTCATGCAACTGTGTGTGTGTGTGTGTGTGTGTGTGTGTGTGTGTGTGTGTGTTTGTGTGTGATTGTACAGACAGTCAGAGAAAGCAAGAGGGAAGGACAAAATTAATAGCCATTTCAAGAAATACCCCCTTTCTTTCCAGCCTAATCTCTATTTGCTGCATCTGTAGCACACAGTTGATTACCATGGACAACAGTTTCCCTGTACTTAAAGCAGAACATAACTATTGATTCCAATCATACATAGAAGAATAGAAGTCAATAGGCTTCGGATTGAGCGGCTGCCCACTGGCTTCCATTATAAATGAATTGCTTATTAAAATAAAGCTGTGTGCTGTATTTGTGCTCAGTTGTTTATAATTGTGACCAGCAAGGGATTGAACCTTTTAGGACCTTTTAGAGGAAAGAATTGGCAAAAACCCATTAAACATTATTTGGTCACAGCTTGTGCAGCATATCCTCTATAGAAATACATGAAAAAGTCAAAAGTCCCCATGTTCACTGCCAAGTGTTGGCTGGAGGAATATAAACCCCACAACACTGGGCTGTGAAGCAATGGAGAAGCATTAAGTTGGAATGGTGTTGCAGATTTAGAACTAATCAGCAGCTGACTGCACTGATGTGCTCATGGCTGACTGCAATCCCCACAACTATATTTTGTTGGACAATTCCAATAAGGGTTTGTTATTTCTAGCAAATCTGATTGTAAGGATATATTGACAAGACTCTAATAAGCAGAAAAAATGTGTAAGACCAATGCAGGCTCATGGCAGAAATGTAGACTGGAGCTGTTTCTCAGTTGCACATTTAATACTAATTCCCAGTAAACATTTAGCCATTGATTCAACATTGAAATAACGTAATGACTGCCGTCTAATCAACGTTCTCTTAAGGTTGAAAATGAAAGTTGAAAAGACGTCCAAACACATTGAAAAGACGACATATTTTGGACGCCCATTGACGTTATTAATTGGTCCCGAAATAAATTACTTGTATAAAACGCGTTTTGGACGTCCACTGACGTTATCGATTGGTCACCATTTAACTAACTTATTAAGATGGAATTTGGACGTCCATTGACGTTTAAAATATGTCCTTGACGGACAGACTACTTTTAGACCTATTTTGAACGTCCAGGGACATTCCTTGTTTACTGGGTTCTAACTAGTGTTTGATTGTGTAGTATGTAGTGTAGTATACAAGTATCAAAGATGTGTATATTTAGAAAATCACAGTCAGTTTTAGAGTATGGTAATGATGGTCACTATTGTGCCACAATCCAACTGCAAAAAGGGAGCATGCTCTGTCCCAAAACGTGCCCTACTCCCTACACATATTACATAATTAATACTAATAAAGTGCACTAAATGTTAGACAGAGGGATGTAAAGCTTATATAAAATATAAATGTTTTTATTTTATAACATACAACATGCTACTTTAGTGTAAAAGCCCTTATATTATGACCTACAGTGTGCACTACGTGTGAAGGGAGATATATTAGTCTTAGCCTTTGAAAAAAATTACAGCATTGCACCTGCAACTTGGCATATAGCAACAGTTCATCACGTCCTGTTAGTAAGAAATGGTGTAGTTTGTCAATGTTTTGTGTGCTAGCCACTCAAACTCACATTTTTAAAGTTAATAAATAGTTAATACTGTATAGTATTAGTTTGTAGTACATAAGGGATACAACCTGTTATTTGATAACTAGGTGCAGACATAACACTAATTTGCAGTGCAGCCAAAGAGATCAAGTCTTGTCTCATTTAAAAGGAGAAGTGCAACCGTGACCCAGTGCAGTGCCCCTTTCCTCATGGCATGTGATAACTGTATATTACATGTATATTAATTGTAATAAATTGTATTTTATGACAGTGAGTACTATTGCTACTACTGCTAATATTAATAATTAATAATTAATAGATTGTTATTATTTGTGATGTCCCAATCAAGCTTTTTCCCCGTCAATCCTGATCCAAGTCTTTGAATATTGTCCAGATCCGATACTTATATTTACCTGGATAGTACTGTTACACAGTTATTGTAACCAGCTCAGTGTATCTGCTTGACATGGAATATCTCACATTAAAAAAGAAACTGCCTGAACCAAAGCTGCTAAATGCTAAATGTATTATAATTTTTTATAACTACATAAACAAAAGGTGTCTTCACAAAGAGCTTGTATAAATTCCACCTAGTGCAGCATTGCCATAGTAAAAATAGAACATTTCAAAATGAGTAATATAACCCCAATGCTAGAGCTAGAGCAGAGCAGCTTAATATTCACACTCACAACAAATAAAAACCTCAATTCCGCTCAGTCCAGCAGAGTTACTGCTGCTGTTTCAGACTTTTATGAAAACTCTGCAGAGGGCTTTTAATATGAAATGATAGATACAGGAAGTGGAGACCTAATGATGCCCAATGGCTGTGGCCAGCAGAGTCAGATTGCAATAACATTTACAGTGTGCTATATTTTAGAAAGACTGGTGCTGGAGGGAATATTCACATTGGTCACAACCAGCTCGAGGAGGAGGAGGAAATGGAGGATCAGACTTAAGATCAAGCTCAATTAAGTTGATACAGATCAGTAAAATAATGCTGTGATTGGCCCTGATACAGATCTTTGAGATTGGATCAGAACATCCCTAATAAAAATGCAACAGTACCAAAATCTGTGGATGCATATGTCTCTCAAATAAAATTGCTCAAAATGTCCTCCTGAGTCAAAACACCCACTGCACACTGTGCCAAACTGTAGTGAGTAATATACCACACTATGTGTGCACTGCTGTGTGCCTCGTCCTGGTCTTTGCCCAAAGGTGTTTTTAAACTAAAACATTCCCTGTGCCAGGGGATTTTATCTGTCACACCCCCTGGTTATGCTAAGACATCCACCTTGTTGGAAGCACATTTTTATCTCCACCAAATTACCAAAAGGCCAAACTGCATCTACACTGTATAAAATTAGCACTACTATTATAAGATAGCCCTATATTTATAATTTCAGCATTGGGTCCACTCTGGCATTGTGCGACATGTCCAGCTGTATTCTCAGTACATTTTTTTTTACTAGCAATCAGTGCAGTGATAGACTCTAAGGGTTTGTCTGGTTGATTATGCCAGAGAGAAGAATTGATTCCAAGCCCAGGAATTGAAAATAACAACAGAAGACCAATTTATTTACTCAGAGGAACATTTGTCTAAACAGCCACCAGCAATGGGCAGGTACCACAACAGTCAGAAACAGATCAAGGCCAGACTTTACTGAGTTCCTGGAGGGTTGCATGAGTCTAAGGTTTTGAAGCTGCTGATGAGCAGACATGGTTGATTATAATAATTATTATGCAGAGTTGGCAGCTGAGGTGAGGGAACACGGGTGGCAGGCACATGTAAGACCGGTGGAAATCGGCCACATCCCTTCTTGTGCAGTTCGATATTAGGGGTCGGAAACTAAGGGCAGCTGTGAAGGAGTTATCAGAAACAGCTGAAAGGTCTAGTCAGTGGTTGTGGACAAGTGGAACACAGATCACTTGGGGAAATGCGCTGTAGAGGTGCTATTGGGATTGCTGGTGATGTAACATGTAAAGTTCACATGGAACTGGTGGCACTGGGCATGCATTAACGGTGCCAGTGGGGCTAGGTACAGCCTTAGTCACCAGGGAGGCCAGTGTGGATTTATGGTTGTTGATGATAAAGGGTAAGGTAGGACTGTAAAACTGGCTTGGAGGGGGTGGGTCTGGGACGCCGGACTTCACTGTTGAGCCTTCTGGAGGTGTCCTGGGCTTAATTCAGTGAAACTCCAATGAGAGGAGGTGGCTACCTGATGACATCTGTGAAGAGCTAGTGATGCAGTGAATGGTTTGGGTACTCACGTGACGGGCTCAGTGAGTAATCGTAGATGTTAAGAATTGCCTTTTGCTGATTGGATCATAAACAGCCACAGCCACCTTAGTGTTGAGGTTTAGGATTCAACAGGAATTTTGGTGGCTGCCGGTAGGAAGAGAGTGTGGTGGGCCCTATGTGAAGCTCTAATGGATTGGCATTGGATATTTTACATCTTATGTTGTGTATAATAATAATAATAATAATAATAATAATGTATTATTTGCAAGCCAAAGAAAAAGGGAACAAGTTGATGCATATTACATGTCACTGTTTAATTAATTATATGTTACAGACACACATACATTAACAAAAAAAAAAAAAAAAAAAAAAAAAAACTCCTGAGGCTGAGACCATCATTTCCAAAATAAATATCTGACATTTCAGTTCTTCATGTGTTACTTTGGGCTCTAGAAAAATTCATGTAAACTTACAGTGCCTGCCCCAAAAGCAAGTCTCTTTCCATTCTGTTAGCCCCCTTTAATTCTGCTCTTTAATGGTCAGGACCTCCACAGAGTAGGTATGGTCTGGGTGGTGGGTCATTCTCAGCGCTGCAGTGACACTGATGTAGTTTTGACGTGTTAGTGTGTGTCCCGTTGATACGAGTGGATCAGACACAGCAGTGCTGCTGGAGACAGTGGACAGTGTGGGGACACAGTGTTTAAAAACTCCATTAGGCCTGCTGTGTCTGATCCACTTGTACCAGCGCAACACATACTAACACACCACCACCACGTCAGTGTCACTGCAGCGCTGACAAATATCCACAACCATACCTGCTCTGTGGTGGTCTGCTGGGGGTTCTGACCATTGCATAACAGGGTGAAAGAGGACAAAGAAGAGTCTACGTTGCTATTTGTAGAACCTGTATGGTCAGTGGAGCTGCTGAAATGATAAATCAGTTAAGGATATTTAAGTGTGTAACTGTTTTGTATTTGTTACTTTGTTTTTTGGACAGACTGTGTATGTTTCTATATTACTACTCAGTGTATAAATGCAGTGTGGATAAGCAGCATATAGTAAGTATATGGATAAGGAAAAGAATAGAAAATGAAATATGTTAATATTGGTATCCTGATAATATCAAATCCATCTAGACTTTTGGTCTTTGATGGTTTTGGAGCCCAGTTTCAATAGGTAAAGAGCTATAGAGTATAAAGTGGCCATTAAAATGACCGTAATTGTAACAATTTACTGCAGGGCAGTGGTTATAAGGCAATATGATACCTACATAAGCACAGGTCTCATACATTTTGAAATGAAACTCATTAAAATGAATTTGGATATGGCAAGCTATAATATATTATCAGCATTACATCACTTGGACATACACTGAGCTTCAAGGTCTATGTCAGTTCGCCCAAAAACCTTTCATGACAACCTAATATCAGGAAAAAAAAATCAATACCACATGACACAGCTGTTAAATCACCTGGCTGTCACAGCTGGCAATAGTTTATCACAAATGACACCTGGACAAAAATGCTCTCCAGGTCTATGTCAGTTGTCCTGAAAGGTTTATGATGGATCTACGTTGCCGTGTAAACACTGCCCTACAGTAAAGTGATACCAACTGTTCACACACATACAACAACACACACTCCCACTTTACCCCCAACACAGATAAAAGAGCAAGCACACCAAGAGAAACAGAAGTACGGTCAGAAGGGCAGGAAGGTGAAAGAGAGGACGGCCTGAGGATGGCTGATAGGTCACAGCAGAGCAGGGACTCAGATCTGTAGAGAGAAAACAAAGCAGAGGACAGAGGTCAAATGACCGAAAATACATTAAAACACATTTACAACCATATCAAAGACCAAGACCCGACCAAACATAGACCTAACGTTCATGTCAAAGATCCAACGGTCCAAAGCACTGCCAAATATCACTGCTATTTCCACAAAAGGACTAGGACCTAAATAAGACCAGTCACACTGGGTTTTATAGCTACGTCCCAAGACCTAACAGAAACCAATATTTATTAACAAGGCAAAGGTTTAAAGATGCTCAGTTATGTTGAAAATATGTTAATGTCATATACACAGCTTTGATGTGAACTGCACCCCCTTATGGAGCAGTTCTTAAACATGAGGGAGTCTGTGAGTGAGTGAGTGAGTGAGCTAGTTCAAGCTGATTCTTTGAGGTGCTTCACATGTAAACAAAGGCCAAAAACACTGTTAGACCTGAGATCTAAAAATGATTTCTTGAAAAACGCATTTTTTGACATTAGTATACATAAACAAAGACGTGTTTATGTCAAAGGTCCACAACCTATAAATCACCAATTAAGAAATATTAATATCGCTGCAGGCGCAGCAGGTAGTGTCGCAGTCACACAGCTCCAGGGGCCTGGAGGTTGTGGGTTCGATTCCCGATGTGAGTGAGTGTCTGTGAGGAGTGTGGTGTGTTCTCCCTGTGTCTGTGTGGGTTTCCTCCCACAGTCCAAAAACACACGTTGGTAGGTGGATTGGTGACTCAAAAGTGTCTGTAGGTGTGAGTGTGTGAGTGAATGTGTGTGTGTGTTGCCTTGTGAAGGACTGGCACCCCCTCCCGGCTGTATTCCCGCCTTGCGCCCAGTGATTCCAGGTAGGCTCTGGACCCACCGCGACCCTGAACTGAATAAGCGCTTACAGATAATGAATGAATGAATATCTAAAGCCAATGGCCTAAACATGAACAAAAACCATAGCCATAAAACAGTGATATTTCCACAGAGGGACTAAGACCTCTAAAAGACCAAAGACCTAAGGCCTAAGACATAAAAGTGACCAATCACAATGGTATTCCTCTCTACGGCCCATAACCTAAAAAAACGGTGACTTTTATTAACACTGACCGATGTGATCATTTCTGTTGATGGTCAGTTTAATTGTCTAAGACTTTAAAAGACCAAAATATGTTAATCACCTAGAACTCACCAAGTGTTGATATTAACCTTAATCACTTAATCAAAATTGAGGCCTAGCGCCCATGAATTGCACTCCCCCTTGTGGAGCAGTTTTTAAATGTGAGTGAGTCTGTATTCGAGTGAGTTATAAACAAAGAGCAGAAACACTGGAAGGCTATACATTTGTATACATAGTCCATAATACGTTCATGCCAATATCAAAGACCTATAAGTGAGCAATGACTGATATCTGAGGTCAGAGACCTACAATGGCCAACACCTGTGGTATTCCTTTCCCTGGCACCTTCTCTCCTCCAGTTCTACATCTTTCCGCTAAAAGAGACTTGTTGAAAAGCAATTGCTACTCTTCATCCGTGAATTCTCCTGAGATTTGCAGAGTATTTATGATTGGTGGTTAAAGTTTTAATTAAGTCCAGGCTGGAGTTCCATGAGTTTAGAACAGAAGTGGCTCATTAATCACTCAACTGGGAGGTGCATTAAAGGGCAAAGCTCATCACTTTTATCTAAAACCGTCATCTTCCCTCAGTTCACCAGCAGGAAACTCTTAACTGAAGCAAACTAATGTTACACAAGACCTCTGCGATCAGCCGCTGAGTTGCACAGACTTTGAGGGGAAATGCAGCATGTGCTGGGATGTTTAGCAGCAGGTAGCTACTGCATAAACAAGTGGCTGTACTCCACAAAGGAGCACAGCAACAGGACACTTTTCAGTCCCTAATGAGGTACACGCTATGTCCAATAGTCCCCAGACATCTCCTCTAATGAGAACATTCAGTTAATTTAGGGGTATCCACTGCTGACACCGGCATTCACATGAAGTTCAATGTTCTGGATCAGCCACTCATGAGCCTAAGATTACCGTGATCAAATGCCAAGCCCTGGCTAGAATGGTACAAGACCCCAAGTACTGGACTGTGGAAAATGAATGAATGAATGAATGAATGAATGAACAAAGTACGGTATACAGATATTATAGTTGAGTCAATGTTGATTCAATGCATAAATGTGATGGTGTACACTGGAGGTGCGCCACAGTCCCGCCCTCGTTATCACTGCAGCTGCTTCCATTCTGCAACGGAAACTGATGAAGGGGAATTGGAGGTTGTGGACAACTCATCGCATTGTAAATCCTTGGTGTGCCAACATTTTGATTTCCCTATTTCCCAAAAAGAAAAAGCTCAGATCCACAGCCTGAAATGTACCTCTTGTTACTTGTGTTTCACTCCCAATCATAAAATATATTTCCATTCAACCTGTATATATTTGAAAAGTAGATTGTTTGAGGTGTCTGAGGGTGTGTTTATTATTTTATGACGCTCTCAAAAGCACAGTCACATTGTTGCTGCCAGAGTCCTCACTAGGAGTGAAAGAGGAGATCCTTACACTGGATACCAGTCTGTTACAGAATTGACTTTAAGGTGTTGTTACTGGTCTACAAATGTCAAAATGGTGTAGGACCATCATATTTAATTTAATTGTTTGAATCATTTTAATCATTTTTTCTTTTACTATTTTCATGTATTTTCTTTTATTGCACTATTTAATTCTTTTAAAATACACTTATTATTTTATTCTTGCTCTTAATTTAACTCTTTACACTATGTATTGCACTTGTGTATGAAAGGTGCTCTATAAATAAACTTGCCTTGCCTTGCCCTCGAGAGTACATATTCAGTACTTTAGTTAGGAAACACCATGGTGTCATACTCTATATTAATTGTAAATCTTTAATTTGCATTGATTTATACGCCCTATTTCATCTCCAGGATATTTTATTTTATTTTATTTCATGTAGAACTGGTGGCACTGAGCATGCATTAACGGTGCCAGTGGGGCTAGGTACAGTCACCAGGGAGGCCAGTGTGGATTTATGGCTGTTGAAGGATGCTAGGGCTGTAAAGCTAGCTCGTAGTGGGGTGGGTCTGGGACGTTAGACTTCACTGTTGACCCTTCCGGAGGTGTCATGGGTTTATATCAGCTAAACACAGTCGAGGGGAGGTGCCTACCTGATGACCCCTGTGAAGAGCTAGTGATGCAATGGCTGAGCTTGGTACACAAGGGCTGGACCCAGTGAGTAAGCTTGGTGTTAGATGTAGCTGGTTGCTTATTGGATCATAAACGACCACAGGAACCCAACTGGTTTGGATTTAAATGGCCAAAGATTACAGGAATGTTGTGGTTGCAGGTAGGAAGAGAGTGAGTTGGGCCCTATGTGGAGCTCTAATTGACTGAGTTCCTACCTGATGACCAATAATCTTCTTCCTATCATCACGGTCCTTAACTGTGTACTTGGTCACATCTTTACAAACTCTTTCCAGGTGAAATGGCCAGCAGCCCATCCCTTCTCACATCCAGACGCCCTGGGTGCTGTTCCCCCGGCTGTCCACCCAGTCCAACCATCCCACTCTCCTCCACAGTCCGCATCATTACCTCTCTTTATACCACACATCCATAACCCTGCACTCCCCTGCACTCACACGCAAACACACTGCACTCCCTCCCTCTCCCTGTCCCTCTGTTCAGCTGAACTCCCACTCCACTCCACCAGGGTTCCAGGTCACGTCCCATTGTGTGGATAGTGACAATGACTCCGAGAACTCAGAGCAGCTCAAAAAACTATGTCTGCTCTACTGCTCAACCGAGAGAGAGTGTGTGTGTGTGTGTGTGTGTGTGTGTGTGAGAGAGAGAGAGAGAGAGAGAGAGAGAGAGAGAGAGAGAGAGAGACATCCGTGAAATAAGACCACGTGTACCTGCAGCCTTTTTCTGAGGGAGTGATGGCTGTGACGCATTTCTCACTGCTGTCACTACTGCCCCAGGCCATGTCTCGGTGACCTGCTCTCTCTCTCTCTCTCTCTCTCTCTCTCTCTCTCTCCCTCACACACACACATGGTATAAAGGGTGTGATCTGCAGCGCTACAGGAACAAGGCCAGGTTACTGGGACTAGCAGTAAAAAGACAGAAGGAAAATATGGAGTGTGGGCGGATGGACTGGAATGGGGGTACGGTACTCCAGAAAGCCTGGGGGGTTGGAGGGCGCACTGCTGTTCTGCACTGATACAGTTTACTTCTTATTTCTGCAAAAACTGACTTTCTGTGCCTTTAGAAAAGTACAGTGGGTCACTTTAAGAACAGAATGCAAGGGAAAGACCAGGGTAGATACCAGATCCAATAATAATATCCACTCCCCAGGTTTACTGACCATTAGGTGTCTGGACTCTTTGCAATCGTTTTGCTATGCAATAGATTTAGATCATATAATAATGACTTATACAGCACTGTGCAAAAGTCAGAGAGCGTCCATTCGTCTACAGCATTTCTATTGAATGATTTTCCAAATACAATCCCAATTCCAAAATAGTTGTGATGCTGTGAAAGATGTAAATAAATGTAAATAAAAACAGAATGCAATGAGATGTAATTTACATGAGATTTATTTACAATAGAACACATTCATTCATTCATTATCTGTAAGCGCTTATCCACTTCAGGGTCGCAATGGGTCCAGAGTCTACCTGGAATCATTGGGCGCAAGGCGGGAATACACCCTGGAGGGGGCGCCAGTCCTTCACAGGGCAACACACACTCACATACTCACACCTACGGACACTTTTTGAGTCGCCAATCCACCTACCAACGTGTGTTTTTGGACTGTGGGAGGAAACCGGAGCACCCGGAGGAAACCCACGCAGACACAGGGAGAACACACCACACTCCTCACAGACAGTCACCCGGAGGAAACCCACGCAGACACAGGGAGAACACACCACACTCCTCACAGACCCCTGGAGCTGTGTGACTGCGACACCTACCTGCTGCACCACAGTGCCGCCCCACAATAGCACAAAAGAAGTTACAACAGAACACAGAGCGCATATCAGATACTGATCTCATAAATGCATCTAATAAAGGGTTGGGACGGGGCAAGAAAATGCTGGAAAAGTAAGTGGCACTAATAAAAAACAGCTGGAGCAGCCTGATATATACAAACAGTACAAACGCACTTTTAAAAGGTGTGACAGTTGTTTAAGGTCCATGTGTGTTCCCTAAAGGTGCATTTCCATTGTAGTCTCCAGAAGGAGAAGTGAACATCCAATCAAAACCCTTCATTTTTGTTGATTTTTATTTTACTACACCATTTGAACACAGCAGCTGTCCTCCATCCTACACACTGTGTGAAAATTTCATGATGGAAAACCCAAGAGAACACTCCAAAATGACTTGAAATAATATATTTTTACATTGACTTCCATTGAAATTTGAGAAGTTGCTATTTTTTTAATTGGATAGCGACAATTTGTAAGATTTTATTATAGAACTGTGTAAAATAAAAGAACAATCTACAGTTAATGTAGAAGATGATTCAATTACGTTCCCTAACAAAAGAACTGAATATGGATCCTTGGGGGTACCACCACAGTGACACCACCAAAATAAGAGTTCTCCTGAGGGTGACATCATTTCACAGATACAGTCTCCACATAACCACAACAATACAATGGACTGCACATGAGCCTAAGATCACCATGCCCAGTGCTAAGTGTCGGCTAGAGGGTTATAATCCCCCCAGCGTGGAGGCCCCAAAGCTGGACCAGGGCCAGTTAATATCTCATGAGTGGCTTTGGAAACCCTCAGGGGCCTGGACTGCTCTCCTTTGCCCGGGGGCACTCTGACTCTACCAGGAGATGAGTATTCTTCCCTATTAGTCCAGTATTGTCCTGAGCTGCTGTGGAATGTTCTTTTTTCGCCGTAGCGGGTCAGAACCGTCCTCACGCTGTTACCGCCACCTGCTCTGGTTTGTAAAATAGTTTCTAAAAGCGGCACCACAACTGTTACCAAGACTCTCACACGGACATCTGAGACATCCAAACAAAGAGGACACTGTCAAATGACTGTCTGCCAAAGAGAGGAGGGGACACATAATGAGAGAGTGTGAGTGTGAAGAGAGGAAAGAGAAAGAGAGAGAGAGAGAGAGAGAGAGTCAGAGTGAAAGAGATTGTTTGAGTGTGTGTGTGTAGAGGAGAGAGAAAGAGAGAGAGGGCAAAGGGGATGTTGGTGAAGAGAGAGAGATGGAGAGAGAGATATAGATAGATAGATAGATAGATAGAGACAGAGAGATGGAGCGAAAAAGAGTAAAGGAGAAATGAGAGAGGAGGGTGAGAGAGAGAGAGAGAGAGAGAGAGAGAGAGAGATGGTGCAAAGAAGAGTAAAGGGGAAAGAAAGAGAAAAATAGATAGAGAATGAGAGCTATGAGAGTATGTTTGTGTGTGTGTGTGTGTAAAGGGGAGAGGAGTGAAGAGAGAGAGAGAGAGAGAGAGAGAGAGAGAGAGAGAGAGCGAGAGAGAGAGAGAGAGAGAGAGAGAGAGAGAGATGGCAGTATCTTGGCTGAGAAATCTTATCTGTCCATCAGATATGATGTCAGCATCTCCACTGTGTGGGAAATTTGGCTGAGAACAGCAAACTGAGTGGGAGGAGAGAGAGAGGGAGAGAGAGAGAAAGAGAGAGAGAGAGAGAGAGAGAGAGAGAGAGAGAGGAGAAGAAATGGAGGGGAAAAAGAGGGAGGGAAGAGGCAGAGAAGTGAGAGACTGTGGTCAGAATGGATGAAGGGGAGTGAGGGAAGGGGGTGTGTGGGGTGGAGTTCGGGGGGCAGAATGGAGGGGAAGAACACCTGCTTTGAAGCGACAGAGATCAGAGGGCACCCTCCTCTCGAGCCGCTTCCCAGGCCGAGATCCAGGCTCTGCTGGTTCTATTCACATCAAAGCTGCCACCGCGGGGAGACACTACCCAGCTTCCAGCAGCCCCTGCCTGCCAGCTCCAGCACGAGCCTTCCACACAGCCAGGGGGAGCTAGCGACCCTCCTACTGCACCTACAGTCTGCAGGGACCATGATTTACCATCATCTCAGCAACTGATCCCATACAACTGTCCTTGTAGCGTACAGAGCATCCATTACTGCAGTCAGTCAGCTTCAATCACACATGGGAGTGGTGCCCCTTATGTGAATGAGTGATTGAATAAGCAATTGAGTGTATGTCTGAGTGAGTAAGTAAGTGTGTGTGAGCGAATGAGCAGTTGTGTGTGTGAGGTATATGTGAGTGTGTATATGTGAGAGTAAATGAGAGAACGCATGAGTATATGTGTGATTGAGTGAGTGAATGAGTGAATAGGAGTGAGCGGGTTAATGAAGAGGAGTAAATACAAATAATGTGATCATCCTAAGAGCAGCACGGAAGGTAGTGTCACAGTCACACAGCTCCAGGGACCTGGAGGTTGTGGGTTTGAGTCCTGCTCCGGGTGACTGTCTGTGAGGAGTGTGGTGTGTTCTCCCTGTGTCTGCGTGGGTTTCCTCCGGGTGACTGTCTGTGAGGAGTGTGGTGTGTTCTCCCTGTGTCCACGTGGGTTTCCTCCGGGTGACTGTCTGTGAGGAGTGTGGTGTGTTCTCCCTGTGTCCACGTGGGTTTCCTCCAGGTGACTGTCTGTGAGGAGTGTGGTGTGTTCTCCCTGTGTCCACGTGGGTTTCCTCCAGGTGCTCCGGTTTCCTCCCACGGTCCAAAAACACATGTTGGTAGATGGATTGGTGACTCAAAAGTGTCCATAGGTGTGAGTGTGTGTCGCCCCTGTGAAGGACTGGCGCCCCCTCCAGGGTGTATTCCCGCCTTGCGCCCAGTGATTCTGGGATTAGACCACAACTCTGAATTAGATTAACAATTACAGACAATGAATGAATGATCAGTGAGTGTGTGAGTGAATGTGTTGCCCTGTGAAGGACTGGCGCCCCCTCCAGGGTGTATTCCCAGCTTGCGCACAGTGATTCCAGGTAGGCTCTGGACCCACTGCGACCCTGAACTGGATGAATTAATGAATGAATTAATGAATGAATATTCATTCTAAGGCAGTAACTAAAGGATGGGTCCTTAGGCAAAGTCCAGCTCAAAATCACTGCCCTAGAATTAAAGGCCCGACCTGCAGATCCGACAAAACGGTCAAGAGGAGTGAAACACAACATGTAGCTTCAGCCTCCAGTGGCTAATCACATATCTGATCTTATCACGAAGGTCTGGAAGCTAACGTAATAAACACCTAGACCCCTCACACATCAGATATCCGCATTAAACTTCAGCTGAGGCAGATGGATTATTCTCCTCTCTGATAGCAAAACAGTGGATGATTTGGAAGTCAAGCGTTTTTTCGGGGCAAATCAATGTGGACAGATGGGCCCCTGCACTCTGTAGGCATCCGTCTTGCCCCATTTCCACAGTCCACGTCCAGATGCCTGCTGCTGATAGCTCATATCAATCACGGCCAAGTGCTCTCCACAGGCCAGGTATTGATTGGCAGGGGGGGAATGAACGGCACCTCACAACCACGGTGGACACAGTGCCAGGTATTTTGATGGGGAGAGAGTGCAGAGGTCCTACACTGGACACCGTCCAGGCAAATGTCCTTAGCTCCGAGCTCGCTTTAGGACAGGCCACGTCTAAACAAATTCAGAGCTTAGGATAGAGCTTGCAGTGTAACACTGTTAGACAGCAGGTACCTGTTACTGGTTGTATAGTGGCCATGGACTTGGTGGGGAGTGATTACTGGTGGCTGGGGACCTATCAGGACTCACAGAAACTGCTGTATTTGCATTGCTCCGCCCTTTTTACACTTTGGGGTCTGTTTTGGGGTTATTTGTGTGTTTATTTTGTGTTAGGTGTGTTCAGGACATGTTTGTGTGTGTGTGTGTGTGTGTGTGTGTGTGTGAGTGGGGAGGTGAGGTGGTGTTTGGGTAGAGGGTGTATGATTCACTGGATAAAGTCCCCTTCATCTCAATGCACACTATGGTAACCCTGGCTCTGTGCCCTTGTTCCCTATGCCCTTTTAAGGGCTAATAAATAGCACCCTTAAACAGAATGGCTCTGTATCTGTCTACAGTATTATCAGCACTGTAACCCGATCCTTCAAACCACATTTTAGTTACAGTGTGTATCTCCGTCCCGAAACGGGACGACACCTCGAAAGCCTGATACAACACCAGAACACAGTTAAAGAAGAGCAGCGCTTCATTCTCAGGCCACTAGTGGGGCACTTAAGGCGGCTGAGCACCGGTTTGCAGAGATATTAGAGGAGCACTGGTGGACATTAGGTAAATTTAAGGGGTCATAAGCCTTCAGAAGTGTTCAACAATCACATATTAATACCTAGTCCTAACTCTACTGTGATATGAAGCTGAATACCGCAGCAGCTTTTTCAAATCTTCCATTTCCACTTTGAATGTTGGCGTAACATGATCTATATTTAATATATAATCTAGTTAAATATAAAACTGTATTAAACTATGATAATTCAACTGTTATCATAGTGTTTAAAGGAAAATAAAATACTGACATGTGTGGGTTTACAATCCAGACCTTACCTGGTGTTCCTTTAATGACTGTGTGTGTGTGTGTGTGTGTGTGTGTGTGTATGCACGATGCCTTTTATTACTTACATTTCTCTCACGAAGATCTAAAAATATATTTCATTTCAAGCCGTATATATTTGAACAGTACACCTTTCAAAGTTTGTGGGTGTGTGTTTACTATGTGATGTGAACAGGGCCATTGCCTCTTCAAGCACACACTGGGATTCAAGCTGCTTGCTGATGACGGGATGCGCCCTGAGCTCCGTCAGCTAGCGTTCAGTGAGCAGTTTGGAGTGAGGGGCTCAGTGCTGATCAGGCTGCTATAGTGACAGCTTAAGCCTTAGGCTGGGGAATGCGGGGAGCCTAACACATTAAGGCGACCAATCAGCTTTAGGTAATCTTAGCTCCTTCCTGGAGACAGGGGGGCAGGAGGACGTATAAGGACGGGGCAAAAACCGCGGGGGCAAAAAAGGCCTGTTTTCCATCACATTCTTTTCATATTTAGCCCTGCTCTGTGCGCTACTGATATCATACAGGTTCAGGTTTGGAGGACTCCTGAAACTCCTCAGAGCCCACCGCCGCCCCCCGTCACATGACACTATCTGACACGGAAACGTCCGTTAAACGTCGCTCCGGCTGTAATTCCCCGCCAGCGGAGTTTAGAACAAGCTGACGGCGCCAAAGAAAGATAAATAAAGGATTTTCATTTTTCATCATGTACTGGAAAATTGCATTTTCCTTCGGCATTTATCTCCAGCCGAGACGGCAAATCCAGATCCTTTCATCTGGATCATTTCGTTAAGAGAAAAGAAGAAACTTTTTAGAAAGCTCTTTACTGCACTTTGCCGCCTCTATTCCCTTTCCTCTGTTGTTCTTTTCCCGACTCGGAAAAGGAAATTAATGGAAAAGAAGCCGGTCTTTGCACATTACAATGTAATTAATTCATTCACTCATTCATTAGGTGCTTCATTCTATTCAAGGTCACACAGGGTCGGAATACTACACGGAATCATTGTGTATGCGTTGCGTGTGTGTGTGTGTGTGTGTGTGTGTGTGACCATCTACAGGTGTGAGGCCCTGAGTGAGAGTATGAAACTGACCACTAGTGTGAGTGTGTGAGTGACTGGGTGAGTGTGTGATGCCCTCTGACAAACTGCCGGCCTGTCCAGGGCCTGGACACACACACACACACACACACACATAGGAAACCAGAGCACCCAGTAAACCCTTGCAGACACAGTGCGAACACACCGACACCTCACAGACAGTGACCTGAGTGCAGGGACTGAAGACACACCCCGCAGCACCTACATGCTGCCCCCCGGTAAAAGACCATGCCACTGAATCTGCCCCACGTCCCCCAGTCCTCAAAATGGAGAAGCACAGCAAAGCAAAAAATACACAGAGAAGAGTAAAAAAGCAGGGACGGAAAAAGAGCACGGAAGTTGTGACTGCGAGCACCACGGCAGTCAGAAGTGAACTCGGAAAAGTTCTTCTCACTCAGAGGAGCGAGTGACTAATGTCTTGCATTAAGTTTGTTGTTTATTCCCGCCCGGAAGCAGTGAAATAACCCTATTAAATCAAGTAGTCACCCTGCCATTAATCTCAATGCGCCGAACTAGTTCCTCAAAGCTAATGTGGTTTGGAATTTGCATGAGACGACTTTACCCACAAAGCTTTGTCTCCGAAGATTTGGGTCCAGACTGAGAGCTGACTTTTATAGGTTTTTGTGGATGTGGATTAACTACACTACATCTACCCTCACTGCGCAGCCTGGTTAACTGTTCAGATCTGTGAGTGCCTTCAGAAAATGGCTAAAATTATTCATTTATTTATTATCTGTAAGCGCTTATCCAGTTCAGGGTCACGGTGGGTCCAGAGCCTACCTGGAATCATTGGGCACAAGGCGGGAACACACCCTGGAGGGGGCACCAGTCCTTCTCAGGGCAACATACACACATTCACTCACACCTACGGACACATTTGAGTCACCAATCCACCTACCAACCTGTGTTTTTGGACTGTGGGAGGAAACCGGAGCACCCGGAGGAAACCCACGCAGACACAGAGAGAACACACCACACTCCTCACAGACAGTCACTCGGAGGAAACCCACGCAGACACAGGGAGAACACACTACACTCCTCACAGACAGTCACCCGGAGGAAACCCACGCTGACACAGGGAGAACACACCACACTCCTCACAGACAGTCACCCGGAGGAAACCCACACAGACACAGGGAGAACACACCACACTCCTCACAGAAAGTCACTGGCTAAAATTAATCTAAAAGTATTAAAAATCGTCAAACAGCGAAAGGACATTTACAGACTGAATCCATCTGTTGCTCTGCATACTTTGTGAGCCCACTTTCACCTTGTTCTTCAATGCACAGGACCCCAGTGGACCACCACAGAGCAGGTATCATTGCAGTGTCAGCGTTGCAGTGAATCTGACATGGTGGTGGTAGTGCTGGTGTGTTAGTGTGAGTTGTGCTGGTGCGAGTGGATCAGACACAGCAGTGCTGCTGGAGTTTTTAAACCCCTCAGAGTCATTGCTGAACTGAGAATAGTCCACCAACCCAAAACATCCAGCCGACAGCATCCTGTGTCCACCGATGAAGGACTAGAGGACGGCCAACGAGTTCATGGCTGGTTGATTTATGCTGCCATTAAAGCAACTCTAGGTAAGATTTGGTATTACAGCTCCTGGGCTCCCCCTGTAGTTGACGAGTGTATCAAGGTGACAGGGAGAGGGAGTGGTTTCCCGCAGTGCTAAGCTCAGAGGAGACAACACAGAGGCTCTGTTCTCCTTATTACAGGTCAGTGAAGAATCACAATGATTTTAAAGTTGTAATTTTAAGGTAAATATATGACCTGGCGTTGCTTTAAGTACCAGCCGTCGTGTGTGGTCTCGTCAGCATCTGTCTGTATGGAGTTTTGTGAAGCCACACTGATGACAAACCAAACAAACCCAGCAAGACACTCCTGACTTTGTTTGATTTCATGTTTAATACTCTCTAAGTTGCCCCTTAAATATTCGCTCGCTTTCTTTTTTTTTTCCCTCCTGGATTTTCCTCCTTCTCATCTTCGCAACGTCTCATCACGGATCCCAGCTCAGTGTTGTCAACTTGGCTTTTTTAAATCATTTGAATAAGCCTCTTTCTTCAGGAGCCTGTCTGCTCTGTTTCATTGAGACTAAATCAGCTTTAGCAGCTAAATATAAAAATGTTGCCTGAGCGGTAATGCTTAAATATTTATCAAGGTGCTTGAAATACAGCTCCGTGCCTGGGACGTATGGAGAGAGAGAGCGAGCGAGAGAGAGAGAGAGAGGAAAGCCAGGGAGCACACACAAGTCGCACACTTAAGTTCTAACCCTTAAGCTGATCCATAAAAACCCCTGAAGTTAGTCTCCTGCTCTTTTACATTTAATAATCATTGATTAAAACTCGCTTTGTTGATGCAGTCTGGTCCTATACTAAAACATTTGTAATAAAGATTCCCTGCTTACAATGTAATTAAATCCAAGACTGGGCTTAATCTGTGTCCAAAAACTCCCTCTGAAAGGCGGTTAATGAAATTAAGGAGCAGTTGGAATGTATTGGATAAGCCGGCTAAATAAAGAGAGAGGAGAGAAAGGCAAGAGCAGGGAAAGAAAGGGAGGCAGAATAAAGAGAGGACGACAAGGTAGGAGCCTGCCAAAGAGAATCTGTGATCAGCTGGTGTTATTAGCCTGGAGAAGCTGCGAACGCAAGCTGTTGGTGTCATTAGTCAAACTCTTCGTTTAAAAAAATAAAACAAACAAGAGGAAAAAAATAAAAATAAAATAAAAAGTTAAACGCCCACTGAAAGTAGAAGGTGGAATGCATGTGTCTACATTCAGCAAATGGCCACATTTTCCTAATGGCCACCATTTTAATAAGGTTTAAACACTACCATGAGTGCAGGGCTGCTGTTAAACACACATCACTGTGGCCTATGCTGCTTGTTGTGAAGAGCACTGCTGTAAACAAACACAGTCGTAAATCCCTGACCATGTCCATTCAGCTTTTCCAGCTCAGCCCGGGTTACACACTGGATATGAGCGAAGAGGCTTGTGTATATTAACTGTAAAAACCTGTCTGTACAGCACTTCATTCTGCATTAAAATGGTCTAAAGTACATAGTGGTTTCAAAGTGATGACCATTCAAACTTCTTTTCCTAGATTGACCCTTTGAATCCTGCATAATTCCTCTCTGAAGTCCTGCTGTTCATATGCAGTATGTTGCCTCGACTCGTGAATGTGGTGTGGCCCTCTCCTACAAATACAGCTCAAATAAGAGGAAATAATTTCAGAGATGGCTAAATACAGTGGGGTGGCACGGGGGTACAGCAGGTAGTGTCACAGTCACACAGCTCTAGGGACCTGGAGGTTGTGGGTTCGAGTCCCGCTCCGGGTGACTCCGGGTGTGGTGTGTTCTCCCTGTGTCTGCGTGGGTTTCCTCCGGGTGACTGTCTGTGAGGAGTGTGGTGTGTTCTCCCTGTGTCTGCGTGGGTTTCCTCCGGGTGACTGTCTGTGAGGAGTGTGGAGTGTTCTCCTTGTGTCTGCGTGGGTTTCCTCCGGGTGGATGTCTGTGAGGAGTGTGGTGTGTTCTCCCTGTGTCCGCGTGGGTTTCCTCCGGGTGACTGTCTGTGAGGAGTTGGTGTGTTCTCCCTGTTTCTGCGTGGGTTTCCTCCGGGTGCTCCGGTTTCCTCCCACAGTCCAAAAACCCACGTTGGTAGGTGGATTGGCGACCCAAAAGTGTCCGTAGGTGTGAGTGTGTGAGTGAATGTGTGTGTGTGTTGCCCTGTGAAGGACTGGCGCCCCCTTCAGGGTGTATTCCTGCCTTGCGCCCAGTAATTTCGTGTAGGCTCTGGACCCACCGCAGCCCTGAACTGGATAAGCACTTACAGATAATGAATGAATGAATGAATAAATATAATACAGACATGGATTCTTCCTAGCATTCTTGCTGCAGTGGAGGCGTTTGAGGGGTCTAGAGCGTTCCACTGTGCTGGTGCTTTGTCACTTTGTTGCTCCCATGGTTCTCCTGCAGGCCCTGTCCAGTGTAGTCCGCTGAAAGTGCTGAAGCTTTACTTTCAAAGCATTTTAAAAGCTGTGTTTGAATGAGAGGGTGACAATGACAGATTGTATCATAGTAAAAACAGCACATGGACCCACTGGGCTTCAGGCTGCACTGCTACATGTGTGTGAATGCATTAAAGATGTGGCATTAATCAAACTTTAATTTAAAAATTAAATCCCCTAACTGAGGTATTTATGATCCTATGGTAATTATATAGCTAATTACATAGTTAATAAAGAATGCTATGTAGGAAGCTCCCATGTCGCCAGTCACATGTCACCATCATATCATTCCACCGCTCTCAGCCAATCAACACAGCTGTTTTGATTGTAACACTATGGTTCAGTAAGTTTGCAAGCTCTGCTCAGCCTCAGACTCCTATGAGCACAGCTTTCCTTTAGTTAAACTGCTAAAATATCTCTGCATGCTTCATGTAAATTATATGTAAATGAAGCCTTTATAAGTTGGCACTACAAAGCTGATGAATCCAAGACAGTGAAGCTGATTAATCCACTGTGCTCCAATTTACATGTGCTTCCACTCCATATTAAAGTTTCACGAATCAGACAATGAAGAGTTCGTAAGTCATTCAGTGCGGACCCATTTTCTCACTTGAACACCTTTTGACAAGGCCCTGAGCTCAACATGAACTTTCTCAAAACTCACGCTTAAATAAAAATAAACCCAAACATAAACAAGTCTATTTATTATACACCATCAAATTTTAATGAAAAAAATCCCTGTGTCTGTAAAGAATCTCCTGCCAAATCCGTCTAACAGCATGTCCCACCAAATCCAGCGGGCGGCTTTCCTGCCTGCGCCCAGCGAGCAGATAAAAGCAGTGGATGAGTAAGGAGCTGAAGGGTGGTCTTCCCTCTAAAGCTCTGCTGGAGCATGCCTGAGCCTCTCAGGCTGCGTCTGTCGGGGGTCTTGTGGGTCGGCGAGTGTGTCTGACTATGCAGTTTGACCGCGGCCCACTCTGCAGGTTCAGGGAGAGGTGTGGCAGTCAGCCCGCTAATCCCACACTCAGCGGTCAGCTTCACACTTGATAAGGGTCAAACTGAGACTGGGCCCAGCGTTTCAGGCCTGCGCTGGGAAGACTCAGGGAAGCGTGTTGGCCGCATGCCCTTCTGTTCAGTAGCATCTGCCTGTATTTGGTGGAAAAGTGTCTGTTTGTGTGTGTGTGTGTGTGTGTGTGTGTGTGTGAGAGAGAGAGAGAGAGAGAGAGAGAGAGAGAATGATCTCTGAGTGTTCTACTCTGTTGCCAGGTTGGCCATTTTATCAGAAACCCCTACCATATAAATAGATTCACTTTATGTGTTTACAATTATTGCAGTTTGTCTGTTGCTACACATTCATCAGCTGCTCTACCAATAGAAAGAGACCACCACAGGACCACCACTGAATGAGTATTGTGGCTAATATTAGATTTTTACACAGTCTTGATGCTGATGTATTTGCATGATATTAGTGTGTGTTGGTATAAGTAGCATTACCTGGTCCTTACCCATTTTTACCAGTGGTCACATGGTTGCTATGGTCACGGCACACACAGGTCAGGACTTGTCCGGTCATAGTACAGTGTATCAGTACGTTAAATGTAGTAAAAAAAAACTATTCTATGGTGGTTTAAAGATGCAGAGACTTAGCTTATTGTTGGCCGAGTGCAGTTCTGCTCCTTAAGAACTGTTTATTGAAGTGTGTGTTGTATGTTAAATAAGATTGCAATTAGGGCGGCACAGTGGTGCAGCAGGTAGTGTCTCAGTCACACAGCTCCAGGGACCTGGAGGTTGTGGGTTCAAGTCATGTCCAGGTGACTGTCTGTGAGGAGTGTGGTGTGTTCTCCCTGTGTCTGCGTGGGTTTCCTCCGGGTGACTGTCTGTGAGGAGTGTGGTGTGTTCTCCCTGTGTCTGAGTGGGTTTCCTCCGGGTGACTGTCTGTGAGGAGTGTGGTGTGTTCTCCCTGTGTCTGAGTGGGTTTCCTCCGGGTGACTGTTTGTGAGGAGTGTGGTGTGTTCTCCCTGTGTCAGGGTGGGTTTCCTCCGGGTGACTGTCTGTGATGAGTGTGGTGTGTTCTCCCTGTGTCTGCGTGGGTTTCCTCCGGGTGACTGTCTGTGAGGAGTGTGGTGTGTTCTCCCTGTGTCTGCGTGGGTTTCCTCCGGGTGACTGTCTGTGAGGAGTGTGGTGTGTTCTCCCTGTGTCTGAGTGGGTTTCCTCCGGGTGACTGTCTGTGAGGAGTGTGGTGTGTTCTCCCTGTGTCAGCGTGGGTTTCCTCCGGGTGACTGTCTGTGAGGAGTGTGGTGTGTTCTCCCTGTGTCTGCGTGGGTTTTCCTCCGGGTGACTGTTTGTGAGGAGTGTGGTGTGTTCTCCCTGTGTCAGCGTGGGTTTCCTCCGGGTGACTGTCTGTGATGAGTGTGGTGTGTTCTCCCTGTGTCTGCGTGGGTTTCCTCCGGGTGACTGTCTGTGAGGAGTGTGGTGTGTTCTCCCTGTGTCTGCGTGGGTTTCCTCCGGGTGACTGTCTTTGAGGAGTGTGCTGTGTTCTCCCTGTGTCTGCATGGGTTTCCTCCAGGTGACTGTCTGTGAGGAGTGTGGTGTGTTCTCTCTGTGTCTGCGTGGGTTTCCTCCGGGTGACTGTCTGTGAGGAGTGTGGTGTGTTCTCCCTGTGTCTGCGTGGGTTTCCTCCGGGTGACTGTCTGTGAGGAGTGTGGTGTGTTCTCTCTGTGTCTTCGTGGGTTTCCTCCAGGTGCTCCGGTTTCCTCCCACAGTCCAAAAACACACGTTGGTAGGTGGATTGGCGACTCAAAAGTGTCCATAGGTGTGAGTGTGTGTCTCCCTGTGAGAAACTGGCGTGTCCAAACAGTTACGAACAATGAACGAATGAATAAACGAATAATTGCAATTCAAAATTCAAACATTCTCCTGCTCTTTAGTCATTTAATGGTAACTAATGTGTAATTTTGACAACTGTCATTTTATAATAAAAAAAAACAAACAAACAAAAAAACAAACAAAATAAAAATAAAAACTAAAAATGAAATATTAATTAATTACATTAATAATTGTTAACATCAAAATCACCATCTTATAAAATGTCTAAACCAAAACTCGCACATACTTTTGGATACGATAAGATCCCCAAGAACAACAATTTGAGGCGTGTGCTTCTGCAGTTATTTCTCTGATTGAACTCATAACGAATGCAGCATCCAATACATTCTTCTCACTCGCCATTTCAAACTACTTCATTTTAGGATAATTAATGACAGTTGTCTTGAGTTTTGAATTACAATTTTATGTAAAAAAAAAAAAAAAAACTTGCTTTAAAACTTGTTATTGTGTACTCTCACATAATGACTCAGCTCCAGCTTCCGAGTCGTGTCAAAGCTCCTCTTCGCTATCCAGAGTGCTGAACTACGTGGGGCCCCATTCAACACCTTCGTCACTCATTCAGCACCTTGGTCAGTGACCACAGAGACAAGCGCTGCCTAAACATTCATGGCTGGTAGTTAATAATGGGGTTAATAATAATGAACTAACCTGCCTAAATAACTAACCACCCTGTCCTGTCCTGTCTGGTCTGGTCTTTAGCCCTGGCCATGTCATCGTTGCTTCCTTTCTTATTTGTTTTGTTTCTGTGTCCTCTCCTCCTGCTGGTTCTAGTCCAACTCACTGCAACTTTGTGAGCATCTGGAGTTTGTATCCGTGTGCTGCCCCATGATTCGGATTCACTTTTATTATACACATAATATTAACTTGGCCTTCGGTCAGAAACTGTAACACACTGTTTGTATGGGAAGTGTTTCTGATAAAATGGCCAATGAAAGGTCTAAAACCCTCAACAGTATATGCTTTCTGATGACTACATAGTATTTTTCTTCAGCACTGCATGGAATTATAACGTGCAAGACGCTATAAATCCTTCCACAGGCGGAGACTCATTCTGCTGCTGCTGACAAAGTCACAATTGCATGTGGTGGTCTCACTCTGAATACATCATTTCAATCATATTTCACCCAGGACGTCAGTGCTGTCACGCTTGTCTGACACTGGCATGTATAAGAGTCCATTGTAGAACCTGTTATGATTTCTAACACCTTGGCTGCTATCTGCTGGCTCACCGTTTCTTTACAGCTGATCTCTCTCTCCTGTCAGCACGTCATTCTTAGCTGTTAATACACACTGATCAGCCATAACACTAAAATGACCTACTTTCTAAACTCACTGTCCATTTTATCAGCTCCACAGACCGTATCCGTGTGCTTTGTAGTTCTACAGTTCCAGACTCCATCTGTTGCTCTGGATAATTTGGGTGGAGGATCATTGCAGTGTCTCTGTTGTGCAGGCACGACTGGATCAGACACAGCAGTGCTACTGGAGTGTTCACTGCTGGACTGAGAATAGTCCGCCAACCAAAAACATCTAGCTGACAGCGTCCTGTGTCACTGATGAAGGACTAGAGGACGGCCAACACAAACTGTGCAGCGACAGATGAGCTACTGTCTCTGACTTTCCATCTACAAGGTGGACCAATGAGGGAAGAGTGTCTAACAGAGTGGACAGTGGGTGGACACCATGTTTAAAAACTCAAGCAGCACTGCTGTGTCTGATCCACTCACACCACCACCAACACCAACACCTCAGGGTGTGATATCTGCTCTGTCATGGTCCTGTGGGAGTCCTAATCATTAAATTACAGGGTGAATGAGGGTTAACATGGTTTATAATACTATCTGTAATTGCAGAACTACAAAGCACACCTGTAGAGTCAGTGAAGCTGATGAAATGGACCAATTAGTGGAGGTGGTTTTATTATTATGGCCGACTGGTGTATATACAAAAGCACCACTTTACAATGCATAGTGTGTGGTGAAGTGTAGCACAAGCCACAGAGTCTCAGGCCTAAAGCAGGCCCTAAAGATTCCAGCCCTGCTATTAGAGAGGCCTGAAGCACTCTTACAGTATTAAATACATCACGGTCACCGAATTAGAACTGGAAAGAGGAATGGCCTATTGTCACACCATTAGGAGTTCATTTTTAGCAGCGTAGCGACTTCGTGGGCCAGAGCCAGTCTCTCATTGCCCCTGATTTTAACGGCGCTGCATGCTACAGTTAGCGCATGGCACTGACATGCATATTGAAGAATCTCTCCTCCCCAAATGACTCTGTAAACAAGATGTGAGGGCAGCGCTGGTAACATAATTCGCAGGAATAAGTGTCAGGGTGCAGTTATTGCGTTATTTAGTGCGCCATAAAGCGCCAGGCTATTGATTTGAGAGGCGAAGCGGCTCCCCAGTTATTTCTGTCATTGCCACTCTCATTAAACTGATATATTAGGCCCTGTGTTTTCCCCTCTGCCGCTCTGTCTCCGAGCACAGACCCTTTTTCGCTTGCTTTATTTCCAGCTCAACTTTCTCTTTCCTATGCTCTCGCCTCTCTCACCGTGATTTCCCCACCCACAGCCCACGCTCGCTTCTGTTATTGATCTAATCATAGCACTGTAAGGGTCGGCTGTATGAAAATGCATTATCATTATCTTGATAAACGATAGACGATTCACAGAGGATATCATGGGTGTTGCCAGCACTCAACAATTGCACTGCATGAGTTATACAAAGGAGACCAGTTAATATGTAATGTATTTACTGTAATAAATCATAAAATGACCAGGTGTGTCATGTTAATGTGAAGCACTGGTGTTCGTGAGAGCAGTGCTGCAGCACTCTTCCTGTTCTGGCATGTGATACTGCCCTCTGTCCAATCCCCAGTACTGTTTACAAACCCTAGGTTACAAGGTATGACATATAATAGCAGACTAACGCAAAGTGCTGCAGCCATGGAAAGCGAGCAGAGATAACGTTAGATTCTACTGGACATAAAAAACTCATCATCCTACTAAAAATCACCATGACCAGAGATGTAGTGAAATCTGAGAAAATACCGGTAAAATATTTGAAAGATGGAGACTGTTTAGAGCCCAGCAGGACTACAAGACTGATCCTGAGATGACTAACTTTCTCCTGAATAGGTAAGAGTTCAGCAGGTTATTTCTGAAAAAAACTTTAAAAGTGCGAAATGCTAGTTAGAAAAAACAAAACAAAACAAAACAAAAAAAAAACACCAACATTAGCCTCATAAACTGATCCTTTTAAAGTAGAACTAAATATTTGAATACAAAAACTGACCAAAAGGCAAGTATCTGCCCCCTAAAATGATAATTAAATGCAATGCCTATGACTCTGGGGAAACGCTGGTAAAAGTGAGGGCAAAAATGTGACTGTTTGTACGTGACTGAATGTTAAAATGTCTGTAAGTTTTTATTCAGTGTTAGAATTAGAGGGAGGTCTGGGTTTCTTGACTCGGACTGCTTCCCCCATGACCCGGACCCGGATAAGCTGTGGAAAATGGATGGATGGATGGATGTTAGAATTACCACATAAACTCATTTGTAACTCAAGTTGTTTAATTTTGTAGCACTTTCGCTGTGTGTTTACTTTCACGCCGTTAGCGCTCTCCTGAATTTAGAGTCAGTTCTCTTTGTTGTCTTAAAACCTCCAGATGCATTTTCTCCACTGTGAGCAGAGAGAGAAATCCTAGCATACCGGACTGAGCCCCTTTGTTTTTTTGTTTTTTTTTACACCTTTACAGACACTGGGGCTTCTTTACAGACATTACACAAGTTTTGAGTGCTAACAGACTGAAGAGCAGCAAACTGTAAGGAAATTTATAAAAATGCTTTTGATTAAAATGGTCAATGCCATGTTTAATTTGTAAGGGAAAAATCGATTCGGAAGGTAGCCTTTCTCTACCGTGTGTAGATGTCTTAATGAACTGATGTACACTTTTCTGTGTAAATATATTATGGCATTTTTAAGCTATAAAGTTCTAAATCCTAGAATCCAGCTCACGCTTCTTTGTGTAGGGTCAGTGTCCTCAACCTGGAAACCTACACGAGCTTCACGTCTGTGTAGGAGAGGTGCTGCAGTCTGAATTTGAACTGCAGTACACATTGTAAACCTTTGCTTCTTTAAAGAGAGCCCACAAACAAAAACAATCAGGGTTGTGAACCAGCGACAGGGTCACGGGGAGTGAAGGGGTTAGCAATGGGCGCACAGCTTCATACAGTGTACACTAATGTGTCCTAACATCTTTCTGTCATATCTAATATTATCTTGGCGCTTGTCAAAGTGGCTCAGATCTTGCCCTCACCCAGTTCTCCTGCCTCCAACGTCACTCTTCATTCACTGCCTGTATCCCACCCCTCAACAGATGCCACTGTAATGAGATAAAACCTGAATGAAACCAACAAGAAAGCATTTGTAATAATGTGATGTTATAGTAGAGAAATACGCTCAATACCATTTTTGGTACCAACCCTTCAGACACAAAACCTCTGTCAAGCCGCGACAGGACACTGTGAGCAGCAGGGGAACAGAACTACACAAGACCACTGAAGGAGGAATAAAGCAGGCTAACAGCAGATCCGATCGCTCGCTGTTTACACAGCCTCCGAGCTGTTAATTCTTTATAAATCCAGAGCAGTTCTGGGCTGGCTGCCTCTCTGAGGCTTACAGCAGAGTCTGTGATGGCCCACAACCAGACATTATAACTGCCACCCTCCCCCCATCCCTTCCACACACACACACACACACACACACACACACACACACAAAAAAAAAAACACACAGCCTGTACCGAAATCCCATCTCCACTGCAAATATGATTTTGTATACATTGCTCCACCAATCTCAAAACCCAGCAATCCATGACCTTACAACACCTAGGGAAGATAACCAGACCTAACTCGCTTAACTCCACTGCTGAGAGGAGACCAATCAGGGCTCAGGATGAAGAAAGGGAGGGGTTAATATTCAAATATTTACATGGCTATGCCATGGGTAATGCCATATGCACTGTACACTGAGACTGTATACATCTGCACAGTATGTTTCTGTAGGTAACGGCTACTACCATGTTTATGTAAATAAAGACAATCCCTGAAAGATCTAACCCTTGTGCACAGTGGATCCATGTGGCCTCTGGACCCACCGCAGCCCTGAATTGCCTGCAGTCATGGAACGTGAATGAATGAATGAATGAATGAATGAATACATTATTTAATTCAAACACAACTGCCATGTTTTATTAAACAAAGCAACATAAAGTGCCCCGCCGGGGTTCACATGAAACTATAGTGTATAACTCTCACCAAACGAGGCTGTGTTTAATCATTTGGAGCTTAGTGTTAAGATGTTTAAGGTTAGTTTCAGAGCTTGGTTTGGTTGCGGTTTAATGCTGGGTTGCCAGAAGTTTATGTAAATATCTTTGAACATAACGAGTGGCCGCATGGTGGCGCAGCAGGTAGTGTTTCCTCCGGGTGCTCCAGTTTCCTCCCACGGTCCAAAAACACACGTTGGCAGGTGGATTGGCTGTGTGTGTGAGTGAGCGAATGTGTGAGTGTGTGTCTCCCTGCGAAGGACTAGCGCCCCCTCCAGGGTGCGTTCCCCCCTTGCGCCCTGTGATTCCGGGTAGGCTCCAGACCCACCGCGACCCTGAAGTGGATAAGCAGTTACAGAAATTGAATGAATGAATGAGTGAGTACCAATGATAATTCGAACACTATTTACCAACGCTGCAGCAATGATGAGCTGTTAGTAAAAAATATACCAATTCAATCTGGAATCTGGTCAGTACCAGGTTTCGCCTCTAATCCCTTCGCATAATTTGTGCAAAATGGCACAGAACCCTCAAGAATGTAGGTCTAATGGTTAGAGAATCAGACCTGAGAGCAGAATGTCACCCGTTCAATCCCCACAACGGACAGGAAATGGGTCAGGGCAGTGAAGGAACAGCACTCTCTCCTCCCTCAACATCCACAGCTACCCACCAACTGCTCCCTGGGTGCTGGGACGGCTGCTCAGTGCCTTTAGTGCAATTGTGTGTGTGTGTGTGTGTGTGTGTTCACTGCTATGGTTACTTTAAACCACTTTTACTTTTACTTTGTCCATTTACAGCATTGTTTGATTTACAATCTGTTCTTGTTTGTCTCTTTCCTTTTCACGATTAAAACAACTACAAAGTGATTTTGTGTGGCGGCACGGTGGTGCAGCAGGTAGTGTCGCAGTCACACAGCTCCAGGGACCTGGAGGTTCTGGGTTTGATTCCCGCTCCGTGTGACTGTCTGTGAGGAGTGTGGTGTGTTCTCCCTGTGTCCGCGTGGGTTTCCTCCGGGTGCTCCGGTTTCCTCCCACAGTCCAAAAACACATGTTGGTAGGTAGATTGGCGATTCTAAAGTGTAGGTTTGAGTGAATGTGTGTGTGTGTGTGTGTTGCCCTGTGAAGGACTGGGGCCCCTTCCAGGGTGTATTCCCACCTTGTGCCCAATGATTCCAGGTAGGCTCTGGAACCACCACGACCCTGAACTAGATAAGGGTTACAGATAATGAATGAATGAATGAATAAGTGATTTTGTCCTAGAACTGCATCAAAGTCAGACTCCACAGTGAACTGCCATCATTATTATTCATCAGTTTTTATTATCAACGTTTATGTCAGTTGTATGTCAGAAGCTCTCTTGACTCCTCCTGAGCACTGGAGATACTTTATGAAAGACAAGAATCGCTGAGGCCAAGTTCAAACACATCTTACTCACTCTGTCCTGCCTTTTCACAAATAGCAGTTAAGAGCGAGTTAATTAAAGATGCTATCTCTCCTCACATTCACACAATATGCAGAAGAGAGTAGGTGCTCAGGGGGTAGGGGGAAGGAGGGAGGGACAGAGAGGGGGAGGAAAAGACAGAGGGAGGGAACAAAGGAAAGATGAGAGAAATAAGGAGAGGATAAAGAAATTCAAGAAAGACACAGTGAAGGAAAGAGGACCATATAAAGGAGGGAAGGTAGTAAAGGAAGAGGGGGGAGCAATAACGAGAGAGAGAGAGAGAGAGAGAGAGAGAGAGGGAGAGAGAGAGAGAGAGAGAGAGAGAGAGAGAGAGAGAGAAGGAATGAGAGAGAGGCACAGTGTGAAAGAGAGTCAGAGTAAGAGACAAAAGGAATGCTGTTGTGAAAATGTGAAAAGTGAAAATGGAATGGAAGAGTGAAAGTAGGAAGGGAAAAGTGAGTGGGGACGAGAGAGAGAGAGAGAGAGAGAGAGAGAGAGAGAGAGAGAGAGAGGAGAGGGGAGTGTGTCATCGATTTGTGGAGGAGTGCAGACTGTCACTCAGGCAGCTGGCCCGTGGGGGACTGCGGGAGAAGATCAGAAGCACTTAGATTAACATCTCCCTCCTCTAACAGCTTCTGGAAACACACTCAGTCCTCCTCCACTCCTCCACTCCATCAGCCTCTCGCACCTCACCCACGGATAATGAGCAAATGAGCGAGGGAAGGAGGGAATAACCGAGTGCAGCGTGTGGGGTATGAACCGTGGCTGGCTGTGTGGAAGTGAAGGTGCGTGTTCAAGTGGGTGGTAAAAACACTCTCTTCTATGTGGTCAGGTTCAACTCCCTGCTCGAGTAGAGGTAACACACATAACACACTATACCAGTAAGAGTCCTTGGGCAAGACTCCAAACACTTTGTGTTTCATTCATGCATTCATTCATTATCTGTAAGCGCTTATCCAATTCAGGGTCGCGGTGGGTCCAGAGCCTACCTGGAATCATTGGGCGCAAGGCGGGAATACACCCTGGAGGGGGCACCAGTCCTTCACAGGGCAACACAGACACACACACACACATTCACTCACACACTCACACCTACAGACACTTTTGAGTCGCCAATCCACCTACGTGTGTTTTTGGACTGTGGGAGGAAACTGGAGCACCCGAAGGAAACCCACCCAGACACAGGGAGAACACACCAACTCCTCACAGACAGTCACCCGGAGGAAACCCACGCAGACACAGGGAGAACACACCAACTCCTCACAGACAGTCACCCGGAGGAAACCCACGCAGACACAGGGAGAACACACCACACTCCTCACAGACAGTCACCCGGAGGAAACCCACACAGACACAGGGAGAACACACCACACTCCTCACAGACAGTCACCCGGAGCGGGAATCGAACCCACAACCTCCAGAACCCTGGAGCTGTGTGACTGCGACACCTACCTGCTGCACCACCGTGCCGCCCTACTTTGTGTGCTAAATAGCGTAAATATAAATGTTAGAAGCAAAGCAGTTTACTGCAGTCCGACCTCGTGCCTTCTCTCAGATCAACGAGGAGTTAATCCAGGGGACTGATAAAAGTGCAGACCTCCTCTAATAGAAATGTTCAACACGGGTGACATATTACACCCAGACACTTTGTCTGAAATAAAGCTTTACGGTGACTAAAGCCACACTGATCCACTATCTGAGGTTACACACACATCAGGAGTTGCACTTCAGGACCTAACATAATTGCCCCTTCTATTCAAGCGTCTTCAAACAAGCCTTATTTTAGATTCGAGAAATGAGTGGCTATTGCTTAAAGCAGAAATCACATAATATTAATGAACAGATAATACTCTGGCTCTCAGACTCTGAATTCGTGGCAATGATGTCAGGCTGTTAATTAAAACACAGTGTCTAAAAGTCTAGAAATATAAACCCAAGATATAAACGATCCACCCGAACATGATGAGATTTAGCTATAAGTAAGAACGTCGAACAAACCTCCACAGGGGACATGTTTAAAAAAATAAATAAGAAATGTGGAGAAACTACCCACAGAAACAAACTGTGATGTTAAGACAAACTCAATGTTTTTTTATGGTCCATCAATGTCATAAAACAGTATTGGAGTTGGCTCCCCTAATGACATCATAAAATGACTCATTAGAATTGTACCGCCTCCTCAGCTGACTACCTCCAATCACAGAGCTGGACCTAATTTGATTTTCATTCCATGCATTTATGCTCACAACAAATTAATAATCAGACAGAGCCAAAATGGTGAAAACGAGCAGAGATATGAGATAAGATACACACAACTGAAGCAAAAGTGACAAAAACAAAGTGTCAAAAAAATATGAATGTGTGGGAACTAGTGGTTTGTGGATCCTTCTCATTTAAAGGAACAGGCGCTGAAACCAGTCGTTCTGAACAGGGTGATTTAGACAGGGAGAGAATGCTGCTGTTGTGATTGAACCTTGTGGTATTTTGGTCAAAACAGGTCACAGATATTTCATTAAGACACAGAACTGTGTTCACACTGTGGGCACAAAATGTCCTCTATAAAAGAGACATCACAAACAGAACACCATTTTCTTTGCCCCCTGACATACTCCTCATTCAACATTTTTCATCTCTTTGATTTGATGGTATTCAGCGGCGAGGTCAGGTACTGGTGCTGGTGCTGGATGATAGTTCTCGGGAGTAACGCAGCACCATTCAATGACCTGAAGTGGCGTTAGTGATTCAGGGCTACAGACCCTCTGCTCCAGAGCCCAGGTTAGAAAGGGTTAATACATCTCATTTCATCTTTCTCTACAGAGGTTAAACAAAATGGGGACCACCTGTGTCCACAATAAGCAGCTGAGTGTGTTCCAACCTGGCCTCGGCTCACTGTCTATGAGAAGGTGTGTTCTCCCTGTGGCGGCATGGGTTTCTTTCAGGTTTTCCAGTTTCCTCACACAATCCAAAACATACGTTGATAGGTGGTTTGGCTCTTTAAGTGTCCATAGGTGTAAATCACAGTGAGAATGTGTGAAACTGTCCACAATGAATGAAGACATGAATAAAAGAATGAGCTGTAATTCTATTCGAATATATACCATTCATAGCTTGGTGCTAACGTAACATTGACAAGTCCCATGGGGTGCTAGGAGAAATGAGCATTACAGCAGTGGTGGTAATTGGATTAGCACGAGCTAATTACAGAGCTTCTACATTAAACAGCACTGTGCAATGTCATGCTCAGCTAGCACATGCTCATGATACCGCTATCTGGCATCTGCTCATATTTGTAAAATATATTTACGAACTTAAATACAATTAGAACAGAATAAAGTCATGGAGACAGTCTTTATAATTAGAGATGGAATGAACAGAAAAGAATTACAGGAAATTTCAGCTTCACATGAGCATAGTGTCATCAAGCTTAAGGCCACAGAATTATAATGTTCCCCAGCACATTCTCTGGAGTGGTGGAGCACCATCAGCCTCAAGTTAAGGTGGAGTGGCATTTGTGAGCCTGAACTAGGCATCCAACATCCATATTTTGTTCATAAATAATGTTTTTTTCCATACTTTACTTTTGCTCTGCACAAACAATGTAACTGGTCGATGAGAAGCTCATTTGCATAAAGTTCTACCAAGACCCTCAATAAGGTGGTCTCTGTCCAGTCCGAAACAAACCGGACGTGGTTAGTTTCTGAGAATGTGATCTGACCTCGATCTGACCCAACTATAAGGTGTGTAGAGAACCAGTTAAAGTTTATTAACTTATCGCTAACGAGAGATATGCCCCCTGTCCCCATTCTTGCCCTAAGGCCTTCCTAGAAGTGAGCACTTTGATCACATTTGATGACTTGTTGAAGGGTGAGGAAAGGGGGCGCGGGAGTTCAAGTGTTCAGGGGGTCAGAGTGTTGAAAGCGTGATGGGACAGAGTCGTTAAACGTGAAACACAGCAGATTAAAGCCAAACTGGGCTTAACTTTGCGATGTTATTGATTGCTTCAACATAAATGAAAGAACCACCTCCAACTCTACCCTCTCCACTGAGACAGCCAATAGAGAAAGAGATAAATACCATACAAAATTAACAACCAGAAAAAGACTTTTCCTCCCTGAGGAATAACTGAAAAAGCCAGAGGTGGAAATTTTTTTTGTATTATTTAGTTCTTCTAAAAGAATATGGAATGATGGAATGATCCAAAACAGGATCCTAACAGTAGAAACAACAACAAAAACATTCCCAGCTTTTAATTCTGGACCGATTCTGCTCGTCCATACATCATTACATTTCGACACAATGTAAATGGCAGCTGGTAAATGGAGATACAAGGTTTTGCTCCAACAGCAAAGGGAGGTTATATAAATTTACACTAGCTGTTTCTGTTGTTAGATGAAGAACACGCACAGGTTTATGACTTACCTAAAGACGTGCTCTCACTTCCTGGCTGATAAAGCGATGATGATGATGAGAAGAGTGAGAATGAGCACTCCAGCAATCAGCAGATAGCATTTCCTCTTCCTCAGCTGCCTCTGTGGACACAGATAAAAATGAGTTAGACTTGCCATTGGAATTAAGCTACGGAAGATCCATCAACCGAGAAATATCTGCTTAATTAAATCTAGAAAACATAGCTTTGTGTCCAGTCAGGACTTCTGCTAATTTACGCCACCCCCCAAGTAACTGGTGAACATTGATGAAGAAGAGCCCATCTGTCTTACTTTTTAACTACAGAATAGCATTTTACAGGATGCAGGAAGAGGAAGCTAGTTTTGATAAATATCCAACCAACATTTTAAATATCCCCTGTCTTCCCAAGTCACTCCCCCAAACCACGTGAACATACACTGCCAGGCTACAGCTGGAGGAGCCCCAGAGAGAGAGGGTTGGAGAGCAGAGCTCAACATACCATTTTGTTTTATTTCTATCTTTCTTTTCTTCCTTTATTTAGCAGTGAACTTTCCTTTCCGTTCTTCTTCAACAGCTCACTAGCTTTCAGCTGTGTGTGTGTGTACAGTGTGAAAACCTGTGCATATACGCAAATGGGTACAGTGCAAAATCCATGAGCTAAAGACTAAAATTACTTCGAGAGCTGAGGGGAGTAAACACCAGTCACATGCAGTGTCAGAACAAGCCACTCACTCGTGTCTCGGTAACCTCCATTACGAGGCTGAATGTCGATTGGAATGCTGACTACTTAGAATTTTTGCATTTTTAGCTTTAAAACGCACCACCATTAATATTCATTCATTCATTCATTATCTGTAACCCTTATCCAGTTCAGGGTCGCGGTGGGTCCAGAGCCTACCTGGAATCATTGGGCGCAAGGCGGGAATACACCCTGGAGGGGGCGCCAGTCCTTCACAGGGCAACACACACACATTCACTCACTCGAACCCACAACCTCCAGGTCCCTGGAGCTGTGTGACTGCGACACTACCTGGCGCACACCGTGCCGCCCCAACATTAATATTATAGTCTTTAAAATTGTAATGTAAAACATTCCCAAATTCTAATGTTACAAACATGGCGTGTATTAGAGAGAAAATAGTCTACTCCTTCCCCTCTGGGCTTTGGGGTCTTAATGACTTTTCCTTTAAATGAGAATGAGTCACTATTCACCACAACACTAGTGCACTGCAGTGGAGCTGAATTTTTATTTTATTTTTTTATCAATTTTAGCTCTGCTTATTTTTCTCCTTTGTTCTTATTGTTGCCAATTTTTGCTCAGTACTTTACAGTTCTCCGCTTCCATTGTGTTCTCTTTGCTCAGTTTGACCTCACCTTGCGCTCTTTAACTACTACTGCCTTTTCTCATTTGCCCACTTCCTCTAAAATAATGTGATTGATATTGTGGTTTTCAGAGATTGCCACAAGTGTTATTTGGCCATTAAATACTTCAGACGGTGGGATGAGCAAACCCCACCCCTCCCTCTCACTCCTTGCCTTTGCTTTACTTTGCCATGTTTTTTAAATTAAGCCTGAAGTGAGGAGATTCAACATCTGACTACAAACACATGAATAAGAAAAAAAAAAAAACTGGGTAAATACATCGGAGCAGCTGAGGGGATGGAGTTAAATATATATTTTCCTACTTGACTCCGCAGGCAGCGTGGCAGCAGTGTGTTTGGGAGCGGGGCACTGAATCCATGATGATTTTTGAAATGCTTTTTCTTTCTTTCTCACTCTCTCTCTCTCGCTCACACACACACTTTTCCCTTACCCTCCCTCATTTTCATTTTTTTCCCTTTTCCTGCTACAAAGCCAGCGAGAGCGGCAGTGCTAGACCAGAGCTGGGCTGGAGTCTTTAAATCCTGACGCGCTTCAAAGCGCAGAGAGCAATTCATCTTCTTATCTGAGACTGGAAACAGGCTTTCTATGTGGAGAGAGAGAAAGAGAGAGAGAGAGAGAGAGAGAGAGAGAGAGAGAGAGAGCAAGAGAACGAGGGGGGTGGAGGGTAGAGGGAGCAAAAAAAAAACTGCTGTCGAGTAATTTTCCGTTTAAACGTTCCACTCCACAACAATTTGCATAAGCAGCCCTGCGTCTGTGATAAGAAGATTGGTAATTTTCAAAGGCTCTGTGGGGATTGAGAATTAAAAGCCTCTCTCTGCTATCTCCTCTCTTGCAGCTGGTCACCACAGATTCCCCGGCTTCTTTCTTACATTTCCTGCTAAAACTGCGCCTTATAAACTTTCTCTCTCTCTCTCTCTCTCTCTCTCTCTCTCTCTCTCTCTGAGTACACTCCTGCTGCTGCCGCTCACTCTGCCTCATCCTGCCTTCCTCTGTCATTCAGGGAAAACAAGAAAATAAGAAAATGAAGAAGGTAAAGAAAGGGGAAGGACAAAAAAAAAGAGAGAGCTTTGAATAACAATGGAACTGTTGCTTGGTTTCCCCTGAAGGAATTTTCTGGGCACTGGGAGTGATGGAGAGGAAAAGTAGTGAGGATAGCGTGAAGAGTGTGATTTCTGGCCAGTTAAACTTTAGTATGAATCCTGTATTTGTGCTGTCTTATAAAGTCTGACATCCCCAGAACGTCTCCTATCCTAACACTTTCAGTCGAGGTGGTTCATACTGAGGAGAAATTATTTTTCAATATCAATTAAAATATGAAATTATTGCTTCTTCTCAAAGTGTAATGAATTATTCTTCCTGTAAATTGCTGCATGCCATGCGGTGAATACGCAAGCACACCGCACTAGTTCACCGACAATGCAGTGATGTAATACTACAGAGTCATCACAAGATTTGCGTTTGCTACCAATAATCATGACCACTTTCACTAAACTTCTCTGCCAACAAGACCAGGGGCTTTTTAAGAGAGTGGAATAATGAACAGTACAAGCTGATGTCAAGGCATTTCAGGCTGAAAAGATTCAAGAATCACATGTGCAATGTACATGAAATGGAATCTAATACAAGAGTTATGTCAGTGCTTCGTCTGGACCAGATATATTTTGTCTAAAAAACTAAAGCCTTATAAGTTATATGAGAAAGTTATAATAGCTCCCCAGAGCAAATTGAAATTAACTGGAATCAGTTGAAATCGACTCTGATTCATTTAAGCGGGTAGTATGAAAGTGATTCAGGAAAATGAGTCAAACACATTTTAAACCCCAGATTTTCTCCATCCAATCAAATCTCAGTGAATTAAATCACATCCTGTCCTTTTTCAGCTTGCCTCTAAAACAAGAACATTGGACTCGGATAAAGTCAGGTTCTACAATGTCTTGATGATGAATACGTAATCTTCAATAAAACCTCACCATAGAAATGCATATACTTTTGTATTAGAAAATGTTACACCTGTTATTATAACAAATTAGTAGTAACTGTACGGCCTCATGTCTGGCTTGTACTACCACCGACCCAGCCCACAAGACATTAAGGACCTTCTGAAGCTCAGGAACTCAAAAATGTATGAAAATCTGGTCAAGGTATACAATCTGTAATTTTTTTACGGTTTTAAAGGGTCCTTCTCTTGAATGTACCAAGGTCCTAAGAAAAGGCTTTATATCATGGGAAGGCTCTTCACCAAGACTCTTAACACATAATTTATATTGGTTCATTAGAGGAGCATCTATTGAACCTCTGAAGAACCAAAAGTGTCTCCTGGTGTCACTCCAAAGGACCTGGTAATGCCTGTTTTTTGGGGAACATTTTGTCCACGGTGTTTAATTTAATGAAAGAACCTAATCCTGTGATTAAAGCAACATCATTAAGTCACTCTCATTATTTCAGTGCAGACACTGATTGAATACAAACTGAATCACGCTTAAAACTAAAGGGTGCGAAAAGCATCCCTGAAAGTCATGCCATACACCGTGACCTGAAAGGGTCCTTTTACATGATGCTACAGAAGATATACTTTTAGATACTTTGAGGAAAATTTCAAAGTAAATTTCTGCAGAAGACAATATGAGGACATTTTTCAGAGCTTATAGACCGTCCACATAATATTTGTTGAAAGCAACCTGGTCTAAATTTGTATGTATTTGACTAAAATGCCATTCCCAAGTTTGGAAAAATGTGTTCAAAATACAGTTCACCCTTTGTAAATATACATTAATTTGAAATGCATGCGTGTTTAAAAACAGATTTAACTTGTGAACTTAATTCACTGAAGGATTATTGCTTCGTAGCTTGGGAGGAGGGATCATACACACTTATTCTTTGACCCTGGTGCAGAAACCTCAGTGGAACAGAAGCCTGTTTGTGGTGAAGGAGTCCAGAATTTAAAAGAGCTGATGCAATAGAGACTGCATGTGACCTGTTCTGCAAGGTCTAGCTGTCTGTCATATGTAACTAAATGTCGGTTATATATAATAGCTTCTATTTCATTGGTAGAGATAAGTAGAATGGACTACCATCAAGACAAATAAGAACTACCATCACTGGGGTAAAATAATGATTCAAGTAGAAGCACCTTCCCAAAACACTACTTATGTTTCAGGGAAAGTTTAAGTAGAGTATTAGTACAAAATCACTAGCTTGAAAACCTTTTACTCAGTGTGATGGAACTCCAGAATGGGGACTGGAGTTTGTATGGCTACTCAGTTTGTAAGCTCTGGGAGTTCCAGGCTGAAGACGTTCTCACCACTGCGACAGAGTTGACTGAGGAAGAGTCAGGGACGTTCTCACCATGTTAGCGATGTCTGACTGATTCCAAAATAGGAACTGTCTTACTTTGCTAATGGAGTTGACTTGACAGGTACTTTCTCACTGCCACTGAGGAGTTCACTAGCTGCAAGTTTGAGACTTTCTCACAGTGGTAGTAAAGTTTCTTTGATTGGGAAATATAAACTTTGTCAGTGTGGTTAAAAAAAAAAAAAAAGGGGGGACCTAGGGACTTTCTGACCACAGTAGTGGAGTTGCCTGGGCAAGGGGCAGGGACTTCATGCCTCATCATGGTATCAGAGTTGAATGAGCAAGTGCAAAGGACTTTCTCAAAGCATTAATTTATTTTGACTGGAATTTGTCAGAGGGATAATGGAGTTGATTAACCAATGATTTTATATCTCAGTACTGGACTAAACTGGGCAGGAGCCAGGAATCTTACCACTGGCCCTTTTCCACTGCATGGTGTCTAAACTATTCTACTTGGCTCAACTCTGTAGTTTTGTTTGTTTATTAGGCAAGTACCTACAACTGGGTTCTTTTTTATTATCTACTTGCTTGTAGTTTGAAGCGAGCTGAATAGGGACTTAACATAATGTGTAAACCTTGCACTGCTCAGAGAGAATTGTCAGTAACAAAGACATCCAGCGTGAACTAGCCACAGTACAGCTACAGTAGTGAACACATTTTATCCGACTCACAGCATCAGCTTGTAAAATTATGCTGTGGTCTTTTTCCTTCCACCCCAGACCAGCTGCTCACACTCCATCTACTGCTGCCAGTCTTGGACCAGTTGCCATTACCCACCACCCTCAGTTTCACTGAAGCAGATATGGACTTGAATTATTACCACTATTTTTATTATTATTATTGTATTAATCCCAATTACTTCCATCACACATACATCAATACTCTAATAACTACACTATAGCATAATGACAGACCGATCTAGTGATAATATTAATTTCTATCATTAGTTTGTTCAGAGGGGGATGGGTTCCTCACAGGGTTTCTTCTTTCAGCCTTGAGGGAGTTTTCCAGCTTGCTTGCATGGGGTTTCGGATCTACGTTATCTGTTCTGATGCCAATTCTGTAAAGCTGATTTGTGAAAATATTAGTTGTACAAATCACAATATAAATACATTTTGACTGATTGTTAGAGAAAGAGAATTGGTGGCTGATGAAAGACTCCAGTGGGAGCTGGATGGTGCAACAAGGAACAAAACAACAACAACAACAATAATGATAATATTAATAATAATAATAATTACAAAACAAACATGCAAGTTCACACTGAGTAAACCATGCTTAACATTACCGCTGTTATTGTTGTGATTTCCAAAGCCCACTGTTCGCACTACAGGAGGAGGTTTTGTGACATCACCAGCTCCATTTTGGTGGAAGCCATTATAATTCAAAACCAACTAGGACCAAAGGACCAAACAGTGAGAAAAGTGAGTCAAGCGGAGTTGAGTAAAGTCAGTACCATGCAGTGGAAAAGGGACACATGTAGCGGAGTTGACTGGGCCAGAGCCAGGGACTTTCTCACTGCAGTAGTAGAGTTGACTGAGCAACAGCAAGGTACTTTCTCAAAGTGGTAGTTTAGTTTTACTGACTGTGGGATGGGAATTCCCTGAGAGAGGGTTTCTCACATCAGCAACAGAGTAGCCATGGATTTTCATGGAGTTAACTGAGGTTGAGACAGGGTCTTTCTCACGATGATGGCAGAGTTAACTGAGATAGATTGAGAGAGGTAATCTCATAGTAAACTTGCTAACTAGTTACTCAGTTGATTAGCTGGGGATCGTTTAAATGTAATAAACTAAATCCATATTTAAGAGAGCAATCTGTTTCGTATGAATAATGTGGTGAGAGACTGTATCTAGTGGACAATGTGTCATCATTCACTGTAAGGATTCCTAGGTTTTCAGCAAGGGAAACTATTTACCTTGTGTGTCATGAGAAATGTCTTTATAATACCATAATAATGCAGCAGGATGATTACTGACATAATGTTATTCCGCCTTTATCTCATCGGCCTGGAAAATTGGAGGTTTGTAAAATAAGTAATGTTTGCAATGCCACTGCTTTGCTTGTAATCGGCTTACTTGCAATTTACATAAAAATTCAGTCCCAGGCGAGCTGATTATGTTGTTTAGGAGCATGGCGAATAAACACAACTCGTGCTCTTGTTCAGCAGGGCAGACGTGCATGACCTCGTGGAGTCGGACACTTCAGTGAAACTACCGTACAGTCTCAGTGTAGCTCCAGCTCAACATCAGCTCACAATTCACACAATCCTTCACAGAGAAATAACACAAATACCAAATCCCTGCAGGAGACCCTGAACAAGCATTTTATTTTACTTAAAAATGTGGCAGCAGTTATGTTTAAAATGTATGGGGAATATGCCACTGAATAATCGTTTAATCATGTGATATTCAGTATGTCACACAGCTCCAGGTTCCTAGGGTGGTAGATTTGATCCCTGCCTCAGGTCACTGACTGTGAGGAGTCTGTTGTGTTCTCCTTATATTTGCGTGGGATACTTACGTGTGCTTCTGCTTGCTCCAGCACATTAAAAAGCACACGTTGTTGGTTTACTTTAGTTATTCAAATGTGCATATATGTATTAGTGAGTGTGTGTGTTTGTGTAATGTCTTGTAAAGGGCTGGAGCACTATCCAGGGCTGTATTCCTGCCTTATGCTCAATGATCCACAGACCCGCCATGACCCTGAACAGTGTAAAGCTCGTATAGGAAATGAATGAATGAATTCATATTCCTTGATTAATGCAGTTTAAACTCATTTAAATGTTTCAGAATCCAACTTCAGCTGCCTGCTCTGAATTGTGAGGGTGGGTAAAATCACAGAATGATTGACACTGGTATTGACGTGGCAAAGTAAACAACAACACAGCACCAGTAGTGATAGGGCTATGGAGAACCTCAGTGAAAAACTTAACCTTAACCACATTTCCTTAAATTTAAACCTAAACCTAACACCAACCCTAACCCTTTACCCCAGGAAGTCTTGGCTGATTTTTATATACTTTAGATTTTCACTTTATATGCCACATTAAACAATGTTTAACATTCATTCATTCATTTATTCATTGTCTGTAAGCGCTTGTCCAGATCAGGGTCGCGGTGGGTCCTGAGCCTAACTGGAATCATTGGGCACAAGGCGGGAATACACCCTGGAGGGGGCGCCAGTTATTTACAGGGCAACACACACACATTCATTCACACACTCACACCTACGGACACTTTTGAGTCACCAATCCACTTACCAACGTGTGTTTTTGGACTGTGGGAGGAAACCGGAGCACCCGGAGGAAACCCATGCGGACACAGGGAGAACACACCAACTCCTCACAGACAGTCACCCGGAGGAAACCCATGCGGACACACCAACTCCTCACAGACAGTCACCCGGAGGAAACCCACGCAGACACAGGGAGAACACACCACACTCCTCACAGACAGTCACCCAGAGGAAACCCACGTAGACACAGGGAGAACACACCACACTCCTCACAGACAGTCACCCAGAGGAAACCCACGCGGACACAGGGAGAACACACCACACTCCTCACAGACAGTCACCCAGAGGAAACCCACGCGGACACAGGGAGAACACACCACACTCCTCACAGACAGTCACCCGGAGCGAGAATCGAACCCACAACCTCCAGGTCCCTGGAGCTGTGTGACTGCGACACTACCTGCTGCGTGCACTGTCCCTTAATCTCTTATCTGTTTCTTTGCCTTGTAATAAAGGGTCAGTACATTCCAAACACTTTTTTCTATTTTTTAATAAGACATAAAAAAAAAAAGAAGATAATAAAATAAATGCAACACATTTCCCATCCCATTTTGGGCATGTTTACTCACACATTCATTCATTCATTCATTCATTCATTATCTGTAACCGCTTATCCAATTCAGGGTCGTGGTGGGTCCAGAGCCTACCTGGAATCATTGGGTGCAAGGCAGGAATACACCCTGGAGGGGGCGCCAGTCCTTCACAGGGCAACACACACACTCACACATTCACTCACATACTCACACCTACGGACACTTTGGAGTCGCCAATCCACCTACCAACGTAGGACAACCACGCAGACACAGGGAGAACACACCAACTCCTCACAGACAGTCACCCGGAGGAAACCCACGCGGACACAGGAAGAACACACCACACTCCTCACAGACAGTCACCCGGAGCGGGAATCGAACTCACAACCTCCAGGTCCCTGGAGCTGTGTGACTGCGACACCTACCTGCTGCACCACCGTGCCGCCCCTTACTCACACATGAAGATAATTATTAATTTATTATAGATTTAATTTATTTTACCTCAGTTTCTACTTGGTAGTTGGTACTTTCTACTATCTGTATCCATATAAAACAAGAACTAACACAAAACACAAAGTCTGACATGGAAAATAAATTGATTGTAACGCTCAGTATGACTTCATTTCTTGTTTCAAACCAGTCAGAAGGTTTGATCACATCGGTGTGATCAGTGACTTCTAACCCCAACCCTAACAGTAAATCTTACCTTAAAGAACATGCCTTCACCCTTAAATTAAACTATTTATGTTTTTGACAGAGGTCCCCACAATGTGAGTGTTTAAATAGGTTCTGTTCCCCCCCAAAAAATACACACACACACACACACACACAAACACACACACACACACACACACACACACACAATGATGCAATGTTCTTAGGACTATTATTTTAAACCATTCATCTTGGTAACAACTGTTTTGTGTTTGTGGGTGAGTGTGTACAAACATTACTCATCATTAGAATAAAAGAAAATGAAGATAAATACAGTACAGGAGCACCGTACACTCTGAGAAACTATGTCAGATTATGTTTGAAGTCTTGGCCACACTCACTGAGCTTGGCTTAAGTCTTCCAAACTTCATTTACCCTAATTTAGACCTGGGCCTCAGCTCCTTCATATAGTCCCACCCAAACAGATGTAATTACACACACATTCACACACCTTGGCTTCAAGCTATGAATATGTAAGATGCTTGGGTGTGGTGGAGTCATTCGACCTATCTCAGGTTATTTACTGATACAAAATTGCATTTCATGGTTTATTTGCATTGTTAAGTCCCTCATCAGGGTATGACATGGGATCCATCAGTTCCAGCTCAAATATCCCCGGGATATTTACTCCACACTGAGATACCGGCCTGTTGCCAACAACTGTTCATTACACAGATTGGCCACTTTATCTGAAACACCCTTCATTCACATAGGTACACTTAACTTTACATTACTCTCTAAATCCAAATGGCAGTTTGATGAAATGAGTTTTCCGCAGGGTGTCTGGACTCTCCCTTAGAGACAGAGTTAGGAACTCGGACGTCCGGGAGAGACTCGGAGTGGAGCCACTGCTCCTCCACGTCCAGAGGAGCCAGTTCAGGTGGTTCGGGTGTCTGGTTCGGATGCCCCCTGGTGAGGTTTTCCGGGCATGTCCAATGGGGAGGAGGCCCCAGGGCAGACCAAGAACACACTGGAGAGACTACATGTCTCGACTGGCCTGGGAACGCCTCGGTATACCCCCGGAGGAGCTGGAGACAGTGGCTGGGGAGAGGGAGGTCTGGGTTTATTTGCTCCGACTGCTTCCCCCGCGACTCGGACCCGGATAAATGGTGGATAATGGATGGATAGATGGATGGATACTCTCTAAATCCCACACATCTGTAACCACTGGAAATTGGAAGTACTGAAAATCAACAATTATTCATCAGCCATTTTTCTAAGAAATAACAGAAAATAACTCTCATTATCTTCAATCCAAACAAGACAGTTATTCACTCATTCATCTTCTGTAACCACCGCATCCACATCAAGATCACAGTGGGTCCAGAACGTACTCATAGGGTCCAAGGAACAGGAACACAACAGTTATGCTTTAGTGAAACACTGACTGGCTAGTTTTTTAAACCACGGCCCCAAAACCACATGGAAATGGAATGGAGCCCTCCATGAAAACTGCATCTGATCTAATTGGGTGAGGACAAGGCTCTCTTCCTTAGAAGAGTCTTTAAGAATCAGTGATTACATGCAGATTGTTCCCAGAGTTTATGACATTGCTCATAATCACAGGAGAAGCTGTGTAGTCAGCAGGTATGCACAAGTGTACCCCATTTAATATAGTACCTGCAACATCTGCCAACTCACCAACTGTGTGTCTGTTACTGGAAAGGAAACACGCACAGAAATAATAAGAGTACTGGGTAAAAACGGCCAAAATGAGAGTGGAGAACAAAGAGAACCAAGCAAAACATGCTAAAAACCAGAGCTTCTCACAGTTTCACTGGGATCAGAGTAAGCATCGTTTGACTCATTCTCATTTAAAGGAACAGGCACCAAAACCGGTCGTTCTGAACAGCTGTGTTTGATACTTGTTGATCCTTTTAGACCCAGCGACGTGTGTTAACTTGTGCGAAAGAGGTAGAATATGTCCCCTTCAAAAACAACCTTACATCTATCTAGATCGAGAAAATTGAGGCACAAAGAGAATGTTCTCTTAGAGCCCTATGAGTACTGTGTGAAATTTGTATTAAGCCAGTGCCTGTAATGTGATTAAAGGAATTTAAGAATGCTCCTGGCAAGCAGAGAAAAATAATGAAAATAATAACAGCAGTGGTCACAATAGACTTTTAAAGGACGCTCTGCATAGCTGAGGTAAATGAAAGAATGGAATGACAAAAGGATAAAACAGCCATCTGAACATTCAGCTCTCCATGGTCCGCGGGTAATGCGGAGAATTCTCAGGGAATGCAATTAGCTGTCATAGTCATAATGAATTTAATAAATGGGATTTCTTATGATTAGTCCTTGTAGGTTGCTGCGTAACCCCCACCCACCCTGTGTGTGTGTGTGTGTGTGTGTGTGTGTGTTTAAAAGAGTGTCTTTGTTCCTGCCAGAGTCAACCGTCTGGCCTGTAGATACACACCGTATACACACCACAGCATGCGGTTTGGAGAGGAGAACTCAAACACAAACACACACACACACACACCACGACCCACGTTCAGACAAACAGAAGACTCAAACTTATGGAAAGTGCTGCTGAGGTAAGTACTGCATTTAATTATGAGTCCTTGTTAGGTACAAAATACCTTTGGTCAGAGTGAGAAAATGAATAATGACCGAGCTATGCTACGCCTACATTTTTTGTTTTTTTGTTGATGTTGTAACTGTAACAAAGGTGGGCACATTTGCTAATAGAGTGTTACTGAAACTTTCATTAAATCCAGTGAGATCTGTGATTCACAAGTATATTTATGTTATCTTTATACTACGTGCATTTAGAGAGAGGTTCTGTTTGTATTTCTTTGTACAAGGGTGAAAGGTCACACTCAGAGGCCTGACTGGGTGTATTTATTCATACTGTTGTGTGGAACTGAGCTAATGTTAGCATAATATTACACTATAGAGTATATAATTGCTGGCCAATTAAAAACATGCATCTCCCAAAATAGTAAAATTACAGGAGACGGAAAATACCTTCTTAACTTTCAATGGAAGTAAATAAAAATCAACAAAAATACATGTTTTTATTGGACAGTGATGATGATAACTAATTTGTCTAGACCAAAGCAAAAATTCATGCACAGCTGTCTTTAAGTCTTCGTATTTTTTAGGGTTCAGTTTGGACACATTAACAAAAAAAAAAACATAAAACCAAACTAAAAAAATAAAAATAAATAAAATAAAACATCAAAACTGAGATTAGATAAATATTTCTGGCACAGAGGGTGGCTAAAGGCTAAATTCTGCAGTTATGGAATTAATCAGACACTCTTATCCAGAGGTATTTACAATTCCAATCAGTGGCGGATGCTGGTCTTTCAAGGAGGGGAAGCTCAATTTCGGCCTACATCATAAAATGTGTCGGTTTATTTATACGTAAATTCTACCCTCCGTTCCTTTTTAAGAAAATGATCTGTGACCCTGTCGTACCAACAAGGCGTCTTTACCAGGGACTTGACTAGTGTCCTCTCAATGGCCAGCAGAGCTAGGCTGCTTAAACGGCCTTGGCCCATGTGAAGTGTGTCCGCCTGTGCGCCCATGGATCTTTACACCAAAGGATTTTCGCTGTACTTCGCTGCTTCACTATTGAACTGTTTAAAGCACCGTGAAGCTGCGGGAATGATTGAGAGGAAAGCCGCGTCTTTACCAGTGATAAGAAGCTGATTCTGAACAAAAGTTGAGCGCGTTGTAGTGCATATTTATTCAATGACATGTACACACAACAGTATATATTTGATCACTTATTTTTTTTATATTTTAGGGGAAGCTGAGCTTCCCTTGCAGTCTTAGAGCAATCGCCACTGATTCCAATCATGTTACTGTATTGTTAGAAGTGTTGCCCAGGGCCTATTAATGGTGTAGTGTGGTGTGCTTACTCAGACAGTGAACTGAACCCAGGCCTGCCATGCTGAAGTCAGGGGTGTTACCCACTACAATGCACTATCCAAGACGTTCCTGTGCATATTTTTGTTCATTATGTGAATTGTTGATTAAATCAGTGTGAAAACAACACACTGTAACAGACTTGACGATCTAACTGCTTTAGTAACGTTGTGAAATCCTTTATTAATCCTGTTTATTATAAAACAGAATATTTTACAGTGTTTCAGTTGTGCTCAAGACTGTAGAAACTTTATACAGTATCCGCTCAGAGTGTCATAACAGCGAGAGAAAATTATATTTGGAGCAGAGAAGGCCTGGCTGATTCTGAATATAGACATAAAGGGTCCATTTTCTCTAAGACTGCAAACAAACCTGACCACCCTGGCTATTAGAGGTGTAGCACCCCAGTAATATGAGGAGTATAATGCCAGTGATGTGAGGAGTATCAACCCAGTGACAGAGACATTCCAACATTAGCGAAGTGGAGGGAACAAACCCAGTAATGTGGAGGACACTACCCCGGAGGGTAGCATCCCAGTGAAAATAGGGGGCACCAAACCAGTGACATGAGGAGTACCACCCCAGTGATATAGAGGCTACAACCCCAGGGGTATAAAAGTTACCACCCCAGTGACATGAGTAGTACCATTCCAGCGATGTGAATGGTACTAACCCAGAGACATGAGGGGTACCACCCCTGGGCAGCACCTCATGGAACTTCCTCCCTCCCTCATTCACTCCCTCATACATTCATATATAGAAACTGTTCCACAAGGGGTTGCTATTGTGCTTCATAGCAATGTCACTTCATGTCCCAGCTCCTCAGAGGCTGAGCAACATTATTGCTTGGCCGCAGTTGCAAGGAAAGACCATTTTATTGGGCAGAGCAAGGAAAGGTCAGCTGAAATCTGCAGTCCCTGGGGTGAGCTTTGTTCGTTGTCTGCTCATTGGGGTTTAGTGTATGGAGCTGCAGCATTGTAATGAACAATCATGTTTTATCTTGGTCCATTGAGCTCAGATGGAGCTGATACAACATCACTCTGATTACTTATGGACATCCAAAAGGGGGGTGGAGAGAGAGAGAGAGAGAGAGAGAGAGAGAGAGAGAGAGAGCTTTCCGACTGATGGATTATAGATCCAGTTTAGTGCCAGGCTGTACATAACTGACATGTTGGGCCACAGAAAGAAAATGACTTGCCATTTTAATTGGCTGATGCATGTGATGCTCAACAACGTATATAGGCTTAGGAGAGATGCTTTAAAAGGAAACATATCAGCATGGAGAGTTAGACCATCACACACACACATACGCCTCCCTCCCCTCAGGGAGCGGCCAGCGGGACTGGCGGAGTGCTAAATTGCTCTGTGTGAGTTTGGTCACGGCTGAGCTCTCCTTGAGATAATGAAATGACAATTAATCCGAAAGCTGTTGCCACTCGCTCATTTGCTCCCTCACTTGCTCACTTGTAAGAGGAGGGAAGGCAGGCAGGGTGTGTGTGTGTGTGTGTGTCGGAGGTGGAATAAAATGGAGTGAGGCAGGCTAAAGCAGAATTATTGGGTTCAGCCCAAGGAACGGTTCCTTCTTCCATCTGAACGGCCACTGGCTCTGACGAACGATTCGTCCATTTTGATAAACCACTTCTTGGAGATTCGGTGGAGTTCCAAGAGAAGTCCAAGGACGATCCATTTTCGCGGCAGTTATGGCATTAAAGTTTTAGAGTTGCACTTGCTTTTCATTTTATTGGTCTTAGGCACTTAATCGATGCAGAGAGATGGATGACAACTGTGTAAACAAAAACAGAACCGCAATTAGAGACGCGCACATGGGCACTCTGCAGGACTCTGCTCGAGCTAGTGGGGCACCCGTTGTGAATTTTTATGGCCAATTCGGATTTCATTAAGGCTGGTGGTCAATTTGGCCCATTTTTATTAGCAACGGGTGACTCTCTTTAGGCAAATGGTGTACGTTGCAGGATAAGGGACTGCACTGATATAAAACACAGGAGTGGGTTCGGCTAACACATGCACGGAAGCGTAAGCGTAGCATTCACTTACACTCACCCGCCACTTCATTAAGTCCACTTGCCTATTCATGCAATTATCCACTCAGCTGATCATATGACAGGAAAAACAAAGCATAAAATAATACAGACGCGGGTCATGAGTTTCAATTAATGTTCACGTAAACAACAGAACGTGGAAAAAATATTATACAAGAGTCTTGAACATGCCGCGGTAGACGGGGTTGTTTTAAAGCCCCTGGGAACACATTTTGATATAAGGATTTTTATTTGTGTGGGTGTTTGTGTGTGTGTGTGTGTGTTTGTGTGTGTGTGTATGTGTTAGTGTGTGTGTGTGTGTGTGTGTGTGTATGTGTTAGTGTGTGTGTGTGTGTGTGTTTGTGTGTGTATGTGTTAGTGTGTGTGTGTGTTTGTGTGTGTGTGTGTTTGTGTGTGTTTGTGTGTTTATGTGTTAGTGTGTGTGTGTGTGTGTTTGTTAGTGTGTGTGTGTATGTGTATATGTGTGTGTATTTGTTAGTGTGTGTGTGTATGTGTATATGTGTTAGTGTGTGTATGTATGTGTGTTAGTGTGTGTGTGTGTATGTGTATGTGTTAGTGTGTGTTAGTGTGTGTATATGTTAGTGTGTGTGTGTGTGTGTGTATGTGTTAGTGTTTGTGTGTGTGTGTGTATGTGTTAGTGTGAGTTAGTGTGTGTATATGTTAGTGTGTGTGTGTGTGTGTGTATGTGTTAGTGTGTGTGTGTGTCTGTGTCTGTGTGTGTGTGTCTGTGTGTGTATGTGTTAGTGTGTGTTTGTGTGTGTGTGTGTGTGTGGGTGTAATACTAAACTTGGGTGTTATGCACGGGTGTAGAATTGGGCTTGGTACTTGAAGGTTGCTGGTTCTATCCCCAGGACCAGCAGAACAAAATGGGGATGGGGGGGGGGGGGGTGAAGAAACAGCATTTACTCCTGTCTCAGCATCCATCACGAAAGTGTCCTTAAGCATGGCACCTATCCTTCAACTGCTCCTGCCACTCCAGGTGTGTGTGTGCACAATTTGCTTAGTAATGTGTGTGTGTGTGTGTGTGTGTGCTCACTTCCATGGACAGTTTAAACCTAGACACACGAGTTCCCAAAGCATGTTAATAAAGTATCACTCCTTTTTCTTCTTTTATTTCAGAGAAGAACATGTGCTTGACTGTTACTGTTGGAATAAAAATGTGGCGTAGTGTACAGTCACTCTGAGCGCTCCCAATAAGACACCAGACGACAGCAGTCAGCCAAGGTGAGAGAGAGGGGGAGTTTATGCCTCGATAAAACCCAAATGCATTATGCAGAGGGGAGAGATAGTGGAGTAACATCACAGTCGACTAATCTGGGGTTTGCCGGCTTCTTGGATTTGAAAACAAAGGCAGGAGAGAAGCAGGTACAGGACAGATAAAAAAAAGGAAAACACAGTTGACTGAAAGGCAGGACTGCAGAAAAAAAGCTTCTTTTCCTTTAAAGGAAAAGACATGAAAAGAAAGCAAAAGAACTAAGAACCTAAAGAACTTCAGAAGTAAGTAAACAAAAAGTGTGCCCCGTCCTGTGCAAGCGAGAGTGATCTCATTCAGCTCTTCGATTTGTGTGCATTTCTTTGCTTTTAAGAGCTTATCGCTGAAACTGTCACCCCAATGTTTATCTTATAAAGCTCATGACACCATGGGATTAACAAAGAAACTGATTATAAGAGTTATGTTCCAATAATACAGCAAAATGCTGAGCTAACTGAATGCAGTAATGATCAAACAGACTTGCTTTAACGCTGTTACTTCATGTACAACAGAAAGTCAAATACAAAGAGGCATCATCATTATCATCATTATTATTATTATTATTATTATTATGTTATCTGTTGTGTACAGTATAGTGTAAAAGTCCAAAGCCACTAGGGATTGTTTTCATTTTCAGTCAAAACACATCCTATCCAGTGTTGGTGAAGAATACAGAAACAGTGCTGTAAACTGTTGATGGAGAATGTTACAAAGAACAACATCCTGCTGCTTCTAAACGTTTGAAGATATACCAAGGCTTAGGCTCATGTTTATGGTCAGGGTTATGATTATGGGTAGGTTTAGGTTTATGATTAGAGGCCAGGTTAAGGCTGATTTTTCACAGTGAGTGAGTGTCAGAATTCACATGTACCTCTGTGAAAGATGTTCATTGTATGACTGCCAACTACATTCCGTACACACTGAATGAACCCTGGGAGTGGTCCTTTAGTGAGAAACAAGATTCATCTTGGGTCCAGGCTGAAATATTTTTAACTACCGTGTTTCCCCGAAAGTAAGACAGTGTCATACATTCTTTTTACCCCCAAAGTCCCACTATGTCTTACTTTCGGGGTATGCCTTATATTGGTAAAAAATGTCGATTTTTGTTTTAACCATAAAATAAAAAAACATTTATTAACAACCTGAACAGTATGGTATTCACCATAAAACAGTTTTATAAAAGCAAGTGCCAAGAATGTCTTGTTACAACCGTATCATGACGGTATTTCCATGTATAACATGTAAAACAATGAAAAACGGTAAGAACGAACAGTTTGAATATGTTATACTGGAAGATAAAACAGATTTATTCCATGACAACCATGGCTGCGTGTTGGACCACGGACAACATTACTGCTGCTCCCGCGACCTCCACATCCCTCCGCTCATTCCGCTCCAGATCCGTCCGCATCCCGCAGTTAATGCAGCAAAAGGTACCGGTACTATGGCTTATATTTTTCCAACGTACAGTTTACTATGTCTTACTTTCGGGGTACGTCTTACATTAGCCGACCCCCCTAAAACTATCGGGGGTGTCTTACTATCGGGGAAACACGGTATGTATTAGATACATATAGTACAAATGATTTTAAAGCGTTTTTTTTGTGTAACAAATAATTGTAAATCAAAATTCTCTCTTTTTTAAATTTTATTGTAACAATGACAATTATAATTTTATTTAAAAAAAATAAAATAGAATTGATGTGCTACATTCATAATCACTAACATTGAAATCACCATCTTTAAAACGTCTAAACCAAAACTCACACGCACTTTTGCAGCAATTTTTCCTGAGAGAAGTCAAATGTAGTGAAGAGTACATTCTACTCGCTTGTCATTTTCAAACTATGTAATATTTAGGTACTTTTTTTTTCTCAGTAAAATGACTATTATCATTTTTAAAACTATGCAACAGTTAATTACGCAACATAATATGAAAATAAAAAATGCAGGCATTTATTTCCACAGCTGTTAAATCGGTTGCATTTTTTATTTTACAATCTAAGAAACCTCAATCACATTCAGTGATGCTGAGATCTGGACTCTGGGGCTCTGAGGCTCTGAGGTCAGTGAAATGTTATTTAAAACAACAGTTGCTCCTTTGATTTGCAATTCTTCTTCTTCTTCATTTTATAAATATAGTTTCTTTTTTTAGTGAGAGTTCTTGACAGCTCCACATCTTTCAGAACCACAGAGTGGAAGAATGGAAACAAATACTTTGTGATGGGGGTAGTTTTAAATGTATCTCAGGTCTTGAAGAGGCCCGTTTTAGTTTTAAACGGTTGTGTGTCTTGTTTTCTTCTTGTTTTGCTTCTATATAAAATCAGATATTATCTATATACAAAATGTATTTACCTCAGCCGTAGTAATGTAGTACTGGTACTTCATCTTATCTCCATGCCGTCTGTGTACATATAATAGTGTACTTTGCCCACTGTTTACTCGTATACATATCTTTTGTTCGGCCTTTGTTTATTTAGATAAAAGGCGGAGCATTGTTAGGGTCATAATCTCAGTACAAAGCTCTTTCAAAATAATCAAGCTCAGCCAGATGGGCCTTTATTTCATCATCCTGGTGACATCTTTATCAATATTTTATTAACGATAGCCAAAGGGAAACAAGCGTTTGATTCCAAACGTCTGAAATCAGGTGCAGGGGTCAACTAAGAAACTCCCAATTACTCGTTTTCCTTTGTCATCTTGAGACAATGGACCAAAAAAGAAACATGTAAGGAGTAAAACCTTCGAAAAGCCCCGCCTCAACCCAAATCAATATATATATATATATTAAATATACGTACAACAGCAGAAAGACTCAGGCCTACCTTCCCTTCAAATATCTACTGATTTTTCATTCAGTGATGGGTAGTGGGTTTACTGGGGGTCAGTAAACATTGTTTTTAATTGCCCACAAATCATTATTCAATAATCAATGCATCAATATTGTTTGTTATTGTCTGTTACAGAAACAGAAATTGACAATGTGCTGCAGTAATTACAATAATACACTTCTTTAAGGCAAATAAAATAAATACAGTGGAGTAAAATAAATGTTTATTTCTTTTAAAAATTTTTGTGTATTATTAATATAATTCAGGTCATGTCAAAATACTTGAGAAACAGATTACGTTTGAGATTTAAATGTGATGTGTGACGTTTGCTATTTTATTGCTATTTTGAGCCACTGCTGAGAAACGGCATCTGAAGGCATTTGGACAGTGAAGAGACTGCTGAACATTGAAAAGCATGAACAAGAGATGAGGGTGTGGCTCTATTCCTGCCCCACAGATGGGAAATACTGACTTATATTTGCATATCAATTTGCGATATGAAAGTGTCAAACAAATAAATACAGTGGAATTTGAGTTCCTAACTTGTGTTTATTGATAGTCAGAAAACATGTTATTTCTTACTAATTCAAGGAATAAGGTTTAAAAGACCGTTGGTCCCCCAACGGTATTGGGAAACTCTAATAGGCGTCTTGCCTGTGACGTAGATGGTGGACAACAACTCTAGAAGCTGCACTTACTTTAATGCAAAATGATGAAAAGGTGTATTGTTTTTGGCTGCAATCATTCAATGTACAGTGGGACATCTGTGCACAAATGGCCCAAAGATCCCAAAATATCCAGAAAATGGACTAAATTTGTCAACTTTAAACGGGCACTTTGGAAAGGACCATCCGCTCACTCCGTTATCTGTAGCTCATTTCACTGGCGCTTTTCCAACAATATGGGCATGTAAGGACACCAACGAAAGGTGTTCAAGAGCCTCTGTAACATGGAGGTAAACAGGGTAAGGACACTCACGTCGCCTGTTTTAGTTGGTGTTAGTTAACGTTAGCTTGACTCGCTAAACTCGGTGGCTCAGATTATACTCGGCTACGTAGCTGCATTACGGAGGTTTATAGTGTCGGATGAATTCGAGTTCGACTTCGATCACATTTACAAGAATAACGGTACCTCTAAATTTGAGTTTAGCTTATTGCTAGGCTATTGTCATGAATAATGTTGGTTATTTAGCTAGATACTGTCATAACAGTCAGTCATAACGGTGTTTTACCGCGGCGTTGTTCAGCTGTTGTCCACCAGTGACGTCACGGCTGCGTTCAAGAATTTCCGTAGTGAGCTCGGGTTTTTCCGCCAATTTAATAAAATTGTAAGTTTTAAAGCAAATTAAGCTGCTATTTTCATTTTAATTCATACTTATATCTGTCAGTAACTAAAATAATGTGAAATATTCATGGAGGTCCATTAAGTGGTGCTTAGCCTTTAAAGTTCAGCCATGAATCAGATCCAGTCATCTTCTTACTCAAATATTCCACCTTAAACCATGCTTTGTTCTTAAAAATGTTTGACTTTATTCTTAAAATATATTTTTCCCCACTACAATGACCCTAAATTTGAAATGAAATCACAATTTGAAATGAAATCATTGTGTTAATCTTTATACAATGTGAGTACTTTTCTAGTTCAGCACAGACCCTCCTTAATCAAACACATCTCTCCAAAAAAATAAAATAAAATAAAATAAAAAAGGATAACTTTGCTCTAGTTGAGCTACCATTGCTGACTGCAACCAACCTCTTGCTCTGCATACTTTGTTTCACCCAGTTCCTGAATAGTCAGGACCACCACAGAGCAGGAACAATTTGGGTGGTGGTAATTTTCAGCGCTGCAGTGACACTGACATGGTGGTGTTGTGTTAGTGTGTGTTGTGCTGGTATGAGTGGATCAGACACAGTAGTGATGCTTCGATGTTCTGTGCTGCTGTGTTACAGTCTTTTTTTGCCTGGTATGTGCTAGCTTTATCCACGAACATGGAACGTGCAAAGTATAGACCTGGTAGGAGGACTGGTACTTTGTAAAGAGGTGTTTTCAGACAAAACTGCTGAAGGTTTTAGACGTCTACAGCACATTCAGAGTTCCTACCTGATACTGACTGGCCTTGGCCAGCTCCTGGTTTGCAGATTCCACGTGTGAGCTGGTTGTCTGAATGTAGTCCTCAATGCTGTCTGAAAAGAGAGGAAACACAAGAACGACCATCATCATGTGTTTATTCACTCACTCATTCATCGTCTGCGACCACTTCACCCAGATTAGGGCAAATGTGTCTGGAGCCTACACGCAATCATTGGGTAGGATTGTGCAGGAACACACCGTGAACAGGACACCAGTCCATCACACACATATATACGTAGACAATTTCACACAGTCAGTCCACCTACCAATATTTGCAATGGACTGTGGGTGGAGAACACAACAACCCGAGGAAACCCACACAAGGTGGAACCCCAGACCCTGAGAACCTGGAGCTGTGTTGCTGCACCATTAATGGATGTGCCCCTGTGCTGCCCCTGATATGTGCATCACACAGTAAGTGTGTATTAAAATGTGCTGAAGTGTGGTCTCTGTAGAGCAGATGTACTTAGAAAATCAACAGGACAAGTAATATAACCACGGGTGCAAAAACATTTGCATATGACTATATCTGTCATGTTCCTCTCAGTGTGCACTTACAGGATGTTTGATATGCATCACGTCCTTATACACCCCTCGGGCGCTCGGGAGATTTGAGAAGGGGACGTGTTATAACCACACAGTTCTTTTAAATCCGTGCCTTCTTCAGCTGCACCTCTCTCTCTCACACACACACACACTTTCTTGGGAAAAAACAAGAGTGAGATTTTGAAGTTACAGCCACAGGAGGGGAGAGAACATCAGGCAATGGCCGTACACCTCACCCTGGAACTACAGCAGTTTGTGGACCTGATACTGACAACATTTAGAGACTTTGCAGACAAAACATATGTAAATAAATAAATAAATCTACTCAATATACCTGGCACTTTTACAGTGGACTGTTACAAGATTATTCAACTTATTTTAGTAATTTTTTTAAAATTTATCTTTATTATTTTTTTTTTTTTATTTAGCAGTTAAAAGTAGTTTACCTGTGGACATGAAATGGTTATTACACAGTTATTACTCTGTTCTTAAATGCTCATTTAAGCCCACATTTTGCAATATTTTTGCCCAGTTATGTCATCACCAATTCCACCAATTATATTAATCTCCCCAATCCCACACAGTGCCCACAGCCTTTAGGAAGGTGAAGGTGAACCAAGGCTGCCTCTGAGAATTGAGGCCAATCCACCACTTCTTTTTGATCTTAGGCTAATGCTGTTCCATTTTCCCCATTTCAAAACTACACTGAGATCTTCATTTTCAAAGATGGCTTCTCTGAGGTGGGCAGTAACAAGACGTCAGCCAATAGCATTTGCTGACAGAAACCACACTGCACTACTGCAATTTGTATAGTTCTTACTGCAACACCCTGCGAGTACAAGGGTAATTTCTTCGAGCATGAGAGTAATTTCCATTGCCCTTTATTTAAAAAAAAAAAAAAGAATGTCTGCATGATGTGCCATAGAAGTCCGTTCTTGAACTATTTAATAATTATATAAAGATGTTTGTGGTGAGCCATGTACCCTCTTTGCTGGAAATTAAGTGTTATTGATAATATTGATAAAATACAATAGAGTTCCCATTCATTATCTGTAAGCGCTTATCCAGTTCAGGGTCGCGGTGGGTCCAGAGCCTACCTGAAATCATTGGGTGCAAGGCAGGAAAACACCCTGGAGGGGGCGCCAGTCCTTCACAGGTCAACACACATTCACTTTTGAGTCGCCAATCAACCTATCAACGTGTGTTTTTGGACAGTGGAAGGAAACCGGAGCACCCGGAGGAAACCCACGCAGACACAGGGAGAACACATCAACTCCTCACAGACAGTCACCCGGAGCAGGAATCGAACCCACAACCTCCAGGTCCCTGGAGCTGTGTGACTGCGACACCTACCTGCTGCACCACCGTGTCGCCAATACAATTGAGTTGATTAGTGAAAATATGGAAAAATCTTACTCTGGACAGCTTCAAGAATATGAACACATCACAGATTTTTGTTTAATGCATTTTACAAATTTATGAAACAACTGCTTTTCAATTATTTAAACCAATAAACATTCTGCATTCTTAAAATCACAGCCACACATTACAAATTTTAACATGAAGTTCTAGATAGTGAACAGTGAACAGCCGTACCTGAGCCCCTCTCCATACACAACCCTTATAGGAAGATAGGGCAGATGCCAAAGAAACAAACCTAACAGTGCAGTGGTTTGTATCATATTTTGCTGTGCTTTAAATTTCTATTCCCGTTACATTGATACAGGCATGTGACATTACTTAAAGCTTTCCAGATGTAATCTGAAGATGGCATTTCAATTTTAGATTGCCAAGATATCCACATTCTTTCAGATAGTGATGTCACTAAGAACGGGAGTTAAACCAAAGAAAAAATTCCTGGTTTTTCATCTTGGAAAAACAGTACAGTGTCTACTATTGGACGAGCATTGCCCAGAGACTAGGTTATGCTCTTGCTTTCTTAATTCAGGGGAAAGCCAAGCAATTATTAGCTTTGAATAATCCAAATGAGTTGTCTTGTACCAATGCACATGTACTTATTCTACCAAGTGAGAACATTGATTCAAATGCAAAGTCAATTCCCTTCCCAATTAAAGACAAATGTGCGGTTCAGCACACACGAGGGCCTGACTGGAGCGGGAGTGAGCGAGTGAGTTACAGCAGGGTTAAAGTAGGGCAGCGTCAGCAGCAGCAAACACTGTAGACTTCACCTCAGTCGAGCTGCTAGAACTAATGAGGTTTTGTTTATCTTCCTCAGATTTGATTTAGTCCTGCTCTGTGTTGCTGCTGTGCCAGGCCGAGGCGCAACAAGGGAGGAGAAGTCAGAGACACAGAAGCTTCAAAATAACTCACTGTCACAGGCAAAATTTGGACATCCAGGGTCCAATGACATGTTCAGGTGTATTTCCAAGACAAAATCAGTACACGATGTCTATAGAGAGCAGCATTAAATGTTGTTTTCTTCAAAAGCTTAGGCATAATTTAATAAAATCAAGAGCTCATTTCCACTATAAAAATATTATTTACAGATTTAACACTTTAAGGTAAAACCAAACCTCAAACAACAACATTCATGAAATATATACTTCCTGAAAAAAAAAACCCTCATGTGCAACAAGACACAAGCTTTAATACAAATACATCATTTGGAAGATTAGCATTTGTTCAATACTCTTTAAGACAAAAGCTTGGCCTATAGGCAGGAATGCTATAAGTGGCCACATGGCTGCATGTCTCCACTGGTCGAGCACTGTTGCTGTTTCTACTATTCATTTCTACAATGTAAAACAACAACAACAACAACAAATGCATAATAATGGTGCATGGTCTGAAGAAATATAACTTTTTTCACTTCAACAATCAACAAAACATAGTTCCAGAACATTTCAAGCCACCTATACATATATATATATATATATATATTAAATTCTATGTTTTCAAAGCCTGACCTGGGGTTTAACAGGTTTGTCTCCTTTGTTCCATGCTGACATTTATTCAGCCCTAACCACAGGCCTTCCTGCTGTTCTGCCTCACTCCTCTCCCCTTCTTTCTCTTCATGGTCAGTGAGGTCATGCACTTTTGCCTGATGGAGGCGCTTGGTCAGCAGGACCCAGTGAGTCACGCCAAAGAGCAGTGACAAAAACACTGATGGAGAAAAAGTTTGGAAAGTAGACAAGCGGAATAAGCAGAGGAACTGTGCTGGGATTTTGAGTGACAACATGGTGTTGTAGGGCACTCGTGTATTTTCCTGCTTTTGTTTAAAAAAAATAAATAAATAAATGCTAGAACAAATAAAGTGGGACAAAATAGCATCTGACATTGTGAAGTACCTTTTACAAAAGCTACTGTTTCTTGTTTTTTTTTAAAGGGCAAAAAACTAAATTTACGTACTGGACACTGAGGTGCTGGCAGCACATGTAAATAATGAATAAAGTAATAAATAAATACATTTTTCTCTAAAATATCTAATAAAAATGCACTACGCAAAACACAAGACATGTGACTCCTAGTGCCTAAATATATATAATAAATATATCATTAAAATTGTATTTGCTACAAAAACTATAAACACATTTAGCATCACCCACAGCAAAATATAATAAGGCCTTTCTGTAAGAAAAAAAACATAAAACATATGTAAGGATGCTCAGCGAGGGGCAGCAATGAAACTAGAGCAATCTAGAGCAGATTCCACCAAAAACTCCAACTCCCAGAATGCTCTGGATGATCGTCTAAACTTCCACTGGTGTGATGGCCTGGAGCCACACTCAGAAAATATTGCTCGTTTGAAGAGGAGCAGGTGGTAAATGGTACAAAACTAAGTAATCAAAATGAAAAGAGATGAAAGACTCTAAAATATAAATAAATAAAAAGAAGAGGAAAAAAAGAGAAAAAAAACAAGTAAAAAAAGCTGCTTTATTTTTGCTCCCTTTTGTTTAGAATAATATGCTTTTGTTGAGCAGTCAGTGTCTCCTTGGTTTGCTTTTACCCATCACAAGCATAGTCTTCCCTGCTCACACTTCTCAGAAAGCAGTAATAGTAGCTGACGTTATTTGTTCAGCCACAAATCAGCCTAGATTTCACAATCTTAATTCACTGACTCTGTGTTTAGTTTGCCAACTTTCGGCATAATTTAGTCCTTTTATAAAATTTGACTTTGTTTTGCATTTATGTCCTTCCACTAAATGACTAATTGTTAATCATATTCAGTCTATTTCAAAGTTAAATTGCCAAGAAAAGCTAAAAAACATCCACTCTTCTGGGAAGGCTTCCTACAAGATTTTGTAGTGAGTCTGTGGGAATTTTTGCCCATTCTTCCAGAAGAGCATTTGTGAGGTGTGATATTGCAGTAGCATGAGAGGGTCTATCTCACAATTTCATCCCAAAGGTTCATCCTAGAGGTCAGGGATATGTGCGGGCCTGTCAAGTTCTTCCACACTGAACTCACCCAGCCATGCCATTATGGAACTTGCTTTGTGCGCTGGGGCACAGCCACCCTGGGACAGACAAGGTTCTTACTCAAACTGTTCCTGCAAGTTGGAAGCATTCAGTTGTCCAAAATGTTCAGATTTCATTTCACTGGAATTAAGCTGCCAAGGCCAACCCCTGAACAATATCCCTACAGCAATATACTTCCTCCACCAAACTTTACAGTTGGCACAGTGCAGTCAAACAAGTGATTTGATGTTCTCCTGGCATTCACCAAAACCTGACACATCCAGATTGGCAGAGAGTGAAGCATGATACACCCTACAGAACTTGATTCCAAAGTTCCAGAGGCATATATCCAAATCTTAGCAATGTGCTCGGTGATCTAAGCCCTAAACCCATGCCATGAAGCCCTCAGTTCACAGATTTGTGCTGATATTCATGTCAGAGGATGTATGGAACTTTGCAGTTAGTGAGTCAGCAGAGCTTTTGGCAACTTTTAGGCTCCGTGCTATGACTCAGCACTCTGTGACCCCACTCTGTATGTTTACATGGTCTTCCACTTTGTGGCTGATTTGCTGTGGTTCCTAAACACTTCCTATCTTCAGTAATACCACACATAGAGGATTGTGGTATATTTAGGAGGGAAGAAACTTCACAAACTGACACTTTTGCAACAGCGACATCCTATTACAGTAACACACTCAAATTCAGTGAGCTCTTAAGGAGCTCCACAAATGTTTGCAAAGGCAGACTGCATGACTAAGCGCTTGAAGTCATACACCTGTGGCAATGAGACTTAACGATACAATGAACTTAATGATTAGAAGCCGCACGTGTCTATATATATGTATTAATACAGAGTGTGTATGTGTGTGTAATTGACCAGCTGACCAGGGTGACCCTTTCAACTTGACTACTTCCTCCTGTTCCCTTTAGGATGACTGATCTATCATCCATGACCAATTACAGTGGCAGTAAAAAGGCAGCAGAAATGAAGAATGGCGCTCTTAGAAACACTGAAGAAAGATGACACATTGCACTGTCACTTAATCAATCAATATTTCAATAAGCGCAGGAGGGAACAGAGGTGCGGGTTTGATGAATGGCCAGATGTGTGATATGAAGACCCTGCAGGGGAGGTGCCATCTCTCTATTGTTCGCCTGAGTGCTACGGGTCATTAGGTTGAACTATGAAACGGGAATACCATATGAGACAAAGTTAAACGAAGCTTGTAGTCACAGAGGGCCAGGACTGACGGCACTCTGAGATCTGGATTGAGCGGAATTTATTGTAGCAGCATGATGGGGCAAACCTCGGCAAACACTTATGTGTCATGTTTATGTGCTTAACTGTCTGCATTATTCATATGGCAGAGACGGCTGCATGCTAAAACAGTGTTGTCTGTATGTTTGCTGTGGTGCTGAATGCCTTACAGTTGGCTTCATAAAATAATTGGAGGTTTGCCACTCAGCAGTTTATTGCTATTGGGTAGAGTGCACTTTCATTTGCCTCAGACATATGGACTTATGATGGATAGGAAAGTTCTGGTATGCTGCTGTGCTTTTTAGACTGAAGACAAGGCTGTGATAAAACTGACCATTTATGAATATAGAATGTACGCACACGGATATTCAGTTTACAATACTATACACTCTCATTTCCAAATGTTTATATCTTGGTAATGGGTTCATCTCTTTGGTTCTCCAATATGTTCAAGTTGGTCTTATTATATAACTTGGTATTTTAAAGAGGACAAATCATGAGAAAAATCACTTGTTCCGAAGTGTCTACCAACCTACAAATTGTAAAATAAGACCATCCAGTCATTTTTTGATTTTTGTCTGAAAACGCGAGATAAAACGAGTCGTTCTGGTTTTGTGCTCCTTCTTTTGCAAAGTGCAGAAGCTTTATAATTGCCTCAACCCCTGGTCTGAGTCTCTCCAATCACAGCGCTGGACCTGGTTTTACGTGACAGCGCAAAGACGAAGTTAAACGGAACAAAACAAACACAAAAAACATCAAGAAAGAAGAGCACTGAGTATTTATGGAGAAAACGAGAACAAAGAAGCAAGAGAACAGAGCCGGTCCACTTCGTTCCTCACCCCTGGGCTCTCACGCTGAAGCGAGCTGTGTGTGGCTCATTCTCATTTAAAGGAAAAGGTGCTAAAACTGGTCGTTCTGAAGAGGGCTATTTAGACGGGGACAATGCTGCTGTTGTGTTTGATCCTTATGGTATTTTGAAAAACATGTCACAGATATTTCATTAGGAAACCAGAACTGTGTTCACTTGTAGGTGGTAGTAAACAGACTATTAAGACAGTGGCAGTATCTGTGCTCATTTCTGCATGAAATTATTACATTTATTTTTATAACATACAGAAAATAACTTTTCAGGCACTGAAAAACAAGTCCTCATATGACCTCTTCCTAATGTGCCCCCGCAATATACCGCTGTGATAGACCTCGTCCCCTGCCCTGTGTCGAATTCTGTGCACACCTCTACAGTTCAGCGACCACTCGCTAACAGCAGCCCTCACCTGGGCCTCGTCGCATTGTTTTAATTAAGTCTTTTGTATGCAGGGGCCAGCAGCGAGCAAAATAAACTTATCAACCGGCAAAACCATCCACAAAGGAGGCTATGAAAGCACAATGAATTGACGGATGCTTTTTAATTTCCACCAGGCTCCACATCCTCAATTCATTAAGGAATTACAGGAACAAATTCTTAATGACTCTAAATGAACAGACTTGACGAGCTCTTATCTGAAGACTCCTCAGCTGCTGTCGCTCTCTCTTTCTCTCTTACACACACACAAACACACACACACACAAACATGGCAAACGACTTCAATATAGGGCATAAATAATCAAATAATTAAACAATTAGGGAACGGCCAAGCTAAGCCATAAAACAAACACCTAATTAGTTTGAAACTCCACGCACTGTTCCTCACCACTGCACTGGATCACCTCTTTAGTCATTAATAGGCAGAGTGCATGTAGCTGATTGGCCTTTCAGCTGAACGGTGACCGCAGAGGGAACATTAAGGCAAGTCACATGCTGCAATAATACCAGAAAACACACTGCCGCCTGTTTGACAAATAATAAAATCAAAACAGTTATAAAAAAATAATGATTTATATCTTAGAAAATGGTTTTTATTACTGTTGTTATCCAACTTTGATGGCTGCAACATGTTTCAAAACCTGGGTCCAGAGCTGGTTTACCACCTAATAATTGTTTGGGTACAAAACACACCAATTGATTCAGTTTTAAGACTTTATTCTGCCATTCTTCCGTTATAAAAATCTCACCTGCACAACTGCATAGGGCCTTTTTCAATGAGGCAGTCTAGCACCCGTATTCTAATTACTCAATCATGTTTCTGTAATCTCTTGCCAAAGCAGCTTGACATTATCATACTGAAACACACAATGACATTCCTGAAAAAGACGTCGTCTAGAAGGCAGCATGTGTAGCTCCCAAATATAAATATAAACAAATCCTTCAGTGTTAACAGTGTCTTTGGAAAAGGGCAATTGATGCATGTCATGAGGAGTACACACCCCTATACAACCACAGATCCTGCCTGCATCTTGGACATATCTGGCTTCTATAGCTTGGTTTCTGCAGGTCAGTCATCCCAGTGCACCATGATGCTGTTCCAGTTTTCCCAGCACCTCTGATTTAAATCTGAAAGCAGACCAGGCATCTGGAATGACTCAGAGCTACTTTAGGCATCACTGCATCACATCGCCACATCCTGCCACTGGATCTCACCATTAGGATTGTGGCCTAGATTCAGATGGACTACAGTCTTTAATTGTAGAACTACAAAGTGCCCCTGCATGGCCAGTGGAGGCGACTGAATGGACAGTGAGGTCAGTTTAATGTTCTGGCTGATTGGTAAATGTGCAGTAAGTTCCTTGCAAAGACAAATGGTTTAATTTTCACATTAAGGGAAAGCAATCACTGATGTTCTACACTGTAGTGGTATTTACACTCTGTGTTCTGGTAGCTTTATCTCGGTTAGTATTTTATTTGTTCATGTATCATTTGCCAGAGGGAGTAAAGGAGCGGTGGCACACTGCCATTATTTATACCTTAACCCATTACAGGTTAACACTGAAGTGTAGCTACATTTACAGCTGCATTAGGATTAGCCATCTGACTGTAACATCAATAATACTGCCCTTGTTTTGTCGAGCGGAGATGTATTTATAAAACACTTCTCCAGGTGTAAATGTGTGGGAGGTGTTTGGATGACAGTCTGATCATTGGTGAATCCATATGGAAAATATCAGGTGGAAACACCTCTAGGGTGTAAAGCTTTTTCTGTATGTTATGCATATCTTTCAGAAACACTCCAGAATCACTTTGGTATAAGTATATGAAATAATATTTTTGGTTGGTTTTGCTGAACCTGCCACATAGAGAAAGTTTAAAAGTTATGTGTAAAAGTTATGGCTTTTGCAATAGTTATAGTTAGTTTTTCCCAATTTATGTTAAACTGTTGTATTAATAAAATCCATTCATTAACAATGGCAGATCATTCCATATATATTGTAATTTCTTTAGAAAATTAACATTCATGTTCAGGTAATTTGATTAGATGTGTTCAAACATCTAATCAAACATTCATATAACTCATATAACATTCATGACTGCACATCATTCCAGTTTGATCTCTGCTCTGCTCATATCCCGGGATTTGCCATTATGAATATAAATGACCTCAGGCCTTCAATATTTCAGTATTTGATCTGAGCATACAATAACGCCCGTCCTACAATGTATCCTGAAACTCTTCAAGATCTTACGACTGTTACTGATCAGTGAGGCTGACTATCATCCATCAGAGACTGGAGCAGGTACAGTATAACAAATAAAAGAAAAACCCAATGAGGTAAAAGAAATTGAAAAACTGGATAATACATAAAGCCATATGTTTTATTGTTAGGTTTTGTTACTTGTATATACTTTTTTCAGTAAGTTGCACAATTATTATAACTTGTTTTAAGCTTTAAGGCTATGGTGAATTCCAAATTGTCGTTGTGTTAATGTTTTACATAATATGAATTTATCTGAATATGTTTTTGTGTATATTTGTGACCATGTCTCCCTTGTAAAAGAGATCAATACGAATCTCAATTCAACTAACCTGGTTAAACAAAACTAGGCAAGCCTAGTTTTGCTGGACCACCATTAGCCATATAGTCACTGTCACAGAAGTGTTTCTGGCATTTCAAAACAGGAAAGTCAAAATACATACCCTTGTCTTTGGAGGGTCTGGAGAAGCTTGGAGAAGCTGGAAGGACATATCAATCTCTTTCAGCTCCACTTGGGGATAACGATTTATTTGAGGCTCTGAGCTCTTCCTTGAGTTACTGAACCTCGGCACGCAAACGGACGAAGCCACAGTTCGCACTGACGAAGCTACTCTTCTTTGGTTCCAGTTGGGTATGAAATTTTCTGGTTCGCAAACCAGTTTATGTCAGGGGAAATGTGCCGAACTCTTCACAAACTAGAACCATTCCTGTTCCACTTTGGTGGAAAAGTGCTATGTGACATATATGTAAACTAACAACGGATGGTGTAGTAGTGCCACCTTTACGGCTGAACTAAGAGCCGAAGGCAAAATAACCTTCCTACTCAAGCATGCACATTTCAAGATTAGAAGACAGTCAGTCAGTAAGAGAAAGTGCCTCTTCTAGGCTGGCCCGGTAACCAATAAAGGTTAAATGAATAAATAAAAAATACCCAGACCTCAATGACTTTGTTTTCAACCCATCAAAACAGATCATGACAAGCTCCATTAATCGGTAATCTTTCAGGTTTTTAACTGCTAGTATAAACTGTAAGTTAATAAGTCTGATGCACATTCATAATACATCAGTAGACTGCTTTTTTTCAAGAGACTTACCAAGAGCTGCCTGAAGAGTCAGTCCTCTGACAGATGTAGACCTGTAATGTCTTTAGGTCGCCTAATGGATTTGAATGTGCTGCGTCGTTCAGCACCTGATGGTAGTCATGTACTTGAAGGACTGTACATTATATTACTAAATGGCTCCTCTGGCTCCTGCATTGCTGGGATATGACAGAATATTGCTCACATGTCAATTCACATGGGATTAATACAACACGAGGTTACTTATACTGCTTATTTTATTTTACAGTAGATAAAAGGCTCTGGGATCTTTCCTGAAATGGAAGCGTGGACTGAAATACTCCTGTAATTATAGCACCCTGTGTACACAGGTAAAACTAATTCTGTCATGGTATAAATGGTATAAACATGGTATAAATGCAGGTGATTGGAGATCCTTGTGTAGTGTTATAATATTCTTACTCATAATAGCATAGAGTAATATTAGTAATTAGTTTTAAGATGTTTTCACACAATAAGATGTATATAGTGTATAATATGTCCGTGATCACTCAAGTTAACATTCCTCCCCAGGTAACATTAATCCAGAATGCTGATTTGTGAAGAAAACTTCAGTTAAAACAGATTTATAATCTAGACATGTTCAGATTTCTGATGCCTCCAATGTCCAGACACAATTTTCTACACACCGTCCTTTACACACACAGTTTAGACTCCTGCCCCCACACACTCATGGATGCAGTCTTCATTAAAAAACGAGATGCATGTCAGGATCAGCCTGTCTCTGACCAAACTGATCACTGTAAAAAGACTGGAGTAATAAAAACAACAGCATCTTTCACTTTAATCTCCATGTCTTTCTTTAGAGAGGGAACTGAAAGAAGGACAATCTCACTGTTCACGGAGAGAAGAGAAAAAGAGTGGGAGTGAAAAGGAAGGGAAGACCAGTGGATGTGGTTCTGTCTTTGCTAAATTATCCCCTTCCCATAAATTCCCCTTCTTTCTCATTCATGTCTGCCAGCAGACGCTCTCCTGCATGTGCTAAAAGACAAAAAAAAATCAGAGGAAGCGTGGGCACTGGATCTCTACTGTCTCCCCTAAACTCTGTATATGTTCCATTGACAACACACAGGCCATGACAAGCTGTCGTACTGAGCCACGGAGAGAAAAGAGGGAATGGGGGATGGGAGGCAGATGGAGAGGAACCAAGAATAGAGATTTAAATGTACTACACAGACAGAATCTACACATGTACAAATTTCACTTCCATTTGGTTGGGATAGTAGGGGGCAACCATGTTGACTTTTCTGGACTGCTCTATTTTTCCCACTTGTATTCTGCCAAAACCCCCACCTAAGCCCCCAATAAACATGGCTCTGATCGTGATATTCTTACCCTAATTGTCTCAAACCAAACCAACCAGGGCCAGGCTTAGAAAAATGGTGAGCTACACAGTTGGCTAGCTAGCTAAAGCTAAATACCTACCTGGCAAAGACAGCAATGATGACCAACACTCATCAGTCAAACACTATTTAACATTAATCATTGTTATAAATAATTAGTTTGGTCCACAACAATCATAGTGTCGTAGGACATGCTAAGTTTTCTCACATTGACCAGTTTTTATCAGCTACATCTTCTTCAGCACATGATGGCGGTCTGTTCTATCTGAGACCTATTCTGTACAAACAAATACTTGCTAATTTCTGGATGTGTATTGACCAGTCTTTGAGTATTGGCTTGAATGCAGGTCCAGCGATGTGATTGGAGGGACTTAGACGGAGGGGCGGGACATTTCTAACATCTGTGCAATTGACATAATATGTCAGGAGTGTACAGAATTAATGAAGAAGCTGATTCCCTACATCATTTGTTTCTTGTTTGCTTGCTTTTGTCTTGTTGATATATTCAGCTCCTCCATCTGTGGATTCCTTTAAGGTATGGTTGTTTAACCTTATGACTGAGTGAGTATGTGAGTGACAGAGTGAATGCGTGATGTCCTGTGATGGACAGGCACCCAGGGGGTGTTCCTGCCAAAGTTCATTTATTGCCAAAAGGCTCCGGACCCCTTGCTGTCTACTCACAAAGTTCTCACCAATTGTAACAACTTACCTTTTGCATGCTAACTGTCTGCAAAGGTCAAATTAAAATATGACATGCGGGCAATTTCATACACTCACCCATTCACTCACAAACTCACACCTGTGGACAAGTTCATACGTTCACCAGTCACTCACACCTGTGGACAAGTTCATACATTAACCCAGTAACTCACACCTGTGGACAAGTTCATGCATTAACACAGTCACCCACACCTGTGGACAAGTTCATACGTTCACCTAGTCACTCACACCTTTGGAAAAGTTCATACATTAACCCAGTCACTTACATCTGTGGACAAGTTCATGCATTAACCCAATCACTTACACCTGTGGACAAGTTCATACGTCCACCCAGTCACTCACACCTGTGGACAAGTTCATACATTCACCCAGTCACTCACACCTGTGGACAAGTTCATGCATTCACCCAGTCACTCACACCTGTGGACAAGTTCATACGTTCACAGTCACTCACACCTGTGGACAAGTTCATACATTCACCCAGTCACTCACACCTGTGGACAAGTTCATACATCCACCCAGTCACTCACACCTGTGGACAAGTTCATACATTCACCAAGTCACTTACACCTGTGGACAAGTTCATACATTAACCCAGTCACTCACACCTGTGGACAAGTTCATACGTTCACAGTCACTCACACCTGTGGACAAGTTCATACATTCACCCAGTCACTCACACCTGTGGACAAGTTCATACATCCACCCAGTCACTCACACCTGTGGACAAGTTCATACATTCACCAAGTCACTTACACCTGTGGACAAGTTCATACATTAACCCAGTCACTCACACCTGTGGACAAGTTCATACATTAACCCAGTCACTTACACCTGTGGACAAGTTCATACATTAACCCAGTCACTCACACCTGTGGACAAGTTCATACATTAACCCAGTCACTCACACCTGTGGACAAGTTCATACGTTCACAGTCACTCACACCTGTGGACAAGTTCATACATTCACCCAGTCACTCACACCTGTGGACAAGTTCATACATCCACCCAGTCACTCACACCTGTGGACAAGTTCATACATTCACCAAGTCACTTACACCTGTGGACAAGTTCATACATTAACCCAGTCACTCACACCTGTGGACAAGTTCATACATTAACCCAGTCACTTACACCTGTGGACAAGTTCATACATTAACCCAGTCACTCACACCTGTGGACAAGTTCATACATTAACCCAGTCACTCACACCTGTGGACAAGTTCATACATTAACTCGGTCACTCACACCTGTGGACAAGTTCATACGTTCACCCAGTCACTCACACCAGTGGACAAGTTCATGCATTAACCCAGTCTCTCACACCTGTGGACAAATTCATGCATTAACCCAGTCACTCACACCTGTGGACAAGTTCATACATTAGCCCAGTCACTCACACCTGTGGACAAGTTCATACATTAACTCGGTCACTCACACCTGTGGACAAGTTCATACATTAACCCAGTCACTCACACCTGTGGACAAGTTCATACATTCACCAAGTCACTTACACCTGTGGACAAGTTCATACATTAACCCAGTCACTCACACCTGTGGACAAGTTCATACATTAACCCAGTCACTCACACCTGTGGACAAGTTCATACATTAACCCAGTCACTCACACCTGTGTACAAGTTCATAGATTAACCCAGTCACTCACACCTGTGTACAAGTTCATAGATTAACCCAGTCACTCACACCTGTGAACAAGTTTATGCATTAACTCGGTCACTCACACCTGTGGACAAGTTCATACATTAACCCAGTCACTCACACCTGTGGACAAGTTCATACATTCACCAAGTCACTTACACCTGTGGACAAGTTCATACATTAACCCAGTAACTCACACCTGTGGACAAGTTCATGCATTAACACAGTCACCCACACCTGTGGACAAGTTCATACGTTCACCTAGTCACTCACACCTTTGGAAAAGTTCATACATTAACCCAGTCACTTACATCTGTGGACAAGTTCATGCATTAACCCAATCACTTACACCTGTGGACAAGTTCATACGTCCACCCAGTCACTCACACCTGTGGACAAGTTCATACATTCACCCAGTCACTCACACCTGTGGACAAGTTCATGCATTCACCCAGTCACTCACACCTGTGGACAAGTTCATACGTTCACAGTCACTCACACCTGTGGACAAGTTCATACATTCACCCAGTCACTCACACCTGTGGACAAGTTCATACATCCACCCAGTCACTCACACCTGTGGACAAGTTCATACATTCACCAAGTCACTTACACCTGTGGACAAGTTCATACATTAACCCAGTCACTCACACCTGTGGACAAGTTCATACATTAACCCAGTCACTTACACCTGTGGACAAGTTCATACATTAACCCAGTCACTCACACCTGTGGACAAGTTCATACATTAACCCAGTCACTCACACCTGTGGACAAGTTCATACATTAACTCGGTCACTCACACCTGTGGACAAGTTCATACGTTCACCCAGTCACTCACACCAGTGGACAAGTTCATGCATTAACCCAGTCTCTCACACCTGTGGACAAATTCATGCATTAACCCAGTCACTCACACCTGTGGACAAGTTCATACATTAGCCCAGTCACTCACACCTGTGGACAAGTTCATACATTAACTCGGTCACTCACACCTGTGGACAAGTTCATACATTAACCCAGTCACTCACACCTGTGGACAAGTTCATACATTCACCAAGTCACTTACACCTGTGGACAAGTTCATACATTAACCCAGTCACTCACACCTGTGGACAAGTTCATACATTAACCCAGTCACTCACACCTGTGGACAAGTTCATACATTAACCCAGTCACTCACACCTGTGTACAAGTTCATAGATTAACCCAGTCACTCACACCTGTGTACAAGTTCATAGATTAACCCAGTCACTCACACCTGTGAACAAGTTTATGCATTAACTCGGTCACTCACACCTGTGGACAAGTTCATACATTAACCCAGTCACTCACACCTGTGGACAAGTTCATACATTCACCAAGTCACTTACACCTGTGGACAAGTTCATACATTAACCCAGTCACTCACACCTGTGGACAAGTTCATACATTAACCCAGTCACTCACACCTGTGGACAAGTTCATACATTCACCCAGTCACTCACACCTGTGGACAAGTTCATACATTCACCAGTCACTCACACCTTTGGAAAAGTTCATGCATTAACCCAGTCACTTACATCTGTGGACAAGTTCATGCATTAACCCAGTCACTTACACCTGTGGACAAGTTCATACGTCCACCCAGTCACTCACACCTGTGGACAAGTTCATGCATTCACCCAGTCACTCACACCTGTGGACAACTTCATACATTCACCCAGTCACTCACACCTGTGGACAAGTTCATGCATTCACCCAGTCACTCACACCTGTGGACAAGTTCATACGTTCACCAGTCACTCACAGCTGTGGACAAGTTCATACATTCACCCAGTCACTCACACCTGTGGACAAGTTCATGCATCCACCCAGTCACTCACACCTGTGGACAAGTTCATACATTCACCAAGTCACTTACACCTGTGGACAAGTTCATACATTAACCCAGTCACTCACACCTGTGGACAAGTTCATACATTCACCAAGTCACTTACACCTGTGGACAAGTTCATACATTAACCCAGTCACTCACACCTGTGGACAAGTTCATACATTAACCCAGTCACTCACACCTGTGGACAAGTTCATACATTAACTCGGTCACTCACACCTGTGGACAAGTTCATACGTTCACCCAGTCACTCACACCAGTGGACAAGTTCATGCATTAATCCAGTCTCTCACACCTGTGGACAAATTCATGCATTAACCCAGTCACTCACACCTGTGGACAAGTTCATACATTAGCCCAGTCACTCACACCTGTGGACAAGTTCATACATTAACTCGGTCACTCACACCTGTGGACAAGTTCATACATTAACCCAGTCACTCACACCTGTGGACAAGTTCATACATTCACCAAGTCACTTACACCTGTGGACAACTTCATACATTAACCCAGTCACTCACACCTGTGGACAAGTTCATACATTAACCCAGTCACTCACACCTGTGTACAAGTTCATAGATTAACCCAGTCACTCACACCTGTGAACAAGTTTATGCATTAACTCGGTCACTCACACCTGTGGACAAGTTCATACATTAACCCAGTCACTCACACCTGTGGACAAGTTCATACATTCACCAAGTCACTTACACCTGTGGACAAGTTCATACATTAACCCAGTCACTCACACCTGTGGACAAGTTCATACATTAACCCAGTCACTCACACCTGTGGACAAGTTCATACATTAACCCAGTCACTCACACCTGTGGACAAGTTCATACATTAACCTAGTCACTCACACCTGTGGACAAGTTCATACATTAACCCAGTCACTCACACCTGTGGACAAGTTCATACGTTCACCCAGTCACTCACACCTGTGGACAAGTTCATACATTAACCCGGTCACTCACACCTGTGTACAAGTTCATGCATTAACCCAGTCACTCACACCTGTGGACAAGTTCATACATTCACCCAGTCACTCACACCTGTGGACAAGTTCATACATTAACCCAGTCACTCACACTTGTGGACAAGTTCATACATTAACTCGGTCACTCACACCTGTGGACAAGTTCATACGTTCACCCAGTCACTCACACCAGTGGACAAGTTCATGCATTAACCCAGTCTCTCACACTTGTGGACAAATTCATACGTTCACCCATTCACTCACACCTGTGGACAAGTTCATACATTTACCCAATCACTCACACCTGTGGACAAGTTCATACATTAACCTTGTTACTCAGACCTGTGGACAAGTTCATACATTCACCGAGTCACCCACACCTATGTACAAGTTCATACATTAACCTTGTTACTCAGACCTGTGGACAAGTGCATACATTCACCCAGTCACTCACACCTGTGGAAAAGTTCATACATTAACCTTGTTACTCACACCTGTGGACAGGTCCATGCATTCACCCAGTCACTCACACCTGTGGACAAGTTCATACATTAACCCAGTCACTCACACCTGTGGACAAGTTCATACATTAACTCGGTCACTCACACCTGTGGACAAGTTCATACATTAACTCGGTCACTCACACCTGTGGACAAGTTCATACGTTCACCCAGTCACTCACACCTGTGGACAAGTTCATACGTTCACCCAGTCACTCACACCAGTGTACAAGTTCATACATTAACCTTGTTACTCAGACCTGTGGACAAGTGCATACATTCACCCAGTCACTCACACCTGTGGAAAAGTTCATACATTAACCTTGTTACTCACACCTGTGGACAAGTTCATGCATTCACCCAGTCACTCACACCTGTGGACAAGTTCATACATTAACCAAGTCACTCACACCTGTGGACAAGTTCATACATTCACCCAGTCACTCACACCTGTGGCCAAGTTCATGCATTCACCCAGTCACTCACACCTGTGGACAAGTTCATGCATTAACCCAGTTTATCACACCTATGGACAAGTTCATACATTCACCCACTCACTACCGCACTCACACCTGTGGACAATTACACACACTCACCCAGTCACTCACACATTTACTCAGTCATTTACACCTGTGGACAATTTCACCCAGTCACTCATACACTCATGCCAGTTGGCAATTTCACACACATTCACACAGTCACTAACACACACACACACACACACACACACACACACACACACACCTGTGAAATATTTCACACACTTACCCAGTCATTCACAAACATACACCTGGGGACATTTTCACACACAGGTATCTGCTTTTGAAATGGAATGATTGTGGGTCCTTGTCTAAAAAACTATAATCCACATCTAAAAGCAGTGCTGATGTAACATAGGGGTAAACACACTCCTGTCACTTTCTTGGAATCTGCTGCTGGCCTGACGTTCAGAACAAACACACATCTCCTCTTGTGTTTCTGTAATTAAACAGAATGTATTAATCACAGTGTTGTTTTTTTCAGTCACATCACACACTGCCCCAACTTTTTCTGGCATCAGAGGCCCTCCTACTGCACATTAGCGACCCTGTTTAAAAAGGCCAGTGGCTCTTTATAGTCCAGTTTATTGTGCCACTGCCTTGTATTCCCAGGCAGGCTGGGGCCAGTTACATTAATCACACCCTCTGATATTCATCATTTGTCTGATGGCATTTGGCTCTATAAAACTTAAGTGCCCGAGCTGGGGAAGAAGTCTGGCTACAGGGGAGTTATATTAGCCTGTTTCATCCAGACACCGTGGCCTTTGTTTCCCTCTGCCTCCCCCTGGTTCCCTGCCTGTGTAAAGTCTCTGCTGTATGAGTGCGTGTTCAATGGGCCTGAAAGGTACGTAAAGGGCATCTGCATATAAGAGCATATCCTTAAACTCTCCTACAGGAATACTCCCTCTATTCATCCACTCCCAGGGAAATATGGGACACAGAGGATTAATTAAAAACCGAGACGAAAGGACACTATGATGGCTGGCTTCCAATTAGAATACAAATGGATTCATTTTCCAAAAGGAACTGTCATGCCATGTGACAGACTCCAGAGGTTCTGCAACGTTCCAACAATTACGTGATGTTTTTGAGTGGAAAGATTTATGAAAGGAAGACAAAGACATCCACCTTAAAACAACATGTCAAATTCCTCCACAGAGCAGGTATGATTTGGGTGGTGGATCATTCTCAGTGCTGCAGTGGCACTGATGTGGCGGTGGTGTGTTATTATGTGTTGCACTGGTACGAGTGGATCAGATACAGCAGTGCTGCTGGAGTTTTTAAACACTGTGTCCACTGTCCACTCTGTTAGACACTCCTACCTCGTTGGTCCACCTTGTACAGTCAGAGACAGTAGCTCATCTGACGCTGCACAATGTGTGTTAGTTGTCCTCTAGCCCTTCATCAGTGGACAAAGGACACTGTTGGCTGGATATTTTGGTAGACTATGCTCAGTCCTGAAGAGACGCTGAGGGGTTTTAAAAACTCCAGCAGCACCGTTGTGTCTGATCCACTTGTACAAGCACAACTCACATTAACACATTGCTACCACATCAGTGTCATTGTGGGGGTCAGGACCATTAAAAACCATAGTCAAAAGCGGTTAAAGAATGCAGATACAAAGTACACCTATATAGTCAGTAGAACCAAGGAGGCCAGTCCTAATGTTGGATAATAATGAGATTATCCTACAGTTTATAGTTTAGAACCTGGTCAAACCCAAACTACATTGGCTTTCTACAAGCCATTCAGATTTCACTCCCCATCCTTCATCCAGGATCACTGAAATTACACCACCTCATATGGACTGCTGTGGTGCTTGATCCTTGTGGTGTTTTGAATAAATCAGGTCTCAGACATTTTATTAAGACCCCAGAACTGTGTTCACTTGTGGAACAAGGATAGAATATGTCCCCTTTAATAATGTGTCTTTTCACATTATTATGGATTGTAGTTGGTGAAAGATCTAAATACTCTGTCTTTGAACTATCTGACAAATCTCTCATGACGTTTGGTCATGAACCATGACACATCATTGCATACAAAGACTAAGCCTTTAGAGGAAGCTTGTTTATACCCAGTGTAATGTTTCCAAACAATGTAATGAATTTTCTATAACATTTTGTTTTGTCCTTATGCCCTGTGTTTTTTTTTTTTGTTTGTTTGTTTGCAGGCATCACATTAAAAAACTGTATATTTGAACAAACAAAAACTACCACGTTGGTAAGTAAATCCTGAATGTGCTTCTCTGTATTTTCATTCATTCATTATCTGTAAGCGCTTATCCAGTTCAGGGTCAGGGTGGGTCCAGAGCCTACCTGGAATCATAGGGCGCAAGGTGGGAATACACCCTGGAGGGGGCGCCAGTCCTTCACAGGGCAACACACACACACACCTACGGACAGTATATTTTGAGTCGCCAATCCATCTACCAACGTGTGTTTTTGGACTGTGGGAGGAAACCCATGCAGACACAAGGAGAACACACCACACTCCTCACAGACAGTCACCTGGAGTGGGATTCGAACCCACAATCTCCAGGCCCCTGGAGCTGTGTGACTGCGACACTACCTGCTGCACCACTATGCCACCCTCTCTGAACTGTTGTCTGTTAAATTACATTTCATTACATTACAGTTAATTAACAAATCACATGTTTTAATATTGGTTTCAACATCAAACATTAAAGTGAAATGAGAAAAATTAAGTTTGTCCAAGACGTGGGACTATTTTGCAAAGTATAGTCATAGTTTATAATAAAACAGGTTATAAAGTCGTCATATGCTTTGAAAGCTTATCACCTCATTCTATACAGTGTTATCAACTTCATATTATGCACACATTGCTTATCCTCCTAGCCTAGTAGAAAGACTCCAAAATCTTATCCCATCTCTTTCTCTCTCGATTACCCACACACACACACTTTGATGTGCCTTATAAAGAAGTGCAGACACTTCTTATTCAGCAGACCCCCAGTTTTCTCCTTCCCCTCAGTTCACATCACAGATAACACCTTAGCACTCTCCCTATGTCATACACTGAGTCAATTGAGTCATTATTGAGTGTCAGTGTTTGCTTTCCCCCCTGTGGTCCAGTGCAGCGGGGGGTTTACAGTGGAGCCTGGACGGAGGTGTGGTCATTAATAAAAGACTTTCACGCCATGCACGCCTTCATTCACACATGGCCACACAAACACAAACATGAACACATCTACATAAAAGCAGGAGGCACACATGATTTGCAAATCTCACCTATTGCGTCCCCTTGCTCGTGCACCATGCTGGCCAGGTCTTTCATAATCTGGTTCACATCCAGCATGTCTCTCTGCAAAACAACAACACAATAGCCTAGGGGTTAGACCTGTGAAGAGCACAACAGGAAAAGAAACACAAGAGACCCAGGCCTGGGCCCACTGAGAGACAAAGAGACACAGGGCATAAAACCCTAGTTATGAACATCATTCAATTTTGAATATGTCAGCAATGTGGTTTCCTGCATAAATACCTCATTTTTGCACCAAACTTAAGCCACTTTCACAAATGCATGGTAACCCAGAAATTGTTTACCAAGAACTCGTCTGACACATAAAACCTCCCACTGTGTGAAGACAGGTGTGAAGGCAGGTCTCAGACATCATGTACAAGATGCCACCTATACAGAGTTTTTAAAGCAATCTCAGACAAGCCTGGTCTCAAGGCCATTACTAGGATTCGTACAATGTGTAAGAAATACAGTTGGCAGTCATACAATGTTTATGAAATACAGTTTGCCTTTTGGGGATGTACATGTGCATTTCTGTCACATTCCTAGAGTTAAAACCCGGCTCCTAAATTTAACCCTAAACATTACACTAAAACATTTCCATAAACTTAACTTTAAATCTAACATTAAAGTCTAAATATGAACTCCAAAATGTAAGCGAGGAAGCTTGTGCTAGCATTTCTCCTGCGGTGTTGCTATCAGTGTGTGAAGAGTGGGAGAAGTGGGTTGCATTGACAATCCAACACAATGGCAGCACTTTGAACACATTTTAAAAGTGGTCAGAAACTTGTAAATAACTCATGAAAGAATAAAGTTACATTAAAACCATTGTTTTTCTTGTGAAATTCCCAATAAGTTTGATGTGTCACATGACCCTCTTCCCATTGAAAAAACAAAAGTTGGATCCAAAATGGCTGACTTCAAAATAGCCACCATGGTCACCACCCATCTTAAAAAATTTCCCCCCTCCCATTTACTAATGTGCCACAAACAGGAAGTTAATATCACCAACCATTCCCATTTTATTACAGTGTATCCATATAAATGGCCCACCCTGTATATCCACAACAAAGGTAAGAAATAGACCTGGAGTATGGTTGTGATAATGAGTGGGCTCCATTCTATTTTGAATACAGCCATCTGTATCTGTAATGCTTTTCTCAGTATATCCTGAGTTGTTCGCCTAATTAAGCAAAACACCAACTAGAGGAGCTGCTCACCTGCGGTGGATGGTGGACCTACAGCGCTGAAGCGGTGCAAGTATGTACCAGTTCAGCTCTTAACTCTCTGATCCCTTGAACACACAGTTTTTAAGTCCCTAAAAATGAGTACATGTCCAGGGAAAAGAGGACCTCTGGTCACCGTCAAACGGTTTCAAATTTAGTTCACGAAATGGAATGTGAAATATGGCTGAACTACCAACAGACAGGTATTTATTTATTTAGCAAAGACACAAACTGCTTTGGAGCAACAAAAGCCATACATATGAGCTTCAGACGACAGCTTGAAAGCAGCAGAGAGCACTCTACTATATATATATATATTCCTCCTCAGGCAGCTGAAACGTGTAACTGTGTAACTTGGAGCTCTGTGCTCAGTGCAAAAACACAGCCATGTGCATTTGTTTATATGACTAAAATGAGCGTTTTCACAGGCTGTAATACTCCAATAAGAGCAGCCAGGTTAGCATGCTATTATCATATGAATATGAATGGGTGGGCCATCAAGAGTCCCAGATAGAGATATGCCTCTTGTTACTTATATTTCTATAACAACCAGGAAAAATTTAATTTCATCCATATATTTGGAATCAAGACCCTTTAAGGTTCCTGGGGGTATGTTTATTATGTTTCTAGGACATAAACTCACTGAGTTTTGGCCTGTCTGATTAATTCTGCCGGTGGGAGCACAGACTCCAGAGGGTTAAAATTTCCAACAATTATAACTTTACTTCTGTGTATTAGTATATCTTATATAAAATCATGGAATTCCTGCAGGGGCTCAAAGTAAGGCCCTGGTGGTCTATAAATTGTAATAAGGGAGAAATAATTTCCGGATTTATGTCAAGAAACATACTTTTGAACAAGGAAGAATTAGGAACCTGGTCTCAAGATTGTCCAAGTGTATTAATGGCTAAGCTTCCCCCCTCCTGACTTTAATAGAGGGCTTTGTAAATAATTGTAGCTTGTAGGTGTAGCTCCACTGATAGTGTTTTTACACCTGTTGTTCATGTGCTAAATAACTAGGGTGGCACGGCAGTGGCACAAAATATAGTATTGGTTAAACTGACCATCTGCTAGCTGCCGTGAGATATCACCTAGGGTGCACCCTGCTGAGACTGTGTCTATTCTCAGAAAAAAAAGCAAAATCCTTGAATGCCTCTGAAAGTTTGTGCAATGAACTTATATCAACAAATTTTTTGAACTAATATCAAAACCAACTTATCAGCTTACAGTGCCAACACATTTAATCTAAAGCTAGGACTGCTCAATGTAAGATCCCTTACATCTTAATCCAATATTGTAAATGGTAATACAACTGTAGAACTATACATTTTATATGATGTGCCTCACCGAAACAGACCACACAAATACACATCTCTAAGAGCATTTTGACACCTGCAATTTTTAGTCCGGATAAATCTGCCTCTGGTTAATTTTCACTCTTATTGTGAGTGGTTTGGGCAGTACAGACAATTGCACTCAGATGTGGATCAAAACAACAGTAGAGAGACCATTATTAGTCTGTTCCCAAACAAACGTAGAACATTTTTAGCGTATTTTTAGTATAATATAAGTTATTTATTTTTTTATCATTGTAGAGGTATTATTTATTAGTACATTTCATAAACAATAACTTAAAAATTATGTTAGATGTAACACCCAAAATTATGGAAGGAATTTGGTCATTTTCTTTCCTACAAATACATTTTGCATTTAATTAACCTTCATATTTTAAACATTTAACCATTTTACATTATTCCCCACACTGTTACAGTTCAGGGATATCTCTATGCCTTGTGTCAGGCTGAGACTACATATCATACCATATGTTAAACCCGCTATATAGATTCCCCACTCAGAAAGGTTACCCCTATAAAAGTCCCTGGGTCAAGATTCCTAATGCAGCAGCTTTATAACATAGTTCAACTATAAGCCACTCAGATTAAGAGTGTTTAAGATCAGTGGGCAGGTGCGTGACTGTACAGCAGGGCAGCTGTATTCTGTGGACAGGAACACCATAAAAGTTCACACATTCAAGCTAAACATGCACTTCTTGTATTCCAGGCCCTGAGAAGCTCTGTTGGTGTGAACTCTGAGTCTATCTTCCATTCCCAGCTTCCTCCTGCTTCCATCCCAGGCCGTGTGACTGCAGCTGGGCCAGTGCAGCCACGGCCACTGAGCCATTCATCACAGGTGGCTGCGATTGTCTGGGAAACTGGCAGTCCTCCTCGCTCTTGGCAAATACCATCTGGCTGGAGCCAAAATGGCCCCTGGCAAACCCCACACTGCTAAAGACGTTTTTTGCATTAGTCTTCAGGCAAGTCCAGTGTCCAAACTCAGAGGAATGGCCCGATAACATATTTATTTTACCTGCCAACACAATTCAAATTCAGTTTGTCCCAATGATGGAGAGTAAAAAACTGTTTTGTTCATGTAGCCAGGGGGATATTCATGAGGGAGAGAGAGAGAGAGAGAGAGAGATATTGACTTGTAGAGCGCTCTGGCACTCAGTGCTCTGATCTGATGCCTTGGGAGAACCTGGCCTGCCTTGTCTTACCACGATTATCACATCAACAACATTACGTATCAAACCTCCACACACCTACACACACACACACACACACACATATATATATATATATATATATATATATATATATATGATGTCACTGCCACCTGAGGCAAAGAGTCCCAGAGAGTACAACCTCTCAGTACAGGCCACACTCTCCCTGATTGGCTAACGCTAGTTTACGTGGGTGAACTACAACTACCATAACTACTACAGTTATTACCATTAATATTACTACTACAATCATTAATATTACTACTACTAGTATTAATACTATTGTTACTACCACCATTAATACTACTACTGCTACTGCCACCACTACCACTACCACTACTATTTCCACTACTACAACATTATGATTACCACTATTGTATACTGCTAACAAATTTTCTAATACTACTACTACCAACTCTCTTATTACCAGTACAGTCAGTACAGTTATTACTACCACCCCTCATCTTCCTAGTACTATTTCTGCTATTGCTACTACTATTACCACTATGAACAATATTATCACTACTAGTATTATTACTACTACTATTAATACTACTACCAACACCTCCATCAGTACTACTACAACTACTACTACTACTACTATTAACACTCTTATTACCATTACTACTGCTATTACTATTACCACTAATATCACTATTAGTACTATCACAGCTATGAATCCTAGTAATGCTAATAGCACCATTAACACTACTACAAATACTCCTACCACTTCTGCTACTATTTCTACCAATACAAGTACAACTGCCACTACTATCCTACTACTATTATTATTAACACTAATACTAATATCAGTACTACTACCACTAATACTACCAGCACTACTACTAATAAAACTATGATTTAAAATTGCCCATTGTTATTCCCTTCCACACGAACAACCCCTCCATTTAAAACCAGGTGATTGACCTTATCCATATGATGTTATTTATTCACTAGAAAACACACCATGTATAAAGTAATCAGTCAGCGTCATGGCAGAGTCATTCCATTTTGACACAAAGGTGTCCCAAAGACATTGTCAAATGGGTCACTTCCAATGGTTTGGGTTTCTGACATCACAAACCTAATGAACCAATCCCATCAAATCAATCCCCATCCCAGGGCCAATCTTTGGACCTGCAGCTGAGCAGTGGCTGGGGTGGAGATAAAGGCAGGGACTAATTGTAGATTCCCCAAGCTGATTCTTATGGGCTTGTGAAGCTACAGCACAGTTGCTACTAAAAGTACAACAGTGGACAGATTTTGCTATGTTAGCTGACAGACACTCACCACAGCTACTATCTTGCTGAGTGATGTGGAGGAGAGGTCCTTCCAGTCCACCCAGAATGTGAGACAGAATAAGCGTGGTATGTTCTGTTGAGCATAGATGGCTGTGACATCAATGGGAATTGAGCTTGTGTTGTTCTGATGATAAAATACAACACTTGCACCACATGGGAGACTGGACATGTAATTCATTGGGATTCATTATTTTACTTGCTTGGCAGTGCCCTAGTTTATGTGCATGTCAGCATGAGAGAGAGAGGGTGAGAGAGAGAGAGAAATATCAGTGAGTGACAGAGACGTATTGATCGTTAGAATGCAGTGGCGTTTGGTGACCTGGTGCCTGGGGAAAGTGTGGAATGTCCTGGGGGCTGACGTGTTCTGGCCTGCATCATTCAGAGAGTTCTCTTCAGTTGGTGGAGCTCAGCAGCCCCTCCAGTAAAGCCCCGAGGCCGATGCATGGGACCTGCGTGAGGAAAAGGAAACAGAAGCGAGAGAAAAAAACCCTTTTCTAAAGCAGACACTCTGCTGAGGGGGAGCTGGCTTCGGCAGTGGAGGAGCTCCAGGCCCAGTAGCTCTGTGATAGAAGACGATAAAACTGCCTTGTCACCCGAGCCACGAGTTTACTCTCTCGGACCAGAACAAACACAGAGCCCACAAAAGCACCAATGGTGTAAGACTTTACGGATGACAACGTCCTTTATGTGTTCAATCCCTGGTAAAATAACATCAAGCCAGGGCAACAATCGTATCAGATGGGAGCTCTATTTGCTGCTAACTCTGTTCTCTGGGCTTCTGTCACTCGCCCTCTGTCTGCTGTTATTGTGTCTGTCTGTGGGTGGAGAGGGTGGGGGATGAGGGGAGGGAAACAGGAAAACAGAGAGAGATAAAAAGGAAGAGAGAGAGAGATAGATAGATAGAGAGAGAGAAAGTGGGATGAGAGGGTTAAGAGAGAGTGCAAAATAGGCAAAGAGATAAAGAGAAAGGAGGAGTGCATGAGTGCACAAGATGAGGGATAAAAGAAAGACAAATGAGAGGAGATAAGAGAGGGAAAAGAAAGATAGGATAAGAGAGAGAGATGGAAGGAGAAAGGGAACTGACAGAAAGGAGACAGCATGAAAACAGAAGGGAGGAGGTGAATACTGAAAAAAACAGAATAAAGGTGAAGAGAGAAGAGGGAGAGAGGAGAAAATGTAGAGAGGATGAGATAGAAGAAAGATAGTCCTAGAATGAGGTAGAGAAAGAGGGAGTATGTAAAAGAGAGAAAACAAATAAACAAGAGAAGAGATGAGAGAGAGTATTAATAAGGAAAGGTAAGGAGACAAACAAAAGCAAGAGAGGAAAAAGATGAAGAACAGGAGACAGTGAGATAAAGAGGGAGCAAAAGGGGAGGGGGAGGGAGGGACAGGGAAGCAAAGAGCATATGTTTGGGGGGGTGGGGATTATAAAGAGGGTCTCTCCTGTTTCATAGATGCAACATGTCAATGTGAGAATCACAGCTTTGCTCCATTTGACCCTAACACACATCACCACACTGCATGGATCTATCAGTGGTTCCACACAATTCAATGTGAAAAAAAAACACCTAAAACAAACAAACAAACACGCCCAACATCCTGATAAACATCAGTGACTGAAAATAATGACGAACAAACAGATGTGTGCTGTACACTGTACAATGAACACTGTGTAATTCTCCCTTCAGCCTGATGGTGGCAGCAGTACTGTAAACTTACAGTACGCTACTGATTAGTTACTAATGTAAAAGCCTGCACATTAAAAAACAATCCATGGACATTAACAGGGACAATAAAGAGAGAGAGAATGGACAAAGAGGGCAGAGGAACTAAAGCAGATGGACACTACAGTGGTCTGCACCAGTTTCACAGCAGGAACATCACAGCGAATCAGGAGCTCAATAAATTGTCACTCTCATGACAATTAAACATTTAACCACCAATAAAGGTGTTATTCTGTCTCACCAATCTCATATCTCCAAAATGATACATTCATCATTCATTCATTCATTCATTCATTATCTGTAACTGCTTATACAGCTCAGGGTTGCGGTGGGTCCGGCGCCTGCCCGGAATCACTGGGCGCAAGATGGGAACAACCCCTGGAGGGGGCATCAGTCCTTCAAAGGGCAGTTGAAGGAACTGTCCACAGTTCTGAGTGTGTGTGTGATTGGGTGATGGTGTGGAACTGTCCACAGGTGTGAGTGTGTGAGTGAATGGGTGATGGTGTGGAACTGTCCACAGGTGTGAGTGTGTGAGTGAATGGGTGATGGTGTGGAACTCCCCACAGGTGTGAGTGTGTGAGTGAATGGGTGATGGTGTGGAACTGTCCACAGGTGTGAGTGTGTGATTGAATGGGTGATGGTGTGGAACTCCCCACAGGTGTGAGTGTGTGAGTGAATGGGTGATGGTGTGGAACTGTCCACAGGTGTGAGTGTGTGAGTGAATGGGTGATGGTGTGGAACTCCCCACAGGTGTGAGTGTGTGAGTGAATGGGTGATGGTGTGGAACTGTCTACAGGTGTGAGTGTGTGAGTGAATGGGTGATGGTGTGGAACTCCCCACAGGTGTGAGTGTGTGAGTGAATGGGTGATGGTGTGGAACTGTCCACAGGTGTGAGTGACTGGCTGATGGTGTGGAACTGTCCACAGGTGTGAGTGTGTGAGTGAATGGGTGATGGTGTGGAACTCCCCACAGGTGTGAGTGTGTGAGTGACTGGGTGATGGTGTGGAACTGTCCACAGGTGTGAGTGTGTGAGTGACTGGGTGATGGTGTGGAACTGTCCACAGGTGTGAGTGTGTGAGTGACTGGGTGATGGTGTGGAACTGTCCACAGGTGTGAATGTGTGAGTGAATGGGTGATGGTGTGGAACTGTCCACAGGTGTGTGTGTGTGTGTGAGTGAATGGGTGATGGTGTGGAACTGTCCACAGGTGTGTGTGTGTGTGTGTGTGTGTGTGTGTGTGAGAGTGACTGGGTGATGGTGTGGAACTGTCCACAGGTGTGAGTGTGTGAGTGACTAGGTGATGGTGTGGAACTGTCCACAGGTATGAGTGTGTGGGTGACTAGGTGATGGTGTGGAACTGTCCACAGGTGTGAGTGTGTGAGTGACTGGGTGATGGTGTGGAACTGTCCACAGGTGTGAGTGTATGAGTGACTGGAGTTTTGCCCTGTGATGGACCGGCACCCTGTCCAGAGTGTTTTCCTGCCTTGAATCCAGTCAATCTGGGTAGGCTCTGGACCCACCATGACCCCAAACACGATGAAGCCGAAGATGAATGAATGAATGAATGAATTAATGAATGAATGTTAATGGGTGATGGTGTGGAACTCCCCACAGGTGTGAGTGTGTGAGTGAATGGGTGATGGTGTGGAACTGTCCACAGGTGTGAGTGACTGGCTGATGGTGTGGAACTGTCCACAGGTGTGAGTGTGTGAGTGAATGGGTGATGGTGTGGAACTCCCCACAGGTGTGAGTGTGTGAGTGACTGGGTGATGGTGTGGAACTGTCCACAGGTGTGAGTGTGTGAGTGACTGGGTGATGGTGTGGAACTGTCCACAGGTGTGAATGTGTGAGTGAATGGGTGATGGTGTGGAACTGTCCACAGGTGTGTGTGTGTGTGTGAGTGAATGGGTGATGGTGTGGAACTGTCCACAGGTGTGAGTGTGTGAGTGAATGGGTGATGGTGTGGAACTCCCCACAGGTGTGAGTGTGTGAGTGACTGGGTGATGGTGTGGAACTGTCCACAGGTGTGAGTGTGTGAGTGACTGGGTGATGGTGTGGAACTGTCCACAGGTGTGAATGTGTGAGTGAATGGGTGATGGTGTGGAACTGTCCACAGGTGTGAGTGAATGGGTGATGGTGTGGAACTGTCCACAAGTGTGTGTGTGCGAGTGACTGGGTGATGGTGTGGAACTGTCCACAGGTGTGAGTGTGTGGGTGACTAGGTGATGGTGTGGAACTGTCCACAGGTGTGAGTGTGTGGGTGACTAGGTGATGGTGTGGAACTGTCCACAGGTGTGAGTGTATGGGTGACTAGGTGATGGTGTGGAACTGTCCACAGGTGTGAGTGTGTGAGTGACTGGGTGATGGTGTGGAACTGTCCACAGGTGTGAGTGTGTGAGTGACTGGATGAGCTTTGCCCTGTGATGGACCGGCACCCTGTCCAGAGTGTTTTCCTGCCTTGAATCCAATCAATCTGGGTAGGCTCTGGACCCACCATGACCCCAAACACGATGAAGCCGAATATGAATGAATGAATGAATGTTAAAATGTAGATATAGGACTTTGCTCCTTCAGTAATAAAAACAAGCATAATTTACTTTGAAATTACTTTGAAATCAGTTTTTACTATTCTGAATCATTTCTGGCAAAGTGCGACTGGCCCTCAGGTTTTTAGGACAAGGTCCAATCTGGCTCCTGCTGAAGAGAGGTTGGACTCCGCCCCCCGTGGTGTGGGAGAGTAGGAGTTGTATAATTTTAGCCAGAGTTTTGCGTTACAAACTTCATAACAAACTGTACCAGTGCAAGATCTCTGCAACACTTTTGAATAAGAGGGCATTAAATAGTGGCACTTAAGTAACAAGACAGTAAGAATGAGTAGATAATTAGGTAAAGACACATAAAGACACATCATTCATTCATTCATTATCTGTAACAGCTTATCCAGTGCAGGGTCACGGTGGGTCCAGAGCCTACCCGGAATCAGTTTGCACAAGGCCGGAACACAATTTCAGTCACAATTAATTTCAGTAAATTCATTCGTTCATCTTTAGTAACCACAGGGGCGTCATGAGTCTGGATCCTACATGGAATCCAGACTCAGGAATACAACGTGAATCCGGTCACTCACACACCTGGTTTCACACAGCCACTCCATCCCCCAGCATGTGTTTTTAGCGGAGGAAACTAAATCACCTGGAGGAAACCCATGCAGACACAGGGAGAACACAATAAATTCCGCATACGTTGAGGGGTTATTGATCCCAGGGGACTGAAGTGGTGTGTCAGCCACATTACCTGGGACAGGCCATGTTTTAAAATAGTGTCTCATCCACCTGTTACATCCAGGCCACTAGGTGTCAGTGTAACGGCTGTTTCACATCATGAAGAAAAATAACTGATTTACTGCTCCCTAAGGGCAAATCCCTCTGTTCATTTAGAGGTCAGCTAAGAAGGTCAGTTAACAGCCACTAGGATGCTTTATGAGTGTGTAGTCTTTCCATTATTACCAAATGGACATTGAGGTCAGTTAACCCTTTCCAGGCTTACAGAGCTCTACTATTATAAGCATTATAATGAGTAGGACTGTGGGCCATTTGTTGGGCTGGATTACTCACTTATGAGCAGTCAAACCTTATTATGGCTGTACTTTAACCCTTTCATGACTTATGTATACTAGAAAGACAGTTGTATCATTATAAATATTATAAGTGGGGCTTTGAGTGGTTTTGACTGGATTACTCACTGATGATAAGTCAGATGTTGATGTTGCTATAGTCAGAGATACATGAGCTCCTGCGGTATGTTGTGTTACATGGATAATGTTTTAGGACAATGCATTTCTCAGTAATGAAATCAAACACCAAATTATGGGCATTCATTCATTCTTCCATTCATTTATTTATTTATTTATTTCGTTCGTTCGTTCGGGTTCGTGTGTTCGGTCAGTGGGTTCATCACCTGCCCAGAAGCACTGGGTATAAGGCAGTACACCCTGATCAGGGCACCACAGACTCACACCTGAGGACAATTTCACACAGCCTGTCCATCTACCAACATGTTTTATTTCCAGACTATGGAAGGTATCTGGAGCCACTGGAGGAAACCCACAGACACAGGGAGAACACAGACAGTAATCCAGGGGTCATTAACCATAACCCCAGGGCCCTGTTGGCTGCTGTATGGCAGTGACACCCTCTGTAGCCCCACCATGCCACACCTTTACATGAAAATATTAAAAAACTGGCACGTGCCTGCATTTCATGTTGGTCACATTTCCAATAGCATTCAGTGACTTCATACATCTACAGCAGATGACTTTACTGCAAATGAGATGAATGTGCCTTTTCTAAATGAAATATGACTGCAGATCTAGGAACCCAAGCAGGCCTTGCCCTCTGGGCTGTTTTTATCCTTGGCTCGTATCAACAAATTTGAATAAATCTGTGATAAGTGAGAATTAAAAAAAAAAAAATCCAAAGAGATAAGAAGTAGGCCTTACATCTGCGCTCAAGACTTATGAGTTCAAGACTGCACAAAGAATGTCAAATAAATATGAGATTAAGTTGCTGCAAAGCGGCAGATGGTAGCAATCAACTAATGCTATTTTTTATTTTTTTACTTTTTTTTGCGTTTTTTTTTTTAAGAAATGGCAAGGTGCCATCAATGCTGATGAGGGACAGATGAAGAGAAAAGGTGAGAGAGTGCCTCCTGGAGCTGAGGACTATGGTTTCTCCTGAGAGGTGACCTTTGCTGCCTCGTTTAGGTTATGACATGAGAGCATGGTTCTTTGTTTGTGACAACACCCACTCATCAACTTTCAGAGTCATAACAGCAGTCAGTGCCTAATTGCACTGCAGTGTAACTCATGCTTGAAGCCACAAACAATGATAATAATAATGTGTGTGTATACATTGGAAAAGCCATCTTCCATTATCTTCCATCACAAGGCCACAGAGCTATCCATGGGTAGCGGTCATGTGATTTTTTTTTTTTTGATGTGGGCACCATATTGATGCCTGATTTTCTGGTTTCAGAGCATAGCATTAATGTAAACATTAGATTAGATTAGATTAGATTAGATTCAACTTTATTGTCATTACATATGTACAAGTAGAAGGCAACTATAAAGATGCTATAAACATGATATACAATGGATATATAAACACTATAAACATGATATACAGATAACTAATTTACAGGTTGGGTTACCAAAGGAGGGTTGGATATGTTTACATTAATTGAATGTGCAGGATGTGTGTAACCCAGTATAATATACAGTTATGTACAGTGTAAAAATAGTATACAGAGACTGTAGTGCAGTCAATGACCAGATTACGGATGAGTGTGTGTTATCGGTGGACAGAGTTCAGTAAGGAGACAGCTCTGGGGAAGAAGCTGTTTGTCAATCTACTTGTCCTGGTCCAGAGGCTCCTGAAGCACCTGCCAGAAGGCCAGAGGACAAACAAACTATGAGCAGGGTGTGAGGAATCTTTCAAAATGCTGCAGGCTCGACGCAGACAGCGTTTCTTCTGTACGTCCTCAACTGATGGAGGACAGCGATAAAAGTTCACCAGAATGGCTGGAGACAGATGTTGTTTCTTAAACATCCTCAGAAAAAAGAGGCGCTGGTGAGCCTTCTTGACCAGGCTGGAAGAGTTGGAGGTCCAGGACAGATCCTCCGATATGTGTGTTCCCAAGAATTTGAAGCTGGCGACATGTTCCACAGCCATCCCGCTGATACAGATGGTATCGTTAATCCCATACACAGGTCCTCTCCCTTGGAGAGAGTCTCACAGCACTCACAAGCACAGAAGCCCTCTGCCTCTTTGTTTCATGGCGGTAAAGGATCCCACAGTACAGTTAAACGCACTTAATAATCAGAAAACCAAACAAAATCAGATTTTGTGAGTAATATGATCAACACATTTACATGCACTTGGGAAATCAGATAATGGGTGAAATTCGGATAATGGGTTTACACGAGTCTGGCAATATTCTGATTTCTGTTTTGTAACAGCCATTAACGCTGCTAGACGGAGACAAATAAGTGTCTGTTCCTGGCTGCAGCATGTCCAGACAAAGCCCCGAGCTGCTGGACATGTGTTCACAGTGAGGACTCCTCGCAGACAGTGACCCAAGGCCAGGATCAAACCTGCCACCTTAGGACCCTGGAGCTTTGTAGCAGCAACAACACCAGCGTTGGCTGAAGGAGCATAAAGAGCAGTGGAACTGTGTTCTCTAGACTAATGCAACACTATCAGACTGAATGACTTGGAGAGTTATTTTGCTGATATTTATTCAAATCCTCCAGACAAGGCCTACAATCAGGAGCAGGCTGAACACCACCCCCCACCACACACACATTCTGACACAGAGCTCACTGGCGGCGCTATCAATCCAGAGAATGACAGAGGGGCACGTTGCTGTTATATCAGTGCCATGTCCGGATGTGTATGTGTGTGTGTGTCCCGTATCTGTGCCAGTCGTGTGATCTGGACACAATGGGCAGAACTTGTCGAGTCTGACAAGCTTTCATCAAGATTTTTGCCATGGGCTCCTCACCCAGTGTGACACAGAGGCAATTATGAAAGAGTGCATTCATATCACCGCCTGCCCCTGGCGCACAATGTGCTGAGGGTCTTTCATGACGGGTCTGAGGGAAAAATAACGATTCCAGAGGATCCAATCTGTCAGCCACTAACAAGTTTACTCCTCATAAACAGTGAATAGAGAAAAGAGGAGATAACATATCAATCAGAAACGAGTTCAGAGAGAAAGAGTACAGTGACAAAGCCAACAGATACAGTGATACGGGGGTGGGGAGGAGAGGGGGTGGTGATGGGTGGTTTATAAATGTCAGCGCGTGATGGAGATCAGGAGTAGAAGTGAATGGTGATATTAGAGCAGTTCTTGATTCAGTGCAACTACCACCGTCACATCAGTGCACACACTGCCCTTTCATCTCTCTCTCTCCCCACTATTCGTCATCAGCCTCTGTCAGTGCATGTCATTTGTCCAGCCGGCCGTCCATCCCCACTGCCCACCTTATCATCCGCCCGCTACAGCTGTTCCCTCCACTCTAATGTCACTCTGTTCCTGAGAAACTCACACTCAACAACACCACTTTAATATTACAACACTCACATCGCCGTTATGCAACCTGTTCATCATCATCATCATCATCATCCATCAAAAAAAAGGACACCATGACCATTCCATGACCAATACCATACCCATATCTGTTTTAGATAAGTGTTATTAATGATCCCACTTCTTAAACTCAAGTAAACAACCAAAACACTCAACTCTCACTGTCCACTCTGGACTTGACTGACCATTAGAGAGAACAACACACACCTGGGCTGGCTAGAGCTATGCTTGTGTGATGAGGAACCCCCAGCCCCTACTCTAAGCTCAGGCTTGCAAATAGCACCACAAGAATATGGGCAATGCTTGTTATATTGAGGTGTTAGTAGTAGTAACACACTAATTACGTAAGTGTCATGGACATATAGACCATGCTGAAACTAACTACATGCTGTAGGACGTCCACTACATCTCAGCATCCACAGGTATCTTGCAGTTTTGGTCTGAGGGCATTGTTCTGAATGCTTTCATTTGCCATTTGATGTGTAATAACAATGTTATGCCTTATGCCTGGATCAAACGACATGACATTACCGTCTTTCACGACGTTCACTATGTCAGATTAGTGCTTATGTCAAGAGCATTTCCTGTTTCCTTTTTCCACCTGACAGCCGCAGCAGCTTCCTTCCCTCTTCTCTGTGTTTACATATGCACACCCACTCTGTCCTCCTATTGGTCATCGTCAAGGGACATGCTGTAGGATATTTCAGACTAGGTGAAACCATCCACTGTGAGGAGTTGGTGTGTTCTCCCTGTGTCCGCATGGGTTTCCTCCGGGTGCTCGGGTTTCCTCCCACAGTCCAAAAACACACGTTGGCGACTCAAAAGTGTCCGTAGGTGTGAGTGTGTGAGTGAATGTGTGTGAGAGTGTCTACGTTGCCCTCCAGGGTGTATTCCCGCCTTGCGCCCAATGATTCCAGGTAGGCTCTGGACCCACCGCGACCCTGAACTGGATAAGCGCTTACAGACAATGAATGAATGAATGAATTAAACCATCAAAAACTTCAAACATACTAGACTTTTTGTCGTCGGGAGTCCCAGGCACTACATCGCTGATCTTTGACTATGTCACACTGCACAACCTTTACTCGTCCCAGTGGAAAATAGTCGGAAACGACAAAATCGGGCCAAAATCGGGCCAAAATCGGGCCAAAATCGGGCCAAATTTGCGTAGTCTGATCCCAGCATTGGTAATAAGGCAACGCAATGCTGTTAACCTTCAAAGCTGAGAGTGACTGCTCCTAACGTCTGAAAAACACTCCAAGTAAGTGGACTACAACCTCTCTTCACACCCCCCCTGCCGCCTGAAAACATGTTTCTAAGCATCTCTTTCGAGGAAAATATATCCCAGGACCCTAATCAGAGCTCTGAAAGCCTAATGTGTTGCTACAGTACTTGACTGAATCATGTCCTTGTTCTTTTCTTTTCCCTTCTCCTATTTTTCCCTCCCACCCCCTCCATACAAATGTGTTTTATGCTGATATGAGACCCCCCCACCTCCCCCGAACCAACACCCCCACCCCCACCCCAACAGCCCAAAGGCATCGGGCAGCAGGACGCAGTGTCACTGCCACAGCAGAAAAACTGTTAAGCAGATTTACGCACACGCTTACTGCCGGGGAAAAAAAAAAAACCAGAAAGGATGACATTTTTCCTGTGCTGCCTGTGACGGGCTTAAGCAGGAGATGTCTCTTTTTCGCCCTTGCTGAATAAACGCTTTATAATGTAGAATCAAATGTTTGCCTCTCTCGCGCTACACCCCAAGGACCTCACAACTCACAGCAGGCATCTCCTGATGCAGAGAAACATGGGGCTCTGAGGGAGGGTGGGAGGGCACCAGATAGCGAGAGAGAGAGAGAGAGAGAGAGAGAGATAAGAAAACTCTTGGAAATATCACTCAAAATATATACTCATCCTTGACATGTGGGAAATCTCCTCAGTCCGTGGAATATACCTCAAGCCTCCCCTGACTCTTCATAAGTATCGCTCTGTAATTCAAACATCCAAAACATTAGGACCATCCCAATGTGGCCAAGGCAGCTGTAGCCAGGTAATAAATGATACTCGATAATCAGTGGTTTTAATGTTGTGGCTAGTCAGAGTTTTGTGTAGCACTGTAAGTACTTCTGTTAACACATAATCTCAGGAGAGAACTTACTATCCCTGTGCCATCAGAGTCTCTCTCTCTCTCTCTCTCTCTCTCTCTCTCTCTCTCTCAAGGGCAAAAGAGATGCTCTGGCCACATTTGCAGGGGAGACATGTGTCTGTATTTTTTTCCCTCCTGCTTGGGCCAGGTGTTGCATTCAGATTCCCCTTGAAAGTTGTCCTCTGTTATGCCCAGAGCCTTTTATTTCTTCTGGAAATTCATTTTGATGAAATGATGGCCAGTGCCAAAGCGCTAAAGGTGCAGCTGGAGGTGATATCATAAAAGAGGGAAGGAGCAACCTCGCTGAGCCTCGGGCTGAAGCTCATTTCCATCTCTCTCTCTCTCTCTCTCGCTCTCTCATATATAAATAAATAAATAAATAAATATCACTTTAGATAAACCCACAGTGTGATGTTGGAGGACAGCGTAGTACATCTGAATTCAATTAGTCACTCCAGAGGCACATTTAATTCCCCTTGTTCTTCTCCTTGTAGAAAAAAAATCCAAAGCTGGGAACCCACAGCAGAGAGTGGTTTAACCCTTTTCTCACTGTCAGCCTTGTTCCTCTGCACTGGACTCTACCTCTACCTCTCTCCCTCTCTCTCTCTCTCTCTCTCTCATGGGATGCACCCTCTAGAGAACAGTTCTCCACAGTACGCGTGCACACACACACACACACACAAAATCAGTGCCACATAGAGATAGTGAGAGTGGGTGAGTGAGAGAGAAGAGGGTGGGGACAGAGAGAGAGAGAGAGAGAGAGAGAGAGAGAGAGAGAGAGAGAGAGAGAGAGAGTAGATTAACTGTAAGTGGGAGCGTGAGAGGGTAAGGGAAAGAGAGACTGTGTAAAAAAGTAAACCTAGAGAAAATCAAAACAGAAGCAAGGGTTATAGAAGACTATCAGAGAGAATGAGAGAGAGAAAGAGAAAGAGAGAGAGAAGGGAGAGGAATATAAGATGAATGGAGAATCAGAAATTAAACAATACAGCCTGAAGAAGGATGGAGTAAAGAAAAAAAAGACAGAAGGAAGAAAAATGAGAAAGAAACAAAAAAAAGAAAGATGAGAAAAGGCTACCACCACTTGCTTTTTACTAGTTACCCACCCCACATTGAAGTTTTTTGGACTCCTAACTATTACTAGAATCAGTACTACTACTACTATTATTATTATTATTATTATTATTATACATTCATTCATTTATTGTCTGTAACCACTTATCCAATCCAGGGTTGTGGTGGGTCCGAAGCCTACCCGGAATCACTGGGCGCAAGGAAGGAACACACGCCAGTCCTTCACAGGGCAACACACACACACACACATTCACTCACACCTATGGACACTTTTGAGTCGCTAATCCACCTGCCAACGTGTGTTTTTGGACCGCTGGAGGAAAAAGGAGCACTCGGAGGAAACCCATGCAGACACAGGGAGAACACACAAAACTCCTGACAGACAGTCACCGGAGCGGGACTTGAACCCACAAGCTCCAGGTCCCTGGAGCTGTGTGACTGCAACACTACCTGCTGCGCCACCGTGCCGCCCTATTGTTATATTATTATTATTATCACCATCATCCTTGCTTTCATTATCCATTATCAGTACACATGCTCATAACAGCAGACCTATGTGACGTAAAGTGACCTTTTGTCAATAAATTGTAGTTTGACCAAAGGTGGATTTGACCTTTGCTTCCTCCCAAGGTTTCTTCCTCAGTTTTCCACTGCCACTGTCGCCCATGCATTGCTTAATGTTTCATATGGAAACTTTGTCTTTACTGGAGTTCTGTGAAGCTGCTTTGTGACTACATTAGTTGTGAAAGGTGCTATAGAAATCAATTTGATTTTATTTGATTTGATTAGACAGTAGAGATGAGGCTGAGTGAGGTGGTGAGGGTGGAGCAGCCCTGTGTGGAGAGAGAGAGATCTGGAGTGGAAAAGCACATTGTCAGGTATGATGAGCCCAGCACACAGCCCAACAGTCACTTCACCCCCCCACCACTCTCCCTCGTGTGTGAAGGTGGCTGCGCGTGTGGTCTCCAGGTCGGATGGAGGGCTGGGCTGCTGATGTAGATCAGCCCTGGCTTATTTGGCACTGAATGTGTGAAGATTCAGTCCCATCTGTAGAAACTAAGCTACACATCTTTATTTCTCTCCTCTCCAGATGTTGTCCCTAGTTATGAACACAGCTGGCTCTGCTCATATCCATCCATCCATCTATCTATCTATCCATCTATCCATCCATCCATCCATCCATCCATCCATCTCTATCTATCTATCTATCTATCTATCTATCTATCTATCTATCTATCTGACAGATAGATAGGATAATGTGGTTACAATAAATGAATGAATGAATGATACTGGAGTTTTCTAGCCCCCAATAAATGTAATTTTCTTTTTTTATTAATATCAGCATTTTAGGAACCCCTACAGACTTTGCAAGGTCACTGGACAGTACATATGTTAGCACTGTAGACATCACAATCCTTTGTCCATATCACCACTGTAAAGAAATCTGAGTCGTTTACATTTCATATCAAACCCCTGAATGTATTTAACTCAACTAATGAATTATGAAAACTTGTGGATTTTCCCTTCAATCAACAAACACTCATAATAAGCCATATTGAAAATGACTAGTTTTGAAATTGGACCAAATTGATGTCACACAACAGCATAGTGGCCTCATCTACAAATTCACACCCATCTGCGGGCACATCTGGAGAAGAACAGCTGTGTAGCTGAGGACAGGAACACTGCTCTCGATCTCAAACATGAGTGAGAATCATCTCACACTAACATACAACATTCAAACAGAATGATTGGGCTGGCTGTACATGTCACTGAATGCTGATATAGACCTAAACAAATAAACCTCACCCTGGCCTTAAAGCAACACTAGGTAGTATTTCTATCAGAGCTTCAAGCTCATTGTTATGCTTCACTGACCTCTAATGCAGAGAAGAGAGCCTCTGTCGTTGCTTCTCCGGGCTCAGCACTGCAGAAACTGCAGTATAACGATCTGTGACTGAGCTTATTCTTGTTGTCAAGGCAGAATGCAATCAAATCCTCACAGCAGTGTTCTAATATGGAGTGTAAATCCAGGCTGTTGCTGCAGGAAACATTGAGGTAATATATATAGAACCGGCCCATGGGTGTCTATACATTTATGAACCTGGACAGTGCTTTACTTGTTAAAGGATGCAAAGTGAAGAACCCCAAGGCACTGAATCAGGGTCAATCAAAAGGTCTGATCATTCTGTTTCTGGCAGCGGGCTGTTTCCTACTATAAAAGCACCAGGCTTGATTCGCTGTCCAGCATGTATTGATTCATCCAGGATGACTCTTAGAAAGTCAACGATCATGATTCATTCCTTTGCCTTGATGTTCTTCTCGCTTCTAGTCCAACTAGTCCAAGCACATTTGAAGAATAAGGATCCTGCCCTCCATTCTCCCACAAATCCACCACAGTGGAGTTTATGCTCAGCCCTAGCTTGTGCCCTTTGGATATCACCGCCTCAGCCCCGGATGCCCCAGCTCACCTGAATCCTTGCACGGTGACAGTACCTCCAGGCTATCTCCCCTGCTGAAACCCAATAGCTCTTGAAGTCTTTTCCAGCATATCAAGCCTATAATCAATAGCCTGACCAGGGGCCATCCTCAGCAGCTCCTCTTACACTAATCTCTCAGCCCAGAGTCCTAGCAACACACTGCTGGGGTGGCTTCCTAATCCTACTCCTCAGAGCCCAGAGGATAGGGGAGAAGGACTACAACCGGGAAAGGCTGAAGGTGCAAAAAGAATATGGTGATCATATTGTCAAATTGAACTCACAATGCGAAACATACCTACAGCATAGTTTGTAAAGGACCACCATGTAAAGGACAATCAAGGAGACAAGGCCTAGACAAGTCTTTGGAAACTGGAAACCCACCTCTTTGGTTTTTAAGAATCACACACTGACACATTAACTCATACACAGATATTTTTGCACAGCCAGTTTACCTACCAAGATGGGTTTAAGGGCTCCTGAGAGTCACCCAAGGTGGGACTTGGAACTTTCAACCCCAGGACCCTCGAGCCATGTGAGAGCGCCACTGCCTTTATTTATTGACTTTCTTATTTTCTTACGGTTTTGCCCCTGAAAGTGTCCTGGTTTCTCACTTCTGGGGAATCTGGACTGAACCATTCCACATAGCTAATGGTTCATTCCTGCTCTGGCTCCTCCCTTTTACAAGTACTCACACCTCCAACCATTCTGGACTGTCTTTTACATATACTACTCTCTTCATCGGGCCCTGAATTACAAAATCTGATTACTGAGCGTTTTGATCTTGTTGAGAGTTAATCTTGTTGGTCTCTCCTGATTATCCTTCTTTTTTTTTCCTGGACGTCGGTGTGGATTAGTCTGAACCCTTCTGCCTGTGTTTTGCTATGACTATCCCCCACTAAAGCTCCTTTGCACTTGCATGCTTCTAACATGTCTCCATTGTTCCAGAAAGACCCCCCACTGGCATGCAGATTCACTTTCTGCAAAGTCATCTGCAGACTTTGCAAATCACCACTTCCACACCAAGAGGGAATCACAAGGCTGATTGTTTTGCCACCAGAGTGAACAGTAATAGCGCAGAAGCTCCAGTCTCACACTGCGCCTCATCTTAACGATGACGATCAGGAAAAGGTGTTCATGTCGAGGTGTTTGCGTTCCTTGCAGCGTGACGCACGTCTGGGCTATGATTACCTGAAATGCTCACAATTTTAAAACAGTATGAAAGTGGTGGCTCCACTCAGGGTTTTCTCTTGAATCACACTTCTAAGCAAAAGAGTAACTAAAGGTGTTTGTGATCCAACAACAAACAGTGAGATTAATGACCGCAACACCTAGCAGAATGTTCAAGAGCCCTTGGTTTGCCAACTAAAATGGGATCACACTAGAGGACAGTTTAGCTAGTACTCTCCTCTCACAGGGTGTTGGACGCAGCAAAATAATACAAGCGATGGATCAGTACTTTCTCTCAGCACAACTTTTGGAGTGCAGGAAGATTGCAGAAGACTTTCTGTCTATTCCAGGAACAAACCAGAGTTGTCCACTACTGAGGACATCATTTTTGCCAAAAGGTCACAATAGGGGTCACATAGTTTGGAAGGACAAATTTTAAATTAAATCCCACAATGTTCCCAAATATGGTCAAGGTATGGATACAGTTAGATTTGTGGATTTCCTAAGACCCACGAGAGTGCCTCTAGTGGACGCTAGAGGATGGGCAACATGTTGCATGGCCTCAGTACCAATTGTTTCAGTCTGATAATAGGGTTTGTGTGTGAAAACCCAGGCACTCTGATAGGTCTTCTGCTCCCATATCCCATGCCCTACAGGATATGTGTGTGTGTGTGTGTGGTTGAATGTGGATGTGATTTCTGCCAGAGTCGCTTGCCTGTTTGCACGGACTAGTCTAATGCCACCGGTCACCAACTTTATGCTCCTGTGGGTGACCGCTGCTCTGTCCATCGTGGATGGTTTTGCCATCTTTGACCTAGTCCCAGTATGTATGTGACACAGACTACTAAGATTAAATGCCCGTACAACTTCTGAAATTTAATTTCCAATCCGTCTGGCACCCACTATCATGCCTTGTTCGAACTCATGATAAATCATGTCGCCTTGCCGTGAGCAAGCTGGCCCGTGTTCAGCCTCACTCACAAGATAACACCTCACAACCTGTACAGGTGTGGGTGTTCCTGAGATGTCCCCTGGGGTAATGTCACTCCATAATCAACTTGCATACTGTTATCACTTGACTTTCGGCATGTCACTGTATATGGCCAGTGGAGCTCATGAAATGGACAATGCGTGTAGCACCTTGTTATTTAATGATACAAAATAGGGCTATCATATCGTTTGTAATAATATCATCACAATTTTTGAAATGAAAAAAAGGAGAGTGACTTCAGTCTTATAGAGGTGGTTAATTAAATGTATAATAAACCAAGGTATTACGTAAAAAAATGAAAGAAGCCTATGACAACAGAAGTGAGAAACACAGCAAATCCATTTCACCACCTTGAGCTGAAACAAGCAAATAAACTCCACTGACTCAGCACAGCAACTACTCTGTATTTGTTTTATTATTTACTGTGAAGCTTTAAGGTTACTTTTTGTATCATTGTTAACATTTGCTGTTTATATGCACACACATTTTTTTTTGCATGTTGGTTGTGTGGTAGATTTATATGCTACATTATTTTTATTATTGTTATTAAATGTATTTTTCAGTGTTCTGTCATATCACCAAGAATACCGTTATCGCTAAGTACCCTGAAATATCGTGGTATTATTTTAGGGCCATATCGCCCACCCCAAAACAAAATCAGTTTTAAAACTGAATTTAGAGATCCTTGTCTCAATGTTGTGAAAAGTTGCAGATGACAGTGGTATGGGAATATCAGTAAGTGACCAACACACTCGACAAGAACCTTCAGTGTTCTACTAGAACCCCTATATTTTGCCTTGTAAAATCTTATCCCAAAGAAACTACAGCACATTGTAATAGTATATCCCCTGACCTTGTCCCATAGCAATGTGGACCCTAACCAAGGCTGTGGCAGAAAGCTGGGCAGGCTAATTCACTTCCAGCAAACTCAGTCCACAGAGACCTTCTCCTACTCTTACACTCGTATGTTCTGGAATGGCTCAGTCGTCATGCCATGTCAACTACAGCTCGCACCTCATGGAATAAGCTTCTATGTTAAGGGACCATTTTGCTGAGTGTACTTGAGTGACATTGCCTATTTACAGGAACAATTCTGTCGTACTTTAATCCACCAAATATATATAATATATATACCAAGTATACTTGGGGTAAGCTCACCGGTAGTGTAGTCCAAATATCTTGAAAGTATTATTTTATTTCCCTTTAAAATGAAATATTCTACCCTCATCAACAACCTGTGTGGTGTTAATGAAACAATGCAGTGAGGTTGATATGTTGGTGTGGTAGTATGAGTGGATCAGACACAACAGTGATGCTTGAGTTTTAAAACCCTACAATGTCACTGCTGGACTGAGAAAAATCTGAGATACCCAGCCGACAGCATCACGTGTCCACTGATGAAGGACTAGAGGACAACTAACACACACTGTGCAGCAACAGATGAGCTTCTATCTCTGACTTTACATCTACAAGGAAAAACAACGAGGTAGAAGTGCCTAATAGAGTTGACAGTGAGTTGTATAAAAGCTCCAGCAGTACTGCTGGGTCTGATCCGTTTGTGTGTTTAGGTACAAAGAACCTACCTCTAAATGCTTTTTACTCAACAATTTCACTTCAGTCTTTGTTATCACTCCAAAATAAACAGGCAGCTATATTACTGTGGTTTTGAAGAGGAGAATCTGTGTTGTTATTGGCTATTCAGTAGTGTGCAGGATTCAAAATATAGTCTGAAGCATATGACCATTTTACTGTCCACCTTGTCCCTTATTTTCACAACTTTGTGTAGTTTTGATGTGATAAGATCACACCCAAGTTATTGCATTGTTGTGTCATCGTGTTGAGTGAGTAATGCCCTTTATTCTCTTTTGCTGGGGGCGTGTAGCACGATCCTGTCTCCGTTGCATGCCCACTCCAGACAGGTCTATCTGGACCAGCCACAATGCGTATATGCTGGTTATGACTGTGACATCACAATTCACAAATTCTATGGTTGAATTTCCATATATGGACTGGGGCATGAACAGTGAGACCCTGCACACTTCAAGTCTAACATGAACCTCACACACACAGCTAATCCAGCTTTTGTCATCTGAATATCAGGACCCGGGTGAGGTAGAACCAGAGCAAATCTCTGGGAAATACAGCCATACACTTAAGTTGAACTGTTACATGTGCAGACTATAAAATCTTTGACAGAGGGTTTGTTGATCACTTGATTTTGTAATCTCCACAAAAAAAAAAAAAAACCCTGCTGGTCCAACACAAATACTTAATGTCTTAAAAGTCACTCAGATGTGACTTCATTCAGAACACGGTGATGAATGAATGTGTGATTAGTCCCTCTGCCTTCACTTACCCCTCCAGCACCTACCTTCAGCTTATAAGCTCCACCCCACTGACAGGATTGGTTCCTTGGGTTTGTAATGTAAGAAACTCTCACAGTCATAATCCATGTATTTGAGATTTTAGTTTGAAAGTGGAAATACTCAGCGATGGCACAGCCCTTTTATTCACCAAGGATACACATCGTATAGAGCAGTGTTTCTCAACCCTGGTCCTGGAGGAGCCCTGCCCTGCACATTTTACTGGTTTCCCTGCTCCCAGCACACCTGATTCAACTAATCAGCTCATTAACAAACTCTTTCAGAGTTGTAGTGGGTGGGATCAAGCAGAGAAACCACTAAAATGTGCAGGGCAAAGTGCTTCCAAGACCAGGGTTGAGAAACACTGTTCTAGAATATAAACAACACCTCAAGGACATGCTAACAAGGTTAAACCCTTGAATTCCACTGAAACGGGGCCCTTAATGGCTTTTAAGGGGTTTTAACTAAGGAAAAAAGCTTACATAACCACAATAATAAAAGCAGAAATTTGTGCTAGCGTCTGAAGCTGGCCCCAGGTGTGGTCAGCACGATGCTGTTGAGGGGACTAAGCTCATACCTCTATCTGCAACAGAGCCTCTTCTCTCTGACGCAGAACCTCCACGTCCTCTTCGCTGATCTCGGACAGAAAGGCCTGCTGTCCCTCTCCCTCCACAGCCTCTGCCGTTCCAAAGGGCGCACCTTCCTCACACAGCTCTGTGAAGGGGGTTGGAGGAGTCTACACACACACACACACACACACACACACACACACACACACACACACACACAAAACAGTGTTAATTTTGTTAATCCTATGAAGATATATATTTGTTGATGATCTATTTTTTCACAAAAAAATTGGACAACAAGTAAAAACTGAACAATAATGTGAAAGACTGATAAATGACCTGTTATTTCTGATTGAACATCTGTCACAAGGAAATAAAACTCTGTCTGTTTACTGTTTAAGGGGTGAAAATACACAAAGCAGTGATTCCTTGGGAGTCATTTTTAGAGACAAGGAGTTGACTCCCAAAGAATTGTTTCTTCAAGTGTCATCCGGGATGTCTGAGAGTGACTGGTATCAACTGCTGGCCAATGATTCATAGAGTTGAAACTCTTGGAGTCGACTCAGTCTCGTTTGCAGTGCACTTTGAATTTAAAATGTTAATGTTAAATAAATGCGCAAAGTTTTTGAACAAAAAAAGTGACAATTATCCTTCCTTTTGATGTTAATGTTTTTATTTAATGGACTAAAACTAAGATATTTGTAATTTTTGTCGACTAAATCTAGACTAAAACTAACAACAGTTAAATGTCTAAAATGAGACTAACACTAATACATATTTAGTCAAAAGACTAATGCTGTGGGCAGCTGAGGCCTTGAGGTTAGAGAAGTGAGCTAGAGGCCGGAGGATTGCGGGTTCAATTCCTGGGACCAGCAACAAAAAGATTCATGTTCATGGCTAAAGTGGCCTTGAGCAAGGCACCTAACCCCCAAACTGCACCCTAGGCACCAAGGTGGTTTGCAGCCCCCTGCTCCAGTTGTGTGTGTGTTAACTGCCCCTAGTATGTGTGTAAAATCGCTCACTAGTGTGTGTTTGTGTGTTCACTACCACGGAGGGATCAAATGCAGAAGCAATTTCCCAAAGGGGATCAATAAAAATGTTTCTTATTCTTCTTGTAAAAGTGTGCCCTATTCACTATACAGTGCATTACACAGCCAACACACTGACACACACAAAAATAAAGACAAATGAGTTTATAAAAGAACACTGAGAAACTCCAGCTGTTCACAGATATCCGCCTCTGTTCTTTTCAACTGTGAATCATCAGATCAGAAGCTCTGAGAACATATTCAGACCCCCACCAAAAACCACTGAAAAACCACAATAACATCCTGTCTACGAACAGGAACACACTTCTAATACTTTCCCCACGTAGCTTACTTTAGTTACACTGCACTTGGCAGAACTTCGCAGCAAACCGAGGATGCGCTATGTGGGAGTTGGTCACCGAGAGCAGCACATTGATTTGCTCCTGTTTATTTATTTTTTTTCCTCCTCTCCTAATTGCATATGTATGACATGGGAGGCCTGAGGCGTGTTATTGTTTTTCGCTCTTCACTGGGTGACTCACTGTATTCCATTTCTCTCTCCATCTCAGAATTAGCACAGCTAATAGGCTGCAGCTCACTCCAGCACAATGACACTGAAGAGCTCCATCTCCTCAGGGCTCTGAAAAGTTCTTCCCACTCCTTTAAAGACGCTGTCTGCTCACAGCACAACACTCAGTCTGAGCATATTTACCATACGTACAGAGCAGTCTGTCTACAGACGGACCCCGGGTTACTCTCTCTGATCCGTCCACCCACCCGCTGGACCTTCCAGTCCATTCTGCTGAGAGCGGATGCAGGGATATATTACACTCCTCCAAATCTGGACATCCGGAAAGAGCAGTAGGTAAAAGGCTGTATGACGAAGAGGACAATTACCCGTTCTCAACAATGAATAGATCTTTATGGTGACCAATCATTCATTCATTCGTTTATTTCTGTAATTGTTTGAGGTGGCAATGGAGAAAAGCCGGGGCAGTGCTGCTAGAGTTTGTAAACCCCTCTAGCTACTAGCTACAGTCTAGCTACTGTAACTGACTTTACATCTACAAGGTGGACCAATGAGGTATGTGGACACAGAATGGACACTAGAGTTTAAAAACTCCAGCAGCACTGCTGTGTCTGATCCACTCTACACCAGCACAACTCACACTAACACACCACCACCACGTCAGTGTCACTGCAGCGCTGAGAATGACCCACCACCCAAATCATACCTGCTCTGTGGTGGTCAATTAAGGGTCTTGATCATTGAAGATCAGGGTGAAATGAGGATAAGAATGTATGCAGAGAAACAGGTGGACTACAGTCTGTGATTGTAGAACTCCAAAGTGCTCCTGTGTGAATTTTTAAATTTATTTTTAAATATTACTTAATATTTGTTCTGTTCCATTTTTGTAATATACAAAGTTTGGCTACATTGTAAATGAGGGTCAGTGTACTATAAAAAAATGATTGATTGAGCCTTGAAAAATGATTTTAGTCTTTTCCTTCTGTCTTTGGGGTCAGACCATGTCAAATTTTGCCTTAGAAATCAACAAAACAGCAAGGAGAAGACACACAAGAGTAAAGAGCTCCCTGTGGACTGTTTCCACCTTTCTTTTGTTTCTGTTGTACAAACGTCACTGAGCTTTTGATGGAACACAGCAAATGGAACCAGCTTCATTTGACGTTCTGTTCTTTCACTTGATTTTTAACAAGTGGGTGGAAACGTAGCTCGTCTTTTTATTATGTATCACCACAACAATACGAAAACTGCCTTTTCCACCGCTTTGGACAGCGATGATTCATTTGTATTCTGGCCTCTATGACGTTATCGGTACTCCACTGGTCAGCTGAGCAGTAAACACATCTTCCTCTTACTCTGTAAATCACAGAAAATTAGCCCGAGAGAATGGAACAAACAGAAATTCCAAACCATTAGAAACCATTAAAATACCGTAACTTGATTACCACCCCATCAAAAGTAGCCTTCCAAGTATTGAGCAGCATTTTGGTGCTAAACAGCTGATTTCTTTTCACTTAGCCAGCTCCATCACTGCTGATAGCTTCTACCAAGCCCATTAGTATGCTCTTAATTATCATCAGCACCACAGGGAGGACATCTACAGCTCTGAAAAATACTCACTTTCAGTTCAACTCACTTTCATAATCAGTTGTGGGTATTTAAGTCTGAACCAAAATATCACTGCAATTTGACTTATTTCATTTGATATTATTACATTATTATGACTTACTATACATTTATTAATATATTATAATGCTCTTCCAGTTTCTCACCACATTGTGCTCACAATCTATTCCAAAGTTACAATAGCTACGTGACCTTATCTAAAAACAACAGCCTACACTATATGTCCAGGTATTTGTAGAAAACTGTTACTTTAAAACATTCAGCTACTAAATAAGTGCACCTACGAACAACCACACTGGAGCAGCTACAAATAAGCCTAAGGTCACCATGCTCAATGTAACTATGGGCAAATACAGAAAATTTATACTCCAATTCTACCAGGCTATAGCAAACTTTAATAAGAACTACCAAACCACACAGAGTATAACCAAACTACTGCAGGAACTACCCAACCTACAGCAAGAAATTCCAAACCGTACCTATTACCACAAAATTACTGCAGGCAAACCAATAAAAATACTAATAACCACCAAACTACAGCAGGAAAAACAAAACCTGCAGCAAGAACCACAGACCACTGCTAGTACCACCACACTACAACAGGAACTACAAAACCTACAGGAAGGAACTACCAGACCAAAGCTAGAACACCACACTACAGCGGGAACTATAAAAAAGTGTCAAGAACTTCCAAGCCATAGCTAGTCCCACTGATATACAGGGGTTGGACAACGAAACTGAAACACCTGGTTTTAGACCACAATAATTTATTAGTATGGTGTAGGGCCTCATTTTGCAGCCAATACAGCGTCAATTCATCTTGGGAATGACATATACAAGTCCTGCACAGTGGTCAGAGGGATTTTAAGCCATTCTTCTTGCAGGATAGTGGCCAGGTCACTACGTGATGCTGGTGGAGGAAAACGTTTCCTGACTCGCTCCTCCAAAACACCCCAAAGTGGCTCAATAATAGTTAGATCTGGTGACTGTGCAGGCCATGGGAGATGTTCAACTTCACTTTCATGTTCATCAAACCAATCTTTCACCAGTCTTGCTGTGTGTATTGGTGCATTGTCGTCCTGATACACGGCACCGCCTTCAGGACACAATGTTTGAACCATTGGATGCACAATGTGCAATTAATGAAGATTGGCCACCAGACTGGTCCAGTTTAGCCATGAAACCTCCCACACTAAAATGACAGGTGTTTCAGTTTCATTGTCTAACCCCTGTATATTAGGAACTACCCAACCTATAGCAAGTATAACTAAACCACAGCTGGTACCACCAAGCTCTATACCACACAAATGACACAGACAACCCAACAAATAAATATTAAATCTAGCTTTTGGACACAAAGTGTGTATTTGATATAAACAGCCGTACAATCAGTTCAGCTCAGTACAGCTGTAAAATCAGCTCAGTGACGTTTGTACAACCTGTTCTGATCAAAGCAAAAACCAAATCAGATTGCTCCCCTGCCCTGGTCATCAGTCGGTCATCAGATGTTTATTCACTAAAATGTAATGAATGGAAAAACGACTTATTTCGCTTTTTTGTTTCTGTCGATATTTCTTTATCGCGCATAATGTTTGCAAATGTTTTGGATGGAAACCCAACTAGTGTGATACTGTATCAGTGTGTATCTTATGAGGGAATGTCACCAAAGGCCTACAGCGATGTTTCTAAATCTAGTGTATTCTCCAGTACAGACGCGGGGAAAATATACTGGAGCAGCATCCACAAACCATGGGCCATGTAATGAATATAGGACTTTCAATTTTGGTTGAAACACCACTCTAGCTCATACCAGTGGTATTGCACTTCCATTACTCTGGTACACTCCACTTTGGGTAGCAGGAACATAGGCTCATGTGTTGCAGCTCCGGAGCATCTGGTTTTGTTATATGTTGTTCTGAGGGGATGATACAAGCTGTGGGAGTACAGCTGAGAGCACCTGTCTACAACGGATCCACATTAAAGCAGCCGAGTTCTGGACAAGAGCTTCCGTTCGAGTCAACAGAGTAATTGGAAGCAACAGCAACAGCTGAAATGATGGAAGCAAAATCAAAGTAACACACACACACACACACACACACAAAATGCCTTGGAGTAATTGTGTGTTCTGCTCGGTGGATCACTGCCAGCTAGATTAAGAGTGCAGAGGAAAGAGGTGATCATCTCCTGGATGTGATCCAGTCCTAAAAAACATGAACTGTTCTCGCACAACAACACATTATATACTGCAGCTTAAACTGCGGAGGTTCATTTCCATTCTCCAGCGCACAGGTCTGAGAAGCCTGGGCCGGGGGCTAACAGAACTGGGACGTCTCAGAGAAACGTGGCTGGCCGTATCCTCCAACAGCACGAGACCCTTCCCTGCGGAAACATTTCTGTACAAATTGGAGTCGGTTTGATGATACACTCCCAGATTGCCTGCGCAGATACCGGCCCGCTTCCCCGCTTTGATCTCCAAGAAACGCGACTCAGGTGGAGCTCGGCAATCAAAACAGGCGCAGCGACAGCAGCTGAGGCTCTACAAACGACTCCGCCGCATCGTTCTGATCTCAGCGTTTGTGTTTTAATGCGAGCACACGTTGCCGTTTGATGGCCCTCGCTGCTGGGAGTTTAGTGAGAGGAGACTGTGAATGCGAGGGAGGCAGGAGGCAGCCACAGGTGACACAGCTGCACATGAAAAAACAGACGACGTCTCCAGACGCTGAGCTGAGGAGTATGGAACGGCAGAAAAGAGAGAGTGTTTTTGAAGCACAGCTGCAGGCTGTATCTGAGCTGCCATGTCTACATCACAGGTGCATGACAGTCGAGGAATTCAGAATTCGGAATTCAGATGTGCTGTTTCTTGGAGTGACAACCCAACTCCAAATTTTTTATTTATTTATTTTTTCTTGTGTCAGTCTGACTGGCTATGAGAGTATGCAATTTATACATTATAAAGAGACATATACTAACACACACAGCCTAGTTTTGCCAGACATTTTTGGTTGTATAAGTTTGTCATACAGGCTTCTTCAAGAATTTCAACAATGGGAAGGCAGGGTCCAAAATACATCCCCTCCTCTGGTGCTTCATACCAATGTCTATGTTTACATGTGGTTTTTATTCAGTGATATTTTCATAGAGAAAATATGGGGCAGAGCTAATAATTATTATAGTTTTCTTTTTGTCGTTGTGTTTGTAAAATTGTTTTTGCACATTATTTTTTAAGAAATTATCAGGATTCAATTTGTAGTATCAATTAGTCTTTTATCTTTCATCATCCTTATTCATTTTAGCTAGAGGTTCATTCTAAATTTTTCTAAGACTGGAAATATCAAGGCTTCTGCTACTAAAACTAAATAAATTAATACATGTAAAATAAATAAATAAATAAAAATGCCTCAGCTTCATAATCTTTTCCACCACAATGTTCAATACTGTAGTCGTCTGATTATTTCAGGAGTTTGAATACGGTTGCGAACTATATTTAAACTCTGTGAGGACTGTACTTTAATAGAGTTTGTCAAAGCCGAGAAACGAAGTGGCACCAAGCTAACGAAGCCATATGAAGCACATGTTGAATACGGTCGTAAGTGGGGGCTTGTACCAGGACAGCTGAATTTGAGAAACATTCAAACCACTGTATATCTTCACACTACTTTACATTTAATATTACAATAACATTTCAAGCAATTGAAACGACAAGGACTTCAACCAAACTGAGTTTTAGCTGCTGTCTGCAGCTATGGCAAAAGAACCAGGCACATGTGTGTTTCAACAAAGTTCTGATTTTGGTCAGTCACTCAATCAGTTCTCTAGGTGGTCTGGCATTAATAATGCACCAAGGATTGCTGCAAAACTCTGCGTGCAGTTATGTCTCAGGCAGATATGGGTGGTCTGATTAGACACTGGTTCTTGCCACAAGAGCGTGTAAAATGCTTCCCCTACTGCCCTGTATAAAGGCTCACTGAGGCTACTTTCGGGTTGCGTACCTCTTGGTGAGAGATTGCTGGCTGCTAGACATGGCTCTACAACACACTGAAAGACATTTTGCCCAGTTGATCGACTTTGAAATGGGACGCTTCATTGGACTAAGAGCACCAGGATGATCATTTCAATAAATATCTTGCAATCTAGGGCACTCTGAGCAAGCTGTTAGGAAGTGTTGGGAGCACTGGTGTAGTGAATGAGAAACTTAGGCTGCTACCGACTGGAACCGTATCGTCTTTAGCAATGAATCCAGGTCCTGTCTGGGTTCCAATGATGGTCAGGTTCAAGTATGGAGGCCTCGTGTTGAGCACTTCGTTCTTGCCTTTGCTGTGGAGTGACACACTGCCTGAAAAGGGACACTAACAGCTCAGTGCAAGACATCGTTAAGCCCAAACACAGCAAGTGCTTCCCAGGAATGTATCCACCAAACTGCAACAACCTTGTCCTGCCCGGTCACAAGATTTATCGGCAATCAAGCATTTATGGGATCACCTTGGATGCCAGCTTCGGCAACCTACGAGTGTGCAGGATGTACAGGCCCAGCTGCAACATCTGTGGGCAAATGCATCGTACATACCTGTATGCCTCCTTGGCCAACTGTATATTGTATCACATCTTAGAGGGTATGATTATGACCTTACATATGTAACTACTATGTATTTCAACAGCAGCATAGAGCTCTGTGGACATTTACAGAGATTGTCACCTCTCAGAACTCTCCAAACTGCGGAAAAGTCTTGTTTACAGTATACGCTTTTTAAAAAAAGCTCTGGTTCCGCCTGTCTGTCAGGTGTCTTTCACTGTAATGCTTTATATCTTATAGCTGGATAAGCTGCTCTGAAATTTACTGTCCCGGCTGATAGATCAATCATATTCTGCCAGAGCACACACCCATAAACACATACACACACATACCGCAGAGTCACAACTGTTTTTCATTGTCTTGATCTGTAATATCACACAGTGTATATAATCTCACACACGCAGCCCTACAACTCAAAGGCATTCTCCATTGCTGTATATTTAAAAGCAGCATGCTATGATAAAGATGCTACTCAGACCAGACTAGTTCATTATACAATGATTTCTGGGCAAGAGAATGTAAATGTAGCACTGTCACAAATGTAGCACTGTCACTGACGTATTCCACTACGTCAAAACTATAAATATATCGATTTGCATTTTTGTGGTCGGCTCATTAATTCACAGATTGAGGAACCTTCTTCTCCACCATGATACACACTGTTCTCTAATAACCTGTTTCAGCCTCACAGGTGATGTGATAACGGCTCGGAGAAAGCTGCGCAATCCACAGAAAACACGTAAACATGCTCATGCTCCTATTTGTTTTTGGTTTGGTAGTTCTTGATGGAGGGTTTGTAGTTCTCGCCTGGTACTTGGTGGAATAAAGGTTCTGTAACAGGGAAACAAAGTTTTCAGCCAAAACTTAATGGAAATATTCAGTAATATTCATCTAACAGATAGCACCAATTTTTTGGCATTTATTTTTTAATGGAAAACACATTTTGTTTGGATTATGAATGTGTGTGTGTGTGTGTGTGTGTGGTCAGGGGAGCTCACTCAGTCTGTGTTTGAGTGCTGGAGTGTAGTTATTGCTGTACCTCTGTGGTACGAGGCATCATACTTGATGTTACTGATCTGAACAGTGGACTGAATGAGCTCAGGCAAACACTCAGGGGAATAAACGTGGTGCAACACACAATAAAGAAGTGCTTTATACAAAGATATGAGACACAAACACAATTAAAGGAAATATTATGTATTATATAATTGTTTATGATCTTATGCTTTACTTTATCATTTTTATGGCTCATTTTATAGATTAATGATCTGTTTATTTGTTTTAATGTGAATTGTAAAGCACTGTGAAATGCCTACAGGTATAAAATATATTATATGAAGATGTTCATTTAAAATTTCACTTCAATAGGTCACATGACCCTTGAGGACATTCATTTATTTCTATATTTCATTATGTTTTGGAGCCAACACATTTCTTTTTGCAGCGCTGTATCCACTCACCTGTTTCCGGTCATGTTGCACAGGCGGGAGCAAGGCCCTTGAGCGATCTGCAATTTTCTGATGAGAAAAGACAAATGAGATCAGTATGCAAATGAGACGAAGAGAAATCAACACAACAATCCAAGCAGAGACAAAGTGGAAATCATTTCCTGCTGACTGGACAGCCGGAGCCTAAAGGCCAGAGAAATGGGTTCAATCCACTGAGTGGGGAGAGAAAGAGTGAAGGAACAGCAGGGCTGAACAACACCTAGTCTCCAACTGCTTGCTGCGTACCAGTATGTCTACCTGCCACTCCAGGTGTGCCTTTGTGTGTGTGTGTGTGTGTGTGTGTTCATGTTGTGGTGTTTTCACCTTCTGCAGTTCTCCGTAGCGCTGCACTGACTCGGACAGCTCCGTCTTCAGCCTCGTCAGACGCAGGCGGTCTTGCTGCCGAGGGAAAACCAATTGCTTAGTGAATAAAATCAACACAGAATGAAATGTCTGCCTTATTTAATCCATTACACAATCCATTCAACTCCATAATGCTTTTCTCTGTCACTGTAGGTTAGTCCTCTTCTGCTGCTCATGCCGTACATTACTGGGGATGTGTTTAGAGATTCTGCCTGATGCACAGTGACATGCAGCGCAGAGCACTGAGTCACAAGGCTGCATGAGATGCTGCCAGGATTCTGGATTAAGCTCAGGCCTGAAATAACTCATTCACCACTGATTCATCGCTGAAAATCCTAGACAGTTCATGACTCAGGTAAACATGATCCACAGTGCTCTGTAAACCCAGACAGAACGATAGACTAGGGCCACGGGTGCAGGCCGGGAGCGCAGTGAAAAGAAAGGGAATCTTTACCCGTGAGGAGCCGCTGATGATGTCCGAGAGCTGTTTGATGAGCTGACTTGTGCTTGTAATTACTTTGTTGGTTTGCTGCTGTGTGGAGTGTCTGGAAAAGATGAGAGAGAGAGTGAGAGAGTGAATGAGAGGGAGAGAGAGAGAACCGTTCAATGCTATGAACTGAGTCAAATGACTGCAAACATGGCATCTATCTCGAGGTGTCAGATCCCCCAGTCCGGCCGGCCCTGTGTAGATTAGCCTCAGTCAGTTAAGTGAGTCAATATTAATGACTGTGTAACACAAGAAACTGGCTGTGGAGTGTCTGTTGTAGTGAGGTTCAGTTGTAGTGAGGGTCTGTGCAGCAAGAGTCTTTTGTAGTAAGGGTCTGGATAGTGAGGGTCTGTGTAGCGAGGGTCTGTTTAGCGAGGGCATGTGTAGCAAGGGCCTGTGTAGTGAATGTCTGTGTAGCGAGGGTCTGGATAGCGAGGGCATGTGTAGAGAGGGTCTGTGTATCGAGGGTCTGTGTAGTGAGGGTCTATGTAGCGAGGGTCTGTGTAGCGAGGGTCTGTGTAATGAGGGTCTGTGTAGCGAGGGCATGTGTAGAGAGGGTCTGTGTAGCGAGGGTCTGTGTAGCGAGGGTCTGTGTAGTGAAGGTCTGTGTAGTGAGGGTCTGTGTAGCGAGGATCTGTGTAGCGAGGGTCTGTGTAGAGAGGGTCTGTGTAGCGAGGGTCTGTGTAGCGAGGGTCTGTGTAGTGAAGGTCTGTGTAGCGAGGATCTGTGTAGAGAGGGTCTGTGTAGCGAGGATCTGTGTAGTGAGGGTCTGTGTAGTGAGGGTCTGTGTAGCGAGGGTCTGTGTAGCGAGGATCTGTGTAGCGAGGGTCTGTGTAGCGAGGATCTGTGTAGAGAGGGTCTGTGTAGCGAGGATCTGTGTAGTGAGGGTCTGTGTAGTGAGGGTCTGTGTAGCGAGGGTCTGTGTAGTGAGGGTCTGTGTAGAGAGGGTCTGTGTAGTGAGGGTCTGTGTAGAGAGGGTCTGTGTAGAGAGGGTCTGTGTAGCGAGGATCTGTGTAGAGAGGGTCTGTGTAGCGAGGATCTGTGTAGTGAGGGTCTGTTAGTGAGGGTCTGTGTAGAGAGGGTCTGTGTAGCAAGGGTCTGTGTAGTGAGGGTCTGTGTAGCGAGGGTCTGTGTAGCGAGGGTCTGTGTAGTGAGGGTCTGTGTAGTGAGGATCTGTGTAGTGAGGATCTGTGTAGTGAGGGTCTGTGTAGTGGGGGTCTGTGTAGTGAGGATCTGTGTAGTGAGGGTCTGTGTAGTGGGGGTCTGTGTAGTGAGGGTCTGTGTAGTGAGGGTCTGTGTAGCGAGGGTCTGTGTAGCGAGGGTCTGTGTAGAGCGGGTCTGTGTAGCGAGGGTCTGTGTAGCGAGGGTCTGTGTAGCGAGGGTCTGTGTAGTGAAGGTCTGTGTAGTGAGGGTCTGTGTAGCGAGGATCTGTGTAGCGAGGGTCTGTGTAGTGAAGGTCTGTGTAGTGAGGGTCTGTGTAGCGAGGGTCTGTGTAGTGAAGGTCTGTGTAGCGAGGGTCTGTGTAGCGAGGGTCTGTGTAGCGAGGGTCTGTGTAGTGAGGGTCTGTGTAGAGAGGGTCTGTGTAGCGAGGGTCTGTGTAGCGAGGGTCTGTGTAGTGAAGGTCTGTGTAGCGAGGGTCTGTGTAGCGAGGATCTGTGTAGCGAGGGTCTGTGTAGAGCGGGTCTGTGTAGCGAGGGTCTGTGTAGCGAGGGTCTGTGTAGTGAAGGTCTGTGTAGTGAGGGTCTGTGTAGCGAGGATCTGTGTAGAGAGGGTCTGTGTAGCGAGGATCTGTGTAGTGAGGGTCTGTGTAGTGAGGGTCTGTGTAGAGAGGGTCTGTGTAGCGAGGGTCTGTGTAGCGAGGATCTGTGTAGCGAGGGTCTGTGTAGCGAGGATCTGTGTAGAGAGGGTCTGTGTAGCGAGGATCTGTGTAGCGAGGGTCTGTGTAGTGAGGGTCTGTGTAGAGAGGGTCTGTGTAGCGAGGGTCTGTGTAGCGAGGATCTGTGTAGCGAGGGTCTGTGTAGAGAGGGTCTGTGTAGAGAGGGTCTGTGTAGAGAGGGTCTGTGTAGCGAGGATCTGTGTAGAGAGGGTCTGTGTAGCGAGGATCTGTGTAGTGAGGGTCTGTTAGTGAGGGTCTGTGTAGAGAGGGTCTGTGTAGCGAGGGTCTGTGTAGTGAGGGTCTGTGTAGCGAGGGTCTGTGTAGCGAGGATCTGTGTAGCGAGGATCTGTGTAGCGAGGGTCTGTGTAGCGAGGGTCTGTGTAGTGAGGATCTGTGTAGTGAGGATCTGTGTAGTGAGGGTCTGTGTAGTGAGGGTCTGTGTAGAGAGGGTCTGTGTAGAGAGGGTCTGTGTAGCGAGGGTCTGTGTAGCGAGGATCTGTGTAGCGAGGGTCTGTGTAGCGAGGGTCTGTGTAGCGAGGGTCTGTGTAGCGAAGGTCTGTGTAGTGAGGGTCTGTGTAGCGAGGATCTGTGTAGTGAGGGTCTGTGTAGAGAGGGTCTGTGTAGCGAGGGTCTGTGTAGCGAGGGTCTGTATAGAGAGGGTCTGTGTAGTGAAGGTCTGTGTAGTGAGGGTCTGTGTAGTGAGGGTCTGTGTAGCGAGGATCTGTGTAGTGAGGGTCTGTGTAGTGAGGGTCTGTGTAGTGAGGGTTTGTGTAGTGAGGATCTGTGTAGTGAGGGTCTGTGTAGTGAGGATCTGTGTAGTGAGGGTCTGTGTAGTGAGGGTCTGTGTAGTGAGGGTCTGTGTAGCGAGGATCTGTGTAGCGAGGGTCTGTGTAGTGAGGGTCTGTGTAGTGAGGGTCTGTGTAGCGAGGATCTGTGTAGTGAGGGTCTGTGTAGTGAGGGTCTGTGTAGTGAGGGTTTGTGTAGTGAGGATCTGTGTAGTGAGGGTCTGTGTAGTGAGGGTCTGTGTAGCGAGGGTCTGTGTAGCGAGGGTCTGTGTAATGAGGGTCTGTGTAGTGAAGGTATGGATAGCGAGGGTCTGTGTAGCGAGAATCTGTGTAGAGAGGGTCTGTGTAGTGAAGGTCTGGATAGTGAGGGTCTGTGTAGAAAATGTCTGTATGAGGGTCTTGATAGTGAACGTTTGTGTGGTAAGACTTTGTCAGTGAGACCTTCTATCCAGGAGTTAAAAGGTATGTTAGCAACATTAACTCAAGTTGGAACAAGTGTAGGGTCAAGGACAGTACAGCAGTAAATGCATTGTATGTAACTAACTGTTATTAATTATGTAGAGCATAATAACTATAACTAGACTTCTTGGGAAAAGCAGACCTAACCATCAAGGTACACCTTCTACAGAGAGAGAGGGAACAGACAGTGAAGGTGTGAAGGTGAACAGGAGGAGTCTGGGAAGGAAGGGATAAAAAAGGAAACAGATATAAGGCGAAAGCTAAAGGAACATTATTTCCAGTGTAAAGTAGGACGGGTGGGGGAGGGGTGGTGCTGGAGGAGTCCGGGGGGGTCAGAGGCTCCTGAGCAAATATAATCTTCTGATAGAAATGCATTGTTCTCCTCAGGCGGAGGGAGGTTGTGGATAAGGCCATTGATTTAGTGTCTGCGCTCAGTACTCTCTGATCCCTGCCTTTAAAAAAGCAGCACAGTGGGCCGGCCACAGAGCCCGCTGCTCCCCAGAGATACGCAGCACACAGTGCGGAGACCACCTCTCCCTCAAATATTGATTTAAAATGGAGGGCGGAAAGGAGGCATTGGGAGGGAGAGCGGAGATGACTCCAGTGGGGTTCGGTATGATGGGCACGTCACTGTCACTCTCAGGGGCTCAGCAAAATAGAGCGACCCAAAGCTCGCTCAGAGCACCAGACACAGGCGTGAACCCAAGGGGAAATCACTCAGTCAATGCTTTACCTCCCCTCATTGTTTCTCAGCTCAACAGTTGGGAGCAATGCTAGACACGACCTGGTGGGATTGTGCTACACATATGTTTCCCCTTATTTCAGACAGAGGGTCAGTTGTATTGTATGTGGACCATGAGTTGACCACATACTAGGCCCTGGGAAGACTGTGTCTGTGCTTCCGTTCTCATGAGGTGGTTCTGGTGGGCTTTTTTTACACGTATATTTCCAACATACATTCAGTGGCCAACATGGAGTATTGTGCACATTTAATTTCCAATCTCAATAACCTGACCTGGAGGTTGTGGGTTCGATTCCCGCTCCGGGTGACTGTCTGTGAGGAGTTGGTGTGTTCTCCCTGTGTCTGCGTGGGTTTCCTCTGGGTGCTCAGGTTTCCTCCCACAGTCCAAAAACACACGTTGGTAGGTGGATTGGCGACTCAAAAGTGACCGTAGGTGTGAGTGTGTGTGTTGCTCTGTGAAGGACTGGCGCCCCCTTCAGGGTGTATTCCCGCCTTGCGCCCAACGATTCCAGGTAGGCTCTGGACCCACCGTGACCCTGAACTGGATAAGCGCTTACAGATAATGAATGAATGAATGAATGAATGAATTGGTATAGTGTTCCTTTAAACTGCTGCTAATACAGTTCCACTCAACAACTTAAGGACGAGAATGCAAACAGCCCAGATCTGTCACATCAACTGACAGATGCCTGCATTAAAACCATGAGCACAGAGACTGCAGAGAGGAAAACCATCCTACAGCGTGAGGGCAATTACACTCCCTAAGACTCCCGGCCTCAGACAGCTGAGGCATCACCAGGGATCGACCCTGCAATCTCCAGACGATAGGATCAATGCTTAGACGCCTAGAGCCACGCTCCTGAATGTCTAAAACCATCACTGACTTTCTTCATTACACCAAACGGCTGAGCCATCTCCATTTAAGCTGGAATGGAGAATTTCGCTGTGAATCTCACTGCAGTCTCATCCAACCACAGTGTGGTTCCCTGTGTCCCTGCCCACTTTGAGCCCTGTGCATAATGTGACCACAGGATGCATCCACAGTGCATCAGAAATGCACATTCTATATACCACAGCCTCGCTGATCATGCAGAGTGTGCACAGGAGGGTGAGCTGAGCCACACACTGAGCCCCAGGGAAACTACGTCTGTGTTTTCTTTCTAATGAGGCAGGCACATTCATATATGCACCAAGTATGTCCCATGAATACATTTCCAACTTTCATTAACTGACCAATATACACTGACCAGCCAAAACATTAAAATGCCCTCCTTGTTTCTACATTCTTTGTGGATTCTTTCAGCTGCACTGACCCATATATGTGCACTTTGTACTTCTACAATTACAGACAGAAGTCCATCTGTTGCTTGGCCTTTATTCAATGGTCCGGACCTCCATAGAGCATTTACGATTTGGGTGCTGGATCATCCGCAGTGCTCTGTCCACTCCATTAGACACATAGCTTGTTGAAGTTTGCTAAGGTTTGTGTCAATTGTTGTCTAGTTTTCATTGGTGGACACAGGACGCCGCCCACAGGAGGCTGTTGACTGTCTCAGTCCAGCAGTGACACAGAGGTCCTCCATTTTCCATGTTCACATTCCCACCTCTCTCTGATTGTGTGGTGTGTTAGACCCCGGGCTATGGACACACACCTGAGACATAGGCAAGGACCCAGTGCTCCAGGACAGAACCATTATTAATAATATGTCTGTATAAAAGATGCTGTAGCAGAAAAATGTCTGGGTCAGGTGACGGTTAGCCCTCAATGTTAGGCTCATGTGTAGCTGCTCCTCAGCATCCCACTTCATTTAATTCATGTAATTCTCTGTGGAGGTTACAGTAGATGTGTGTGAATAAACTGATTAATGGCAATATTTTAGTTTTCAAGGCTGAGTGTCCAAGAGAGAATAACAGGCCTCTCTCTGAAGGTGTGTGTGTGTGTGAGCGAGAGTTAGAGGGAGAGAGAGAGAGAGAGAGAAAGTGTGTGTGTGAGAGAGAAAGTGTGTGTGTGTGTGTGTGTGTGTGTGAGAGAGAGAGAGAGAGAGAGAGAGAGAGAGAGAGAGAGTGAGTGAGTGACAGAGAAAGTGTGTGAGGGAGTGAATGTGTGTGTGTGTGTGTGTATTTGTGTGTGTGTGTGTGAGAGAGAGTCAGAGAGAAAGTGTGTGTGCGTGTGTGTGTGTGTGTGTGTGAGAGAGAGAAAGAGTGTGTGTGAGAGACTGAGTGTGTGTGTGTGTTTGTGTTTGAAAGAGAGAGAGACAGTGTGTGTGTGAGAGTGAAAGAGTGAGTGTGTGTGAGAGAGTGAGTGAGTGAGTGTGTGTGTGTTTGAGAGAGTGAGTGAGTGAGTGTGTGTGTGTGTGTGAGAGAGAGAGTGAGAGAGTCAGGGAGAAAGTGTGTGTGTGTGTGTGTGTGTGTGTGTGAGAGAGAGAGAGAGACAGTGAGTGTGTGTGTGAAAGAGTCAGAGAGAAAGTGTGTGTGTGTGTGTGTGTGACTGGGTTAGTGTATGAAATTATCCACAGGTGTGTGTTTGTCAGTAAGTAAGGAACGAATGAATGAATGAACTGATGAATACATGAGGAATCAAATGAACAAAACAAACAATTGAATGAATGCATTTGGTAACAAAAAGTGCATTATATTCCAGTATATTTTCACTTACAGTAAAGGCTAGTCTTACTTCATCAAACTGCTACCAACTGCTTAAAACTTTGCCAAAACCCAGGGTATTTTCAATTAAGCATGTGGTCAGCAGCCAAAACCCTCTGTCCAGCAGAGCACAAAAGGTTCAAAACAGCAGTCTTGTTTCCTACCCTTTGCTCTTAGTCTTAAGTGCGTCATCGCCCCTCTATAGACACAGCTCCATTTCTTCAACCGGCGAGAGGATTAGGAACACGGCGGAGAAAATGGTAGCCACCACATGCTGTGTCACAGCGCTGTGTGAACCCCAAATAGGGTCGGACGCCAGTCATATGCATATATATGAGGCCATGGCCGATGTCATATTAGCGCCACTTAACCTAAGGCAGGAGATAACTGAGCCCGAGGGTTGTGATGAAATCCTGGATCGAGGAGGCTCTGGTGTGCAACGATGAGGACCCGAGGAAGAAAGAGCTCAGTGAAACACCTTGGCTCCCTCCCTGTGTCTGCTGAGCTGGAGGAACCCAAAGTAATTACAGTAATCAGTGGAAAAAGTAGAGCTTCTGCTCTGCAAATTCGCAAAGTTACAACAGAGAACCCTTTACCTAATTCCCTTTACTTTACCACAGTCCCCAAACTCCCCTGCAGTGCTCTCCCTGCCACAGCACACCTGAATGGACCCGTCAGCTAATTAGCATGCCCTTCATGAGCTGAGGACTACAGCTACTGCGGCAGGATACAGCCCTGGGAAAGCCAGAAATCACCCTTTATCCCTTCAATTTCCATTAACTACAAATCACTGGTTCTTCTGGAGATATCTGAGGAGATTAAACGGAAGATGAGCTACTCACTGCTACATCTTTTCAAAACAGAGAACCAAACCCCGTGGGTCTGAAAGGATGTAGATCTGTCGAGAAGCTTATTTGCAAATCAGAGAGAGGTGCTTTCCTTGAGTTCTCATGAACAATGGACTGCAGTACACCCACTTCCCCGATCACAGCGGCGGACACATGTTTATGTAAGAGTGAGATCAAAGTCAAGAGCAAGAAATGAGCGCAGAGAAAAATAAGCATTGGGTAAAAATGGAGAAAATGAGGTCGGAGAAGAAAGAAAACACAGTGAAAACAGCTAAAAACCAAAGGTTCTGACTCCTGATTTGAAAGAAAAGACACTGAACCTGGTTCGCTGCTGTGGTGTTTCGCCCTTGTGGTGTTTTGACCAAAGCATTACAGAGACGTCTCGTGAAGACCCCAAAAGGCGGGTAGTATGTATGCCCTTTAACATCAAACCAAAATTAGATGCTGCTGCTTTAAAATCCGAGAACCAGCAGGTGACACAATGCAGAGAGTTTACAGAAGAAGGCTTAGTCTGTCAATTTTTGCTTGATTTAAAGGAACACCAAGTACGATTTGAGCATTTTGCTTCTGGAGCTCCCCATAATGTAACTGCACTGAAATCAATGAGGAGGGGAGGGAGGTGACGGTTTCCTACCCTCCTCCAAAAGTTACATAGTGCAGTTTCTGCAGTGCTGAGTCCAGAGTAGCAATTAAAGGGGCTCTATTCTCCATATTACAGCTTAGTGAAGCATCGCAATGATTTTGAAGCTGGGATTTTATGGTAAAATATTACATAGTGTTCCTTTAATTCTCAAAAAGAGAGATGAGGGTCTGGGTGTGGAATGGTGGAATGGCTGATGAATCAATGGGTCAAGAGTCGACTTGGAGTCGACTCCAAGAACCAGTGAATGATTCATTCCACTTCCAGCGAAGGACGGTTGGAGTGGTGGACTGGCCCTGGATTATTTGACATTATAATTTACATTGTATACCCAAGTATATTGTTTACTGAGATGGTTTGCCTGCCCCTGACACAAGCCCCAAATGTCCCCCTGAAGCTTGAACCTAACTTCAGTTCTAAATATTTGTTGAAGCCAAATAGAAAAAGACAAAGGAACAAAGTTTTGGATGAAATCACTCCGTCTTCGAAAAGTTCCCAACAACATTTATCAAAGTAACTGTTATGAAATATTCATGAACTGCACTAATCTCCAAACTATAACGTACAGAGCACCTTCAAAGTGCCCCTAATTAAGTCTGCAGAGGTAGTGTGTTTTGTTCAGCTTCGCCTACACCATCTCAAGGGTAAGAACACTGTCATGGAATAAAGAAGTTCTTGCATTACTCATCGTATTCAAATCTAACCGTTTTGTTTTGCATGGAGCGTGACTCTGATGAGCTCGCCAGGTCTTCGTGCCAGCTGCTGGTTGGTGGGATTTATGGAGGTAATTATTCCCCTGTGGAGTCAACTGTGGTGGGCTCCACGGTTCCACAGCATAGAGACCCTGGCTTAAGCTTAATCCTCAGCTATGACACTAAACACTAGTATATGATACTGAATAGTACCATTGACACACATCAGCTACAGCAGCAGTAGCCATGTGCAAACATAACCACCGAAGAACCTGGAAAGGCCCTCTGGTGGAGCAGAAAGAAGGGCTGAGGAGACTCCTACCACCCCACACTCTTAAAAATAAAGGTGGTACAAAGGGTACTTTGAGTGGTGCCATAGAAGAACAGCCAAGTTCAGCCTAGGACAGCCATAACCCACCTTTCCAGAACTTTCCAGCCAAATTAGCGAAAATATATTTCAATATGTTTATCCAGGATCGGATACTTAAGTCTATAATTTTAAAAGGTACCTACAAAATCATGTCAGTACCAGTGGCGGATGCTGGTCTTTCAAGGAGGGGAAGCTCAATTTCGGCCTACACCATAAAATGTGTCGGTTTATTTATACGTAAATTCTACCCTCCGTTCCTTTTCAAGAAAATGATCTGTGACCCTGTCGTACCAACGAGGCGTCTTTTCCAGGGACTTGACTAGTGTCCTCTCAATGGCCAGCAGAGCTAGGCTGCTTAAACGGCCTTGGCCCATGTGAAGTGTGTCCGTCTGTGCTCCCACGGATCTTTACACCAAAGGATCACTGATTCGTTCATTTCGCTGTCAATCAAAAAGGGATTCAGCCACAGACAGATCATCCAATCATCATGCAGAAGCTGAGCGTCCGGGCCGGCCCAGGCCAGCCCACTGCCCAATAGACGCCCAGAGACGCTGAGCGTCTGATGGGCGGGACAAAGCCCAGCATTTATCCAATGACTCATCTCGTTTCGCTGCACTTCGCTGCTTCGCTATTGAACTCTGTGGACGCTCAGCATCCTCACTGTTTAAAGCACCGTGAAACTGCGGGAAAGCCGCGTCTTTACCAGTGATAAGAAGCTGATTCTGAACAAAAGTTGAGCGCGTTGTAGTGCATATTTATTCAATGACATGTACACACAACAGTATATATTTGATCACTTATTTTTTTACATTTTAGGGGAAGCTGAGCTTTCCTTGCAGTCTTAGAGCAATCGCCGCTGGTCAGTACTACTGAGTACCGATTCACGTCATATCAGTACAATCTGATCAAGTGTAACACACAGTCAAGGCAGCGGCAAGTCGAAAGCAGTCTCGAGGCTGGTTTCCTACTCTCCTCCTAAACTTACATAGTGCAATTTCTGAAGTGCTGAGTCTTGAGTAGTGAAAACAGAGGCTCTATTCTCCCTATCACAGCTTGGTGAAGCGACAAAGTGATTTTGAAGCCGTAATTATAAGGTACGGATATTACCTTTAAATGGCGCATGACGGTTTTTGTAACACAACAAGACAAACTGGCCATGACAACCCTTTTAACTGGAGCATAAACCTGGTCAAACACCAGACAAACACCTAAAAGCTGAAGAGTGTACCATATTTGCCCTGGAAAATGTAAGTGAAGAATTAACATTTTATCAACATCTTGGGGTAAATATATTTTATTCCAAAGATATCTAATATTCCAAAGTAATGCAGGTTGGAAAACCACCTACAAATATGTGCTCTTCAAAACACATTATATCTACACTGTAAAAAATGTCTTGTAAATTTTACAGTAAAATACTGGCAGCAGAGTTCCCAGCCATTTACAGTATTTTTACAGGAACACTACTGTATTTGAAATTTACAGCATATTACTGTAATTGAATAATACAATAATTTACTGTAAATACTGCGATTTACAGTAAAATACTGGCAGCAGAGTTCCCAGCCATTTACCGTATTTTTACAGGAACACTACTGTATTTCAAATTTACAACATATTACTGTAATTGAATAATACAATAATTTACTGTAAATACTGCGATTTACAGTAAAATACTGGCAGCAGAGTTCCCAGCCATTTACCGTATTTTTACAGGAACACTACTGTATTTGAAATTTACAGCATATTATTGTAATTGAATAATAAAATAATTTAGTGTAGCAGACTCACTGTAAATTTACAGCAATTTTTTACAGTGTGTATATATATATATATATATATATATATATATATATATATATATATATATATATATATATATAAATTGTATATTGTATGTATGTATTGCAGGAAAAAAATGCTCTTGGGTACTGGAAGCGAAACCCAGGAACTGGTACTGGTACCGGTTCAAATGTGAACAGTACCCAGTCCTAAAATGAATCACAGCAGAAGAAATCACTTCAATCTCTGCGCTCCTCCTTTTGTGCCTGGACAAAACCAATATGCATCGACTACGATAGTCATCACTCCCATCTCTTTCTTACTGCTCACACTGCAGCACCAGCAGCTGAGAGCTCCCTTCAGAGTGAATAAGAATCCACTGAATATAACTGTTAAATGATTATTTATCTGTTATCATAAGAGATATCCACCATTATTTAACACGGAAAAGGAGATCAGGAAGTTTGCAAACCTAATTAACTGTAATTATTCATTAATTCCTTCATTTTCTTTAACCGCTCTGAGCCTACAGTCCTGTTTAAACGGTCTGTGTGGGCTCTTCAGCAGGAACGGATTTACATACGTACAGCACGAATCATATAAACAACCAAACATATAAAAAAACAACCAAAACAAAGAAGGGAAAATCCAGTCAGAATCCTTTAGGGTCTCTACGAATTAAGATGCAAAGTGAAAATGGGGTGAGTTGCGCTAGGTTAGAACTTTTTGTGCAGCAATTATCATTCATGCATATTCTTTAACTACTTTATTATGTTGCTGTGTGTTCTTAACCTCGCTGGAATCATTGGGTACAAGGCAGGAACACACACTGGACACAGCACCAGTCCATCCCTGGACATCACACACACACGTACACCTGTGGACAAATTCACACACTCACCCAGACACTCATACATTTATAATCTCTCTCTCTCTCTCTTTGTTTGTGTGTGTGTTTGCTTTCATGGCATTGGAGGCAGTAAAGTGCAACATGTCACCTGCCATTGGTCTGGACCCGACTTAATGGCCGACTTAATGGAGCATCTGATATCCGCTGTGTTGACAAACACTGACTGAAACGTCAAGTAAAAGAAAGCTTTACACTCAGGAAGGCTCTAGATCACTGGATCCTACCGAGAGCACAAAGCTAATGACTGCTCAACACTGCACTGACACAAAAAGAAAAACCCTATTAGCGCCGGTGACTAATGAGCTTTCCCAGGAAAAGGGAGAAGAATTCAAAACACATTTTTATTGGGGCCCACAACTTCATTTAGCTAATGGTGTTCATGGTATATTTTTCAGCAACAAATATCTGGTATGTGGGCGTTATGAATAATATATTTCACAGAACATTAATTCAGCGGATTTGTTTAATAGATGTGAAATCATTGGGATTTTAGTTGTGAGTAAATTGAGTCTATTACTGCTTGAGCCGTTTGGTGATAGGAAAGACACTGGTAATGGTTTATTCATTATCTGATTAGCCTGATGATATGTTTGGGTTTGAAATCAATCATGCTGTTAATCAGGCTTATTGGCGAAGAGCAAAATGTGACCCACCACAGCTTAGCTTCCATCTCAGAGACTGAGACACCTCCCGTTCTGAGTCGCTTCTCTGTATTCACCATCTGAAAAATTCTACAATCATAATTCAATACTGGATTTACACTATACCACTAAAGGCCTGTTCACACCTGGCATTAATGTGTTTTTGTTGATTGGATCACCCCCAACACACAGAGATCAGATTACGAATGGATCACTCAAACAACATTCAGGGGTGGTCAGAAACGGATCCGCATTTAACACAAATGTAAACAGAATGCGTGTTCCGTGTCCAGACAGAATTACATGAGAGTATCCGGATTTTCCACAGATTTACTGGAATGTTCATTGTCGTACATGAAGGAAAGACAGGAACTCCACAAAAATGGGTTGTGTCCGGCTTTTATGGCAGCTTTTTCAACAGTAAATCATCCTAAAAGCTGACCTATACTAGTGTTCTGTTTTAGCACGTAAAAGTATCTTTTTACCACTGTCTCATTGTTTTCACACTGTTTACAAGCCAGAAAAATCTGACCAGGCCGATCATGAGCTCGGGTGTTTGGAGGATAAAAAAATCCATTCTCTAAATCCATCTTCCTCATCTGAAAATGTGAGCTGTGAAACAAGAAATCGCAAATGTCTCCCTCCACCCTATGTACCGCACAGTGTAGGTCATAAAATAAAACCATTTATATTCAACTACAAGCTCCACATCTCCTTGTCTAAAATTTAGTTCATTTGGTGTAGTAGTAGTCCTAGTTTTATAATGAATGAAGTGCACTCTGTAGGGAGGAGGGAGCTATTTGGGACAGAGCCCTTGTACTGACGGAGAGAGTTGGGTGCTGCTTATAAACATTCATTCATTCATTATCTGTAAGCGCTTATCCAGTTCAGGGTCGCGGTGGGTCCAGAGCCTACCTGGAACCATTGGGCGCAAGGCGGGAATACACCCTGGAGGGGGCGCCAGTCCTTCACAGGGCAACACAGACACACACATTCACTCACACCTACGGATACTTTTTGAGTCGCCAATCCACCTACCAACGTGTGTTTTTGGACTGTGGGAGGAAACTGGAGCACCTGGAGGAAACCCACGTGGACACAGGGAGAACACACCAACTCCTCACAGACAGTCACCCGGAGGAAACCCACACAGACACAGGGAGAACACATCAACTCCTCATAGACAGTCACCCAGAGCGGGAATCGAACCCACAACCTCCAGGCCCCTGGCTTATAAACATGACATTGATAAATGGGTCTAGGCCGCCCACATGTATTTCTTTAATTTAAATATCTAATGAGAAAAATGTTTTGAAAGAAACAATAAGAACATTTATTTACACAGAAATCTAAAATACAGGATGTCTTCACAGTGGTTTAAAGCGCTTTACTGGGATTTCATTCTGAAAGCAGCAATGTGAGCTTATGTAGTGTCTGCTCTTGTTTGGCAGGCCTCAGAATTCATAAATCAAACACTACTTGACTACACACCTTTATTTAAAATACTCTACAAATATCAGTTCACGTTTTTGTCTCTGATCTTTCAACATGCATTGTGCATTCTGGTTAACAGACAGAGAATCAAATCTGTGAGCTTGTTGCTTGTCAAGACATCTGAATTGTTAGGAACGCCAGGGCTGCACTTGTCACTGGAGAAAAGAAAGGTACTGTATTTTCACAGCTCACAGAAGGACCACAAACCTCTGTTTCTAAATGTGTTGGTACATTTCATAGCAAAAAAAAAAGCTTAGGCTGGTCTTGTGGGGTCCCAGTCAGAGCTGTTTCAGTCACATGATGGGGACTTCTAAGAGAGTATTAAACAGGTGGTTTTAATGATATGGCTGATCAGTGCAGATGGCATATAGCCTCTTATCCTTGGGGGACTGGAGCGATTCTATGAAAGGTAAACATGATGTGTCCTCTGCTCCAGAGACGGGCCTTGCCCCTGAGAAGTTCCGGACACAGCAGCGCAGAATGCATAATGCACTAACAAGCACAATGACACGGAGGGTGGGAACAATTACGCAACTTAGTTTAGCTGTGTCTTTGTCCCCCCGGTTATAAAGATGGGTCAAATTCTATTACCCACAGTGATCACAGCTCAGTTACAGCACACGGGTACGGAGCCTGAGACTGGCAAACATTTAAAACATGGTATTTTTACATTCATTTCACTGTAAAATGTTTCAAAAATGGGTCAAATTGAAATTCACCAATCAGAACCAACACACCCCACCCACCCTGGGGAACAAGCCTCAGGATCTGGGGTTTCATGTTTACCTCCCATAGAGCCGTCTGCATCTGTCTGAGTGTCTTACCTTCACAGATACTGCCTGAAGACACCGGGCTTATACTCCAGAACTGCTCACCATCTTCACACTGTAATTTTTATTTATTATTTTTTTACTGTTCTTTACTTAAAATGGCTCTGTGTTGATTATAAAGTGTTCTCTTTTTAATCCCGGCTTTTTGTTTATTTATACCATGTTTTGCTAAAACACAGCTCTTTGTTAAGTTGTTTCTCTCTGTTTATAAACTACTTTTTGATTAATCCGCTCTTTGTTTACATATTTTTCTTTGTGTATTTACTGCTCTCCATTTATATACTGCTCTTTGTTTATACACTGCTCGCTGTTTTTATACTGCTCTTTGATTATTTACATTTCTCATTTTATACACTGCTCTCTGCTCGTTGTTTATAGAAACCACTGTTATTTTATAGTTTATAGTTTTCATAATATTTTAAAGTCTTTATATTTGTTTATAGCTTTGCTCCTTTGTTGACTAGAGGAGGATGGGCCCCCCTTTTGAGTCTTGGTTCCTCTCAGTGTTTCCTCCTTCGTGATTATGAGGACCCTGAGTTCTGTAAAGCTGCTTTGTGATAACAGCACGCTTTATGTAAAATAAAATAGATAGCAAAAAAAATATATATGTATATTATTTTTACATATACAGTATGTCCAAGAAGTCCAGGATCAGAAATCATTTCAAAGAGAGAGTATCTGAACTTGCTTTGTCTTTATTACAGTGTTATTTCTTTTTCAAAGACTTGCTTTTAATTTCTCAAAGAAATCGGCAAGGTTTATTTTCCACAGATCCAAAGATCAGTCTTGGGAGTTCCTAAAGTATCCCAAACACATGCAGTGACATCGGGGTCTGGGCTGTGGTGCAGCTATGCTGTTATTTGAAGTGTCCCAGCACTTTTTATGTTTTATGTACAGAGTTTCTGCGTTTTTTCTTCGAGTAATGGCTTTTTAAGGGATACACAACCTTTCGCACCCACAGAGTTCCAGTGAAACAATGGGTAGATAGATTTTGTCAGGATGTGTCAGGTCTGAGGCAAGATTTGAGTTAGATTTTCTCATGCCTCTTGAGGAAAAATATATTTAAATGCTGTTTATCTGGTGGGTCACCAGCACTTGCCCGGTAGTCCAGTTGTTTCAGTATTTTTTATTTAATTCACAAAACATCTATTTCACTTAATCTCCTCAGCTTTCTCCTGAATAATGAATAACGCATAATAAAAATAAAATAATAATATATGATTTGATAATAATATTGATGAAAAATAAATAAATATAAGGTGGTCTCTGACTTTTGCACTGAACTGTATGTAATGAGAAATGCACATGTGTATGGTATAAAAGCCTAAAGTAATACATCCTGAATTCCAAGGGTTAAATCACACAACACAACTTGGCTCCAGGTCTCATATAACGGCCTCACCCCGGTCAGTTTCTTAATAGCCTACAGCAGTGTTCCAACAGAATTTGTGGGAGTGTGTAGCAGTGTGTGTGTGTGTGTGTGTTTGTTTATGTGTGTGTGGTGATGGCTGAAGTGGGGGGGGGGGGGTGTGGGGAGCACCAGTCAGCCAGGGTCTCCGAGCGACACATCGCCATCTGGGAGGTATGACCCTGGAACTGAGAGGTTTCCGTGGAAACTGGCTGTAATAGAATCATGGCTGAGGTGCAGCAGGGGGGCAAAAAGGAAAAAAAAAAAAAAAGGATGGAAAGGGGTGGGGTGGTTTAGAGGGGGAGTGGTGCAGAGTCTGGCCCTGCTCAGAGACGCTAGGCGTGGAGGATTAAGACTGGCACAGAGGGGAGCTCAGTCAAGGTCAATTGAGAGAAAGACCGAAAAAGAGGCGAAAAAACATGAGCAAAACAGCCACTCTGAATAAACAACATCCTGCTTGGAGACCGGGGGCTGGGTGGGTTGGTATGGGTGAGGAAACAGCGGGACAGCGCAGCACTGGAGCAAAAAGAAAACACTCAAAAAGAAAGATGTTTTTCAGATCCTTTGGATCTATATATTATATGCACACACACAGAGGCACATACAAACACACACACACGCTATCAACCAACACCATGGATCCACAGCTTTCATCCTGGACGATGTGATGGCATCTGATCCGCACATTAGCTGTTAGATAGAGAGGAGATGAGGGAGAATTGCTGAGGCAGTTATTTCAAGCTGGGGATGATTAGGAAGCCAGAAGTGACCACAGGGGCAGATTTAGCTGGGAATCTGGGTAAAACCCCAACTCTTTTTAAGAACATGCCCCAGGATCTTTAATGACCTCTCTGAAGGACTCGCTGGGCGCAAGGTGGGAACACACCCTGGAGGGGGCGCCAGTCCTTCACAGGATGACACATAGTCACACATTCACTCACACACTCACACCTACGGACACTTTTGAGTCACCAATCCACCTACCAACGTGTGTTATGTGAGGAAACCAGAGCACCCGGAGGAAACCCACGCGGACACAGGGAGAACACAACAAACTCCTCACAGACAGTCACCCGGAGCGGGACTCGAACCCACAACCTCCAGGTCCCTAGAGCTGTGTGACTGTGACACTACCTGCTGCACCACTGTGCCACTTTTACCTTAACATTACAGTGTCAAAATCATTGTAGTGCTGGTTGGGTTGTGCAAAAACACTGCAGTGAAACTGCACTATGCAACATTTGGAGGAGGGTAGGAAACCACTGCACACACCCCACCCTTGATTCCAGGACAATGCTATAAAAGCGTATTTCACTCTTTAACTGTAGGGGGAGCTCAGGAGCAAAAATTCAAAACCCATGCCGAGTGTTGCTTTAAGTGCCATGCAAAATGACGTATTTTGTCATGTTTGAGCAAAAACATCTTTGCACGGTCTCTAAGTAAATATGAGAGCTATGTGTAATTATGTTTAGATATCACATGTGTAGAATGATCTGTGCTCGTCTGACATTGTTTACCTGCAGGGGTCAATAAAGTGTGCCCATCTATCTGTCAGTATCATGAGGTAATGAAAACAAATATAGAACAATTTCACAATAAACTTGTATGAGTTCCTCTGGCTGACAGCATTGGGCTGTATAATACAAGCTGATTTCAATACCTATAACTCCCCCCTAGTGGTAATTTAGGATTATGCCAATTGGGAGATAAAGCATACACACAGAATTTAGGCTATTTCTGGAGGATCTTGCCCAGTGTTGTAGAGCAGGGTTTCATAATGATGTTGAATTTAAATGAATAGGGATTAGACTGAATGAAGAGAAAATGAAGGAAAATTAAAGTCTCTTTCAGTCAGTGCTGCATCAGCACCAGGGTCACTGTAGGATTAGCCCACACCAAGTTTGGTTCACTACTGCACCCATCGTGGCAGGGGATGTCAGTATGTTTACTTAAAACATCTGGGCATTTAAATCAAAAAATACCCAGCATTTCAAGTCACAGTCAAAACATATCTGAAGTAGCCATTGAAACCTTCATGATAAGACAATAGATAAAGACTCAGTTTTACAGTAATAGAGATGCTATTAATGAAACACTCTCCCACTGAGACAGTTTAAGTTTTGGTCAGTCACATGTGTGAGTATGATCTCTGACTCTATTTGAGGTACTGACACAGTACAGTGAAGACAACAAAGATATCACATGGTTTTAAACTTTGCTTTTCAGTCATGTGATATTTCTCCTCTGGCGGCCATTTTGGGGACAATATGCAGTGCCACAGCATAAACGCAAAAACAGATGTGAAAGAATGATATACTAATCTCAAATACACCTCCACTCTCTGTGATGGAGAGTAATTTACAGGAAGGGTAATGTACAGAAAGGAACCCCCCGCGATTCTTAATTAGGAAGAAAAGACTGTAACCCTCAAAAATGCTAATATGGCTAATATTAGCATTTTTGTCATAGGATATATTGAGTCCTCTTTTGTTTCAGGCGCTGATTTTAAGACATGCTGGAATATTCATTTGGACTGTATTTGACAAACGATCAATAATAATATTCTGAGTGAAGATAAGCGTAACTATACAAGCTAGAAATATGAGTTTTCTATTTACATTGTGACATCACGTACCACCCAGACTCTTCCCGCAAATAAGCAGGAGTCCAACTTGGTAATTGAAGAATAAGCTATTGTTCCAAATTGTTGTATATTACCATACAGCGCAGCAACAGACAGTGCGTAATAATGGTATATTATGAGCGGAATTATATACAGTAGTTCATGCACAAATAAGGGCTTACCCTCTATACAATTTCTCAGTGTAAGGTGTTTACATGAGCATTAGAGGAGGCTCTTTTCTGTGCATACAAACATTGTTTTTCAGATTAAAAAATAGCAATTTCCAACAGCCATATTTACATTAGCCCTGAGCCTATCAACCTGCTAAACACTGCTGTAAAGGACTCTGAGAACAGGCCGTCATTAATGGCCCAGCGAGCAGTGAGCAGCAGCAGAGCAGGATTATGACAAATGACAGGTGTGTTCAAAGTTTGTTAAAGTATGTAAGGACCATAGCAACTGTACCCACTCTGCACTACTGTACATGCTCATTTTTAAGTTGTCATGGATACCATTCCAGTGGTCATTTTGATCTTTGACTTTTTATAGCTCACAATAACAAGGATCATAGCTCGTTTACTGTAATACACAGTGATCAGCCATGACATTACTAACACCTGTTTCTACCCTCCACTTCAATTCCCTCAGTTCCTCGTACCACACAGGAGCACTTTGTAGTTCTACAGTTACAGACTGATGCTGTGCATACGTTGCTTGACTTCCTTCACTCTGTTCTTCAGTAGTCAGGACCCTAACATGACCCCCACAGAGCAGGTATGATTTTGGTGGTGGATCAAAATATGGTATGTTTTTGGGGGTAAACACATGCTATCTCCAGGACACAAAGCCTGTTAGCACTTCTTGGAACAGCATTATGAGCATGAGGACAACTAAACTGCCCAGAACTGACATTTAAATTGAACGACATATGTGCTAGCTAACACCGTGAGTGGAGAGATATGTTGAGAATGGGTTTCCTTCTCCAGAGATCAAGGTCAGTTTGGTTCTCAAGGACTCCCAACGTTGGGTGTCTGAGTAATGTGATTTTCTTACCCAGTGCACCCTAGCAATTTTGGATTTTGTTATTTTATTGTTTTAATCAGTGCCTGTTTCAGTTGCATTTAAACAGTATGTATGTGAATGTATGTTGTTTTCTTTTGTAAAGACCTATTGCTACTCAAATATGTATTCACTTGAAGTTTAAATGCTAACTGATATTTGACATGTTCTTGAAACTGGCCATGTTTTGACCAAAATTGACATGTTTTTGAATGTACAGACATAGATTACACGGCATATTACTGTGACAAAATAAATGAGTAGCATCAGATGGCCTTATTTTTCTTGATAATCTCAGCTCTAGGATCCATGACTGATAAAACTGATAAAACAGTCACAGCAGGCCCATCATTTGAGCATTTTGTTCAGGGCCAATATCACAACTAATAAAAGCTGATTTGGTACACTGGATATTCACTCATCTGCTCATAAAATAACAATTTATTATAAGAATCATTCAAAAAATATGATTAAATAAATACTTGTTTATTTAGAACGCACACAATAAAAATGTATTGAAGCTTTTCAGTTTACACTTGGTAAACTAATCCAATATTATTGGGCGTGAAACTAATATTTTAGAAACATTAGACATAAATAATAGTAGTAGAAATAAAGAGAATCACATGTTTTTTTTCCTGAATGACCAGGGTTTTTTTTTCAGCCTGGGAAATATCGAGTGTTGACGTCAGATTTATTCAAAATGAAACTGAAACTGTCACTCGTGTTTGAGTAAAAAACATGAGGGTGAGCCTATTTTTTTAGGTGTATTTTCCACGCTAGATTACTCCCAGAGTTTTTACTTCACTGCGATGAGAGTGCAATGTTTTTAAACTGTAGGATCTGAGGTGTCTAACGATATGTGGATTACACCGATGTGTTCAGGCATTTCTGAGTTTTAATGCTGGCAAGACAAGGTGTGCATTTACCCATCAAAATGTGGGGTATGGGGTCTAAGTGTTAAAAGGGTTTAATGTACTGTGATCTGGCAGTGTAAAGTCAATTTGGAAGAGTAAAGTCAACCTTGAATTAGGTCACTCTTTTAGCTTGAGTGTCCACACTGTACATAAGAAGAATAGATAATTAACAAGAAATTTCTTATTTCTTCTGTTGGAATTCATAGTGGAAAACTGTGAATCCTGTAACATACACTGCTGTAAGTCAGCAGAACTGCGTGTTAAAATGTTCCACGTAGAAAAGGTGCATTTATTTACAACATCTATTTACAACATCATTGTTGAAGATGTTCATTTAAATGGAACCATGCTGAAGAACATCAATGCAAAGCACATGTTGTCTCTCCTCTTAAGGCCTTGCTGAGAGGTAGGTAAGTACTTAATGCAACAATCTCCAGCATTAAACAGAATAACCCCATTATCCTCAACTACAAAAGATGCAAGTGAACCACTATCTGTACTTTAAAATATAGGATGCATATATTATAACACAGATGATGTACAGAACAGTGAGGATTCTCTTTGGATTTGAGGTTTGAGGATTGTATTTCATCCACAGTTTGCCGTAGCCAGCACAGCCATATTTTTGTCAGAAGTGAGCCAAATCTGATTTGCGACGTCTGGCCAAATGAGCATTATGAGTAATATGTTGCCACTTTTGGTTCCCATGTTGTTTGCCAGTACCCACAGTGGGCCAGCTGTGCTGCATCATTGCCAGAATTGGCCCACATCTGCACGTTATCTGGGTATAGTTACTTGCCAATATATAGGAACCAAAACTCAAAGACATTTTTAAGTCACTGTGCTTGTGATGTCACAAAAATATTATAATATGCACATTTAAGCACATATACGACAGCCGTTAATCCCCACCCATACATCTTAAATTCTAAAGAGTGTTTCAGCCTGGACTGAGGCAGAACACAGGCAGATTTACATTGTGTGAAAATATCATGATGAATGGACCAATAGAAATGCTCCAAAATGACTATTTTAGAGGCACAAGCTTTTCTTTGGAATGCAAAGATGTCTCAATCTTAAAATCTCATGCATTCTAGAGAATAAAGGAATAATAAAATGAGTCAAATAAAATAAATTACAATTTTTATTTGCTACAAAAACACTGGCATTTTAAAAGATTGATATAAAACTTGCTAAAGAGAGATACAGCTCCTTTAAACTTTGTGGAGTCAAGTCTGCAGGGCACAGGGTACTTTAGATGAAATGTGTCTGAGTTTGGACTCCAGCAAGCCTCCACTATAACCAGGAAACGTCTTCAGGTAGACCATGAAGAGATGAAGGCTAATTATAAGGACGTCTAGCCTCGCTTGTATCTTTCAGTTGGGAGACCCCTTCTGTTCTATCTTCTTTTCAGGCAGAACCATTATCAGATTACATGGAGTAGGGCTGAGAGGATTGACTGGAGATAGATTTTCTGATTTTTGGCAAAACTATGCTCCCAGTGACTATATATTAATCTGGCTAAACCTGAGAGCTGATGAATGACATAAAATATGTGGAACACATATTGCTACAAGTGCTGAAAGAAACTTGCAGTCCTTATATGATCGCAGACTAAGCCACTGATACTTTATAAAATGACTGCACCTAGCATTTAGCAGAAGCATAGTAAATATGACTAACCTGATATTAGACGCAGAGGTGAAATTTCTTTGCACTGTGGTACAAATACTATAAAGCACAGATTTTACAAAATGAGATTTTCAATGTTTCTTTGAGCTGTGGGGGAATCCTAGACCCATGCAGAGAAAGGCAGAGTACACCAAACACCTTACAAAGTTGACAATTGAACCCAGGACCCGAGACCCTGGAGCCAAGTGGCCGGGATGCTTCCTGCTGAGCTATTCAAACAAACAAACCAGAAGCCAGAAGTGAGTCTTCCAAAGGATCATTTGTTGTTCAGTATAGTCCTGAAACGGTATGGCACTGCTGATTGCATTAATGACAGAAGCAGTGCACCACGCAGTGAAATCCCGGCCAACATTTATCCACACTGCATGCAGTCACACCTACAAAACAGCAGATGTGGCAGCTCCAAATAGTTGTTGGCTATATTCAGTAATGGCTACATATATTTGTTCCACAGATTTGTATTGAGCTTTTGTATTGACGAGTCCTGGGAAGAAAAAACGAAAGACGCACAGTCTGCCAGTGCATGAACGTCAGTAGATTTTCAAAGCCATCATAAAACAGGCTGATAGAATTGATGACACGCCAGTGGACACAGTGAGCGTAATGCAATTTACACACATGCAATCATTTCAGATTGACCACTTTGTGACAAGCAATGAATTCTGGAGCTGCTGACAGCCAGACTGAGGGAGAGTAATCGATGTGTGCTGAGAGGACGGTGATAAAACTGGGAGAACAAGCTCTGATAGTGGCCTTGCTCAAACTGTACTAGACAAAAGTTTAATCAAATCACAGCTTGGTTGTTTTTTGTAAATACAAATATGTACATATACTTACACATGTTTAAGTAATGTGACTGTGCAGTTATTTGATTTTAACATATTGGGGAAAAATAATGTGCAAACATAACTGCAACTTCTTTAATATCTATTGACATCATAAACCATAAAGATATTTCTGTAATTTAAGTTACAGACATTAACCACATAGCAAAAATCATTATTATGTCTTCCATCCAGTTATGACATTTAATTAAAATCTGATGAAGCATTGCTGACTAATCTGTCTCAGAAAAAAAAAAAAATCACTAAAATCTCTAGGAAAGGGTTAACTCACAATCTATCAGTCAGTGACAAGCAATCTATCAAGTCAGTAAATAAACACCCAGCTCTAAACGACACCACACTCCCACAATAATCATCATCACCACCATCATACAGCTTCACATGGGTTAACTGAAAGATTATAAAATAAATAAATACATAAAATTAAATCTAGCATGTTCTAATAATGTGATGACATTTATGGCAAACCTATGATCTATATATAATATAAATCGTTTATATTACACACACACACACACACCTGCAGATTACATGGACATTACATGGAAAAGAGCATTGGGACACATCTCCTAATCACTGAATTCAAATGTTTTATTCAGTCCTATTGCCACAGATGTATAAAATCAAGAGCTTATTGCAGTCAAGAATGTCACTGCAATAGGATGCCACTGCTGTCAGCTTTTGAAATTTCTGAAATATTCCATGATGACTTGTGAGTTGTATTAAAGTGGAAGCATTTAGAAACCACAGCAACTCAGCCACAAAGTGGCAGACCATGTAAAGTTACAGAGTAAGGTCTCCTCTGGCATTAATGGCAGCACAAAAGCTGTGTGCCTGGAGCTGCATGGCATGGGATCCCATGGCCAAGAAGCTGAAATGTAAGCCTTACTTTGCAAAGCACAATGCCAAGTGTCAAACGACAAGATGCAAAACATGACACCACTCTGGAACACTGGAAGTATGTTTGGAGTTATGTTTGGAGTTGAATGTGCCATGTGTAAAGTTTGGTGGAGGAGATATAATGTTGTTTTTCAGGCCCTTTAGTTCCAGTGAAAGGAAACCGTACTGCATCACTATACCAACATATTTTGGACAATTGTATGCTTTCAGTATTGTGGGAACAGTTTGGGGAAGGCCCTATTCTGTTCCAGCATAACTGTGCCCCAGTGCACAAAGCAAGGTTCATAATGGCATGGGTGGGTGAGTTTGACGTTAAATAACTTGAGCCATGCAGAGATCTGACGTTAACCCCATCCATCACCTTTGGGATAAACTAGAACAGAAATGATGAGACAGACCCAATACACACAAATAGTGTATATGGACATGAAGTTTGAGATTTCCAGCCAGGCACATTATCTATAGATGTGTTCATGCAGATTTGGGATCAAGGTTTTAGATTCTCCACATTTAAACTCATATCTTCTTCCAAAGCTAAAAAGCATCAACAGGTTTCACTTCAAGATCTGCGCTTACAAACAAGCTGATGGAAAAAAGATGTAAGTGACAGGCCAAAGTCAAGATTAAGAGTAATGGATGAGCAACAATGCATCTACATTTTCTTTCCTCATTCCGCCAGTCCCATTGTATCACAGCTAGAGCACGAACACTCCAACTACAGCATTAGGTTCAAAATTGTAAAAAGAGAGGCTCAGGAGCTACAGCTGATTACACTGATGCTTTGCCAATTATCTGGTTATTGCAGAAGATCATTCAGGCAGAAGAAGTGTATGAATAAAACAAGCCATTTTCTACACATTGCGATTCACTGGTTGCCAATTGGATTCCAAAGCCGTTTGGGTTTATTTGAAATGATCTGAGTCAGTAACTGTTATAATCCAGAAATTCAGTCAGTGGAATCTGGAGGGGAAAGTACATGAAACGTCGAAGGCGCTAACCTTCTCACAGAAAGAGAGGTGCGTCCAAGTATCTTCACTGGAAGTGGACCATGAAATCAGCCCCATATTCCTGAATTAATACCAGAGTGAGATAAGAAGGGTAGGATTAACTGGCGGATGAGTTTATAAAGGCATTTTGCATATTCCTTACTCCTCAGATGATATGTTTATATCTGACACTGTACTTACGATTCGTTCATTCGTTCATCCATTCATTCAATTCAGTCATTCAAACATCCTGACCATAGAGCCTACCTGGTATTCCTGGGAACGGAGCACTAAGCCATCACAGAACTTCACTCACTCACACACACCTGTTCAGGTTCCCACACCCACACATATATATGTGGGCAATTTCACACACTTACCCTGTCACTCACACATGTGGACAGTTTCACTCACCCTGTCACTCCACGTACTAACAGGTTTTTTGGACTTTGGGAGGAAACCAAAGCACCTGGAAGAAACTCGTTCATTCATTCAATCATTAATTAATTAATTAATTCATTCATTCATTCATTATCTGTAACCATTATCCAGTTCAGGGTCCAGAACCTACCTGGAATCATTGGGCGCAAGGTGGGAATACACCCTGGAGGGGGCGCCAGTCTTTCACAGGGCAACACACACACTCACACATTCACTCACACACTCACACCTACGGACACTTTTGAGTTGCCACTCCACCTACCAACTTGTGTTTTTGGACTTTAGGAGGAAAGCAAAGCACCTGGAAGAAACTCACCCATTAATTAAAAGTCATCATAAAATTCTCTGTAATGCGGCACCAATCACGGTTAGCAACTGTTCCACTAGGGTGTGCTATTCAGTGCTTCACACGAAAGCCTCTGCGTCATTCTCTCTATAATAAAGAACCTTATCGATCTGTGTCAGGCCTTTAGCACAATGTAAGGCATGAAGCATGATCTTCAGTGTGTGGACATCTGACATTTAGCATACACTACGTTATAGACAAATTAAGAAGACCACTCACAGACTCTGGCGGAGCTCTGCTGTGTCTCTGGATGTTCCCAAAGACTGAAGGCTCTTCTCTAAAGTGACCACTGCAAAGGTAATCAAAGAACAGAGATCTCATCATTGTTCATGGTAATGAATAATAATCAGTACAAACACCAGTGCTGGGCTACAAGCAGCAAAATGATGTGCCCAGCTACATTGGGTATTCTCCATGTCAAGTGTATGTACATGTTTGTAGACACTCAGTAGGCATTATTTTATACAACTGGTATACACACAATGAAAAGGATAGTCTGGAGAGGTGGTGCTGGGTTGAGCTCTGCTGAATGCCATGTGTTGGTGTATTGGGCTGTGTTCTTTGGACGGATGGAGCACCCCTTCAGTACCTACGCAATGAGTAAAGAGTGGTGGCTTGGCCTCGTGTCTCGGAGTGGCAGGTAAAACTAGAGCTGAACAATAATTGAGGAGTGTGCATCATTTCAGCAAAATTATTTCACAATTTAATTTATTAAAGTGTGTTGATATCAATTTTGTTATAAAGAGTCAATCATAGTATCAGATGAGATATGTGGCACCATGGAATTGAGGCTGCTGATGGACTCATAAATGAGAAGAAGCCTCTGTTCTGTTCACATGTGCAGAACAGAGGAGAAACTCTTATCATGTGCTGCAGTTTTTTTTATTTATTTATATTTTTTGTTTTGTGTTTTATAGCCAATTAATGATAATAAAAAAAAAAAAAACAATTCAATTATTAGACAAATGGAATGTTTACCTGGTTTTCTAATACACTGGTAGTTTGCAAATATATATACATATATATATATGCTGTTTATCAAATATATGGAGAGGTGGTAAACTAAACTAAAAACAAGTACTTTATTTGGACTTTAACTTCATCCACTCACCATTGGCGTTAATCTGGAAGATGTTGGAGGACGTTTCCTGGAACACATCTTGTAACTCTGCGGGACTGACCTGAGTAGCTGCAAAAAATAAAATAAAATCATAAACAGACACAGTTGAAACACATAAAGCAAAACAGCTGTTGTGTTCAAATGATGTAATAAACTAAAAATGGACAAAAATTGAGATGTTTTTCTTAAGAGAGCAAGGATATATTACAAGAACTTAGTCGTGAGGGGAAACTGGGGGGAAAGGCTATGCAGAACAACTCCTAATACGCACCACGAGCTGTTCTATTTATTGTTACCATAGTTTGGTTTATAGTTGGGCTTCTTGAGCTGTTTTATGTACTAAGTGGGTGGTATTTGTGGTTTGTGTGTGCTACCTGTGTGTGTTACCCAACCCTGCATTTAGATTGTTGTGTAAGTGCTGGACAAGTTGCATACTGCCACTTCAGTAAAGAGCCTTCTGTTTTAAAGTGCTATGTTGTCCTGTCCTTCTTTGGCATATTTGCTACAATATATTAAGTATTTATACATAACAAAATGCTTCAGAACATAAATACAGGCCCGAATTCAACTAGACATCATTCTGGACCCTCAACTGGACATCATTCAGGCTACACTGGGGGTGTGTCTTTAAAGTGGAAGAACCCACTCTAGGGTTTACTACCAGAAACGCTGTAAGAGGTCAGTGCATATTTACAACACAAGCAGTGATAGTTAATGTTTTCATTCCGCTTTGAGTGTTCCTTAAAGCAAGCTATAGCTTTCTGCATCCCCCTGACAAGCAACCACTGCATGAATGAGGGTCACATGTTGTGCTAAACAGTGAAAACACACTTGATTATAGTCAATGTGCTTTGGTTACCATGATTCTGTTCTGTGATTTGAGCTGACATGATAAGTAGCCATGGTATTGTTCTCTTCACTTGCTAAATGACACAGAGAGAAGCAGAGGGATGCCAGTTTCCTGGGCACCAGAACCGCATAAACAGATCGAGTCGTGAGGCATCCAAATGGACCGTGTGGGCACAGCCATTACCTCATCAGACACATGTATGACACACATGCGTGCGCCCGCAAAGGATGAGGTAATCACACAAGGCCATTACCGGGACCCACTTCACGACCTGTGGCTCTTAGCTCAGTCTCACAGACACGTATACACATGCACAAAATGTGCACACACACACACACAAAACCCTCATAAGCTCTCGCCTCCCTTTGCCTTCAAAATGACTGCAATTAACATGCTGTTGTTCTACAACTCTTCACCTAATGCATTTGCACATGACAGCTGTGAAAAGCAAGTGAGGTTATCTACCATGTGCTGTAGATATTAGGCCCACTGAAGCAAACAGAGAGGTGAAACAGACCCAGGGCTTGCATTGGTCTAGCCACGTGAGACTCTCGCCAAGCCCTATTAGGATTAGTTTTACCTGTGGACATGGGGTAAAGTAATTATTATCAGAATATCCCAGTAGTTTATATCTCATCAGAACAGCTCCCATTTCAGGAAAAATTCCGGAGTCTTTTACCTACTGTAAAACGAGCAGTAAAAAATAGCGGCAGGTTACATTAATCCTATGCGAACTGATACGTGGGTGAATATTCCGTCATATCCCGGGTTAATTTTTTTTAGTGGGTTTTTTTGTGCTGCTCCCCATGTAAAACTAATCATGTCAAACTATGGCTTTAGACAGCTCACAAAAGACTGAGCAGCTAGTTTTATTTCACAGTGTGTGGGTAGGTAGCCTCCAGATACACATTAATGTACACATGCACTGAACACTCACATCTAATCTAATGAACAGTGTCATTTCTTCAGTACAGTGTCCCTGTCAGTGCACTCAGGCATTGGGATGCACACAGACCTCAAGGAAAAAGCAGACTCTGTTGGCCCCAACAACATCCCCTCCAGCAGCCACCCAAGCTTTCCTAAGAGGTGTACCATACAAGTACTGGCCAGGCTCAAACCTGCTTATTTTCTACACCAATAACCTAATATACCTAGCAGAATCCATATGGCAACAACATCTAGGAATGCTGATGAGTTCACTGCACTCAGGTTCACCTGAAACGGCCTGATACACAGCAACACCAGAAGAAGAAAGACCATCCAGACTGTTCTCAGCATGAAGATCAAAAGCCAGGGTCTGTCATGGCAGGGGGCTGTATTAGTGCCCAAGGCATGGACAACTTGCACATCTCTGAAGCTACCATTAATGCTGGAAGACGGATATTTCAGAGACTGTCTATTTTTCAGGACGTCAGTGCTTATATCATCATGGCCACATTAAATCAGCAAGCCACGTTTGGCATGTTACAACAGCACGGCTGCATGATTAGAGAATGCAGGTGTTAGCCTGACCTGCCTCCCACTGGAAGTGTGCAGCCCATTCTGAAGCACATATAATGGAACAAGCCACATCCATACACCTGTTCAGCTGAACACTTGAATAACGTAAAAAGGGCAAAGAATTCTGGAACAATTATAGTCTTCAGGCCTCAAAGTGTTGTTAAAAGAAAAGCTGATATAACACCGTGGTAAACATACACAAATGCTCTATAGGAACATGGTGCAGGGATCCAGTTTGGCGTGTAATGGTGCTTTTCAGCTGCATGGTACCAACTTGACTCAGCTCAGCTGTTTTGAGTTTCCATTAGTCAAATTTACCACAAGGATCAAGCATTATAGCAGTGTTCTCCCCTGTCCACACAGCACTTCTCAGACTGACCGCAACACAGATTAACTCACACCTATGAACACTTGAGTAACCAGTCCACAGGTGTTTTTGGCTTATGGGAGGAAACCGGAGGACCAGGAGAGAACCAGGACCCCTGGATTTGCCTTCCAAAGCGTGCCACATGAACCTGGAGCAGTGTGTCCGGGACACTACCTGTTGTGCCACCGTGGTTCCCATCAAATTCTATTTATATACTAATGTAATACAAGTATACTATTAGTGCATTGACATTAGTGTGCATACTTATTAAAGAATACTTGGGAAATACACGCAGATGTGGCGTAATGATTAGAGAACCGGGCTTGGTACCGGAAGGCTGCCAGTTCGATCTCGGACTGAGATGCCCTTGAGCAAGGCACGGAACCCACCAGGAAATGGCTGCCCACCACTCTGGGTGTGCACTGGTATGTGTTTATGTGTGTGTGTTCGCTGCCACAAATGGGTTAAATGCAGAAGATCCCATTGTATGTTGTATAATGACAAATAATTGGGTAAAATCTACAAAAGTACACTTAACAAAATGGACTTTATATATACTCATATATCAATGTGAGTAGGTACCATTAGGTGAAAAAGTGCCATAAGTGTATTATTAGCGTACATTCATAAGGTAAAGCATCAGACTGTGTTTCGTACTGTTTTGAATTCAGCACAAGTCAAAGAGAACTCATTAATCACTGCTTTCTGTTTTTATTAGCATTCCACATCCTCTCCCAACTTCCCTGGAATTGACTTTGCTCCATTAGTGAATAAAGTATGCAGAGAATACTCCATATTCTGACTGTACATCCTGAAGGGTGTGTATCAGGATGGTGATTAGGACAGTGGAATGGATCATTTTTCAAAGAAACAACCTTTTGTGCCCTTACTGTTATCGGTGCTGGCCTCCAGGTCTCCTTACACCTGTCCTTCTCCTCCTTTTCTCTGCTCCACTCCATCATTATGATAGATGCGTGGTCTATATTCACGGCATTCTAAGTATATCGGCTCCTCCAAGCCAACAACAGACAAACACTGCACTTGGTTCCAACTGAGTGTGTGTGTGTGTGTGGTTTATCACATGCTGGTGGGCTGTAAGTTTGGCTGCCTGAGATGTCTGTGGCTTGCATAAAAGACCTCCTGCAGAGAAGAGGGCAGATGCTCAGTGGGACCCCCTTTAAAGCTTTTATCATCGAGACACCTGGACCAAGCTCAGCTCATTTCACTCTCTAATTACAGGCTGTTTGTGATATGTACACATCAAACAAACACAAGTGTTCACACAGAGGCAGGATCATGTCCACTGCGCTGTCGACTGTCCTCTTCTCCATTACCTACGACTTCAGTGATGTGGCAGCTCCATAAGTCACTGAATCTCAGGCAGAGTGGGCTCTAACTAATGAGAGACTAGGGTTCACAGTTTAACAACTTTGAAGTATCGTAACATCATACAATCCCCTGACAACTTTTGGGTTACTGCCAAACCATATAATACTTTAACAACTTTTGAGATATTGCTGCACCATATACTACCTTCAAATCTTCTGGGTTATTGCCACATCATACAATCAGCCTAACAACGTATGGGTTATTTCTGTACCAAACACTACCTCAAAAATACCTAGAAAATGCTACCACCCACAAAGACCTTTAGGTTACTGCCTGCTTACACCCCTACCACCACCCACCAAGTAACAAATTCTGGCTTATTGCTGCAGTATAATACCTTAAAAACCTATTTCTGTGTCATATAGTACCTTCAAATCTTTTGGGGTATTGCCACACCATACAATCTCAATTAAAACTTTGTACCCAAAACTACCTTAAAAAACTTTTAGGTTTTTTTACACACCATACAACACAGTGCCCCACCCACATAAATAAATATAATAATGTTTGCTTACTGCCATAAAATATACCCCACCCCACACCTTTACTACTTTAACACCGTGTTTAGGTTACTGACAGCCTCAGGTCACTGTCTGTAAGGAGCTTGGTTCCCTATTGGCATGGGTTTGTCCTGGGTGCTACAGTTTTCTCCCACTGGTGTGTGTTTGTTTGAGAAACTGCCCACAGAGTGTGTGATGCTATGAGGTGGAATAGGCCCCTGTCTAAGGTGTGTTCCTGCAGGGCACCCTAAGATTCCAGGTAGTATCTGGACCCAACGCGGCCTTGAACAGGATGAAGTGGTTACAGAAAATGAACAAATTAAGTTACAAGGGGGAACCCAAATAAATTCTCATTCAGCCTCCAAAAAGGGCTAAAGCTGCCCCTGATCTTCGGCGGAAATTAGGTGAAAATGGAAATTTTCCACATACTTCAGCTCAATTTAATGCTACTGAATGCATTAAGCGTGATGTGTTTTTTTGCGGTTGGAGAGAAGAGAAATGAGGCTGAATCGCTGGGCTGCTGGGGACAAATTAACATTTGCCCTCAATGACTTGTTCGTCGATACTGTAAACGCAGATTCTGCAGGAGTTCAATTATACTCTCAAACCAGAAAATGACTTAATCAAAACGCTCCCCCATTCATTTCTACATGAGGTCAGCATCTGCCTGCCTCGCTCACACACGGAAAATGGCAAACTCATCCAGAAGCGAGTCGGAGTATTGCCCGAGTGCTGCAGGACGAGAGTAAAAAAGGGATTTCTTTTTTTTTCAGCTGAGCTGAGCTCAGAGAGCGATGGGTTTTAGGCTTAGGGCAAGCTGTGTCTATGAGTTTCAGTGGTACTCCATGAGACGCATTTCAGCCTCAGCAAGAAAAAGCTTAAATGCTGTCTCCCAAGCCACTGTGACTGACTGCGTGAACAAACGCCAGTGTCAGAAACGACGTCTGAGAAAACCCTGAGAATGTACCACGCTGCTATAATTACTCCTTTTGATTAAAATGTTGTAACCCACAGGCAGTTATTTCACATTTTCCCTTGTGTCATTTCAGCTGTGAATCATGATAATTTTTATTATAAAATGAAAGAGAAATACACTTTCTATATTTAGAAAGTCAAAAAAAGTGAGTGTGTATGGGGGGTATTCTGAGCTCATTCTCCTTTAAATGAACAGGCGCTGAAACCGGTCATTCTTAACAGGGCTGTTTAAACAGGGGGAGAACGCTGCTGTGGTGTTTTGGTGTTGTTATTAATATGAACTGACCATTAAAATATATCAGAAAACCAATGCTGTGACTCTAAAGACACAGATAACTGCCCATAAAAAGTTCAAAAACAAAAATTTTTTTTTTGGATTTACACTTCTAGTCATTATTGTAAATTCCCACACAATGATGATGACATTAGTTATAGCTAATAATTGTCACACACATTAACTTATAAGGCAATAAGTTGCCAAGCAAGTCAAATATAATTCCATAAACTATTTACATAAAGTAAATTATTAAAAATATATTTAAAAAAAAAATTCGATTCCCGCTCCGGGTGACTGTCTGTGAGGAGTGTGGTGTGTTCTCCCTGTGTCCGCGTGGGTTTCCTCCGGGTGCTCCGGTTTCCTCCCACAGTCCAAAAACACAGGTTGGTAGGTGGATTGATGACTCAAAAGTGACCGTAGGTGTGAGTGTGTCTGTGTTGCCCTGAGAAGGACTGGTGCCCCCTCCAGGGTGTATTCCCACCTTGTGCCCAATGATTCCAGGTAGGCTCTGGACCCACAGCGACCCTGAACTGGATAAGGGTTACAGATAATGAATGAATGAATGAATGAATGAACTTTTTAATAACATGCCATATACATTCCTGAAATCCTGCAGGTCACCCACCAATAAAAGATCATCATTTTGATCTGACGTTTCAACACTGAGAAAAACACATATAATATAGACCACTGGACCACTTCAGGACACATTAGAATTCAGATGGTGATTGCTGTCCGGAGATGGGGACTCGTGAACAATCTTTGTGTGATGAAATTATTATTATTATTATTAGTAGTAGTAGCATCTTAATCCATATCGTTTGTGCTATTCCACAACTTCATGAGTCAGTCTTGGAGCCAGAATGTGAGGAAAATGAGGCACAGCTTTCATTTCCTTTCCACCAGATGCGGTAAACATGCCATGTGAGGCACAGGGCCATACACATACATATCTCCAGTATTAATCAGTATAGCTAGTCGCGTAAAATGGGATTAAAAATAGGCCCTCACAGACCTCTACTTACAATAGTTTTCTTTTTCTTTAAACACTGAAAAGTGTTATGCATGAGACGCCTGGGCTACACAGCCAGGTAATAATTCCTCATAACTGATGCTAAGCACAAACAACTCGAAGGATCCTGCAGTGCAGAGAAAAAACAGCTAAAAAATTGGAAAAACATACAGTTGTTATCTTAAAACTGTTTTGTAGGTTTCCTCTCACTGCATTTAAATGTGATCACATACTTTTAAATGTGATCATACAATTGATGACTTTTGATACTGTAGTGTGTGCTAAAAATTGAGAGTACAGCACATGATTTAAACTCATAAGAAATAGCAATAGAGTGTTATGAGCTGAAACAGGATGTCATTCATATTTTTCAACCATAAGAGACTTGAAACTCTACTTGGACTCATGATGAGAGACTTGAGACTTGGCTTGGACTTGTAGAAAATGACTGTGTAATGTGTTTATTGACGGCCCCTAATTCAACCCACTTCATCAAATTTCAGAGTCAGAACTAGCCAGAAAAGTAATTGGTTAACTATTACTTAGCTTTAGCTCCCTGTCATATTCAATACAGTTGTTTATTGCCCAGTTGTATTTAGAGTTAGTGATGTGATAAGATTTTAGGAGTAGTTTTATCAGACCATGTCAAGTCTCTTGACCCCTACACTTTCACTCCTGTCTTTGCGTGTTCAGCATCATACTGCTTCACAGCACTAGCTTGATTATAACACACACAAACACAAATATATATCGTCATGACAACACAGAACAAACTTCTCCAAAGCCATGAAAACATCTGTGTGATTTGGAATCAGTTGTTGAACTTATTAATGATGTATGAACTCTTATCACCTGATTTATGAAACTTTTGTACAAGGTGGAAACAAGCAGATCTGAGCACAGTTGATGAATCAGCTTCAGTGTCTGAAATCAAGTACCAGCCCACCACTGCCTCGTTTACATATCATTTACACGAAGCCTAAACTAGTTCATATTGTGCTCATATGAGGAGTTTCAGGTCAGACAGTGAGAGCACTGCTGCCCCTGCTGGCCAAACTCAAGCATGTGGTTGTGCTATTAAAATAATTAACACAATGTATTACTGCAGTGGACTAGAGGCTGTTTCTGCACACAATGTGCTTGGGGGATTGGGCACTGTCAGTCATACAACGCAAAATAATGTGCAAATTATATTAGCATTAATGTTATTTTCAATTCTATTCTAGTCATTATTGCTACTGTGTTAGTGTTATTATTGTTATTATTGTCATTGTTATTATTATTATTATTATTATTATTATTATTCATTGTCTGAAACCGCTTATCCAATTCAGGGTCCTGGTGGGGCCGGAGCCTACCCAGAATCACTGGGTGCAAGGCGGGAACACACCCTAGAGGGGGTGCCAGTCCTTCACAGGGCGACACACACTCACACACTCACACCTACAGACACTTGAGTCGCCAATCCACCTACCAATGTGTGTTTTTGGACAGTGGGAGGAAAACGGAGCACCTGGAGGAAACCCATGTCAACACGGAGAACACAGGGAGAACACACCACACTCCTCACAGACAGTCACCCGGAGGAAACCCATGCAGACACAGGGAGAACACACCACACTCCTCACAGACAGTCACCCGGAGGAAACCCACAAAAAAAAAAAAAGTCCCAGAGCGGGACTCGAACCCACAAACTCCAGGTCCTTGGAGCTGTGTGAATATGATGCTAATGGCTGCTCTACTGTGCTGCCTCTTATATTATTATTATTATATTTTTGATTTAACCTCAAATCTCCATCTGTTCCCACTGTTAAACAGTTTGGCTCTGATGTACTCGTACCAGAAGTGCGCTTGATCACCTGGATACAGAAGAGAAAGCTGTGCACTTATTTTACAATTTACCCTAAAACAAGTTTCATTGCCAAGAACTAAAAATAAAACTGAGAAAACAGAGGTATCATGGCTGTAAAATGCTTCTCTGACCTGAACAGAAATATCTGCTGAAGTCTGGCTAGATCATAAATAATCACCATTGCACCAGACATCTCTAGTGTTAGCTCATCAAAGGCAAATGATTATTAATCAGTAATAATCTTTAAGCCCCAAACAAGATTCCACAGAGATTGACAGAAAACAACCCCTTATAATGACATCAGAGTGTTCTTCCACTAATCAAAATCCTCAAAGATGGAAACGAATTAATTACCACAGCCATATCAGCATTTGATATTTACCCCAGCCTACTAGTTTCACTCTGTATTATGTCACACTCGCAATGAGTTTAAAAAGCAGAATGTCACAGCGCTTTTTATATATTTCAGGAGCAGTAAATGAAAAAACAAGAAGTTCAGTAATTATAGCAACAATCTGAAGAGAATGCCTGTGTAAACGCCCTGAACATCAGCATGTTATTTAAAGTCTGCACTGTAACTAACTCAGCTTCTTATACCTTTGTGCTAGAATGCTTCATTACTGCTTTAGGAGTATACTTGGGGTCACTGTCTCGTTGCGGGGTGAACAGTCTTGAAATGCGTTTTGACACGTTTGGTTAGACCTGAGCAGTCAATATGTTTCTATTTCACTTCAGCACACACTCTGCCAACTGTAGCCACATTATAAAGGAAAGCGAGTCTGTCCCACTGGCAGCAGCAGTACACGCCGATAGGACAAGGCAGGGGGGGGGTACGCTTTGAAAAATAAGCAATTGTTTTGGGTATTTTTTTCTCTCCATTTTCCTCGTTCCATCACTCTGAGACAAGTTCATTTCTGCAAGTGTGGACCCTGCCTTCGATCGATTGATTGTGGTTGTGAAGTGAATCTGAAAGTGTGGAAGAAAGAATTAATAATAAAAAAAAAACAACTTGGGCTGGATTTTTGTGTGACTTTTGATTTCCACTGGAATGCAGGATGCCTCTATTGCTAAGAAATTGAAAAATGGATATTTGAGTCCAGGTGGAAGCAGGGGACAGGCACGGAGGTGCACTGTAAACATATTACCTTGGCAATCTGATCATCTCCACTGACCTTAGAAGTTCTACAATTACAGACTGTAGCCCATCTGTTGTATATTTGCATACATGAATTGTCAGGACCACCACAGAACCAACTGGGTGACCTTTGGTGCTGCAGTGACACTGACGTGGTGGTGGTGTGTTAGTGTGAGTTGTGCTGGTATGAGTGGATCAGGCACAGCAGTGCTGCTGGAGTTTATAAAGCCCTCAGTGTCACTGCTGGACTGAGTATAGTCCACCAGCTATAAACATTCAGCCGACAGCGTCCTGTGTCCACTGATGAAGGACTAGAGGATGATAAGCTACTGTCTCTGACTTTACAAATCTATGAGGGCAGAGTATCTAACAGAGTGAACGGTGAGAGAACACAGTATTTAAACACTCCAGCAGCACTGCTGTGTCTGATCCACTCGTACCAGTGCAGCACAACACAACCACATCAGTGTCACTGCAGCACTGAGAAAGATCCACCACCAAAATAATACCAGCCCTATGGAGGTCCTTTGGGGGTCCTGACGGTTGAAGAACAGAGTGAAAGTGGGCTATCAAAGTATGCAGAGTGACAGATAGTCTACAGCCTGTAGCTCTAGAACTACAGCATGCACCTATATGGCCAGAGGTGCTGATAAAATGGACACTGAGTGCAGAATATTGAATCGAGTGACTTTAAGGGTACTTCTATAATGTCTATATCTTTAAAATATGAAACAGGTCCAAAGACTCACTTCATATATTCTATGAAATCCATAAGATATGAAACATCATATCCAGAAGATTTGAAACAAGCCCACAGACATATCCTTAGAATATGAAACAAGTCAAAGTCAATCTTAGACCCCAAGTCTGACACATTATGCACCCGTTTTACATAAAAAGTCTGTTCCAGACATTTCCAGAACTTACCGGATACATCCACTCGCCACTCATCTTTGCGCTTGCGTTACGTCAGACGAGTCTTCAGTGTGACGCAATCTCACAACTCAAAGTCTTCCTCAACGTCTGGACACTATGCAGATTTGACACGGAGTGCCCTTTCTAATATAGTAATGGGATTCTCTGCTTCTTTACTGAGGGCAAGGCTTCCTTTGGAGTTCTAGCACATATTATCTCTATAATGTCTGCAGTGCACTCTGTGAACTGACATAGTCTGGCGCAAAGACATTAGAGGTGGGCGATGTGGCAAATATATCGTTGTATCAAATAAGGCATTTTATTATATATAATTTTACAGTGGTGCAACAGGTCACTGCCACACAACTCCAAAGCCTGAGGTTCCTAATTGCAAGCCACTGACTTTGAGCGGTACTGTGTGTTCTCCCTGTGTCTGCGTGGGTTTCCTGTTAGTGCTTTGATTTCCACCCAGAGTCCACATACACATTTCTGTATGTAGATTGTCTAAGTGTGTGAGTGACTGGGTGAGCATGTGAAATTGTCCATGGGTGTGAACTGGGGATGAGTTTGAGGGGAGGTTGTGATCCAAAACTTATCATCCAATTCCAGTACTTGATCTTATTAATGTTCTCATGGCTGAATGCCATCAAATCCTCACAAAAATGTTCCAGCACTGCAAATGTACTGCAGCAAATGCAGACACATCGTTTTAATACTCTTGGTTTGAGAAGGAATATTCACAAACATCCCGTGCATAAACATTTGGCAACAAGGTGTATATAAGGGCCACAAGGTATAGCCCTGTATAAGAAGCTGTAGCCACAGTGGTTAACCTTAGACTGATCACTGTGGCACTTCAACAATCCATCATCAAACACATTCTGCAGGGAATTCTCCCTCATTCACTCAGTCACTCTGGGCAAACAGAGCCCTCCACACACACACAGCACTGGACAAGCATGTGTTACTACCAGCATAACTGTGTGTGTGTGTGTGTGTGTGAGAGAGAGACAGGGCTCAGTCCGTGAGACAAGACACCCAGCATCACTTTTGCTGTCCTGGGGAGGGATCACACGGCTGTGGCTGTAGAGCACGCTCTGGCTCAGGCACTGTGTACAACCTGCTGGAACTTCAGTGTCCCTTCATTAGACTCCCCATATGAGCAAGCCTCTGCAGAAAACAACATTAATGAAGGCCACCATACACGGTGCCCAGAGCCTTCGGACAAGCAGGCAACCATAGTTCGGCTGAGGCCATCATCCCATGACTGATAAACAAAGCCCACAATGGAGCTGGACCCTGCAAAATAAAAAAAACAAGGACAATACTGGCTTCATGAATCTAATCCAAGTAGTCAATAACATCGGTCAGTTTACCTTTAGATGACCACTAATAAACAAGGCCACAGTTTTAGGCTGAATCCCATTTCTTAATTTTACCCCTAACCTTTTTTTCGAGTGAAATCTTGGCTCTTTGGAATTGGGTTACAAGGTTTAGTGGTAAAAACCTTCCCTATGAAACGGGACAACCATTCAAGAACCTGATACATCACCAGAACACAAATAAACAGAACTTTAATGGCACTAGATTTAGGTTAGATTTAGGGCATCATACCTTCAAAGGTTTTCCACAATGATTATATAGCAATATCACCCTCTCCTCTCTCTCTCTCTGTAATATGAAGCTGAATGTTTTTGTTCGAAACGTTCAGTTCCACTTTTGTGGAAGCCCAGGCGCTAGAATTGAACTGCTTCAAGATTTAAGGTGGAACTGGAAATTCAGAGACATCGACCAAGCATTAGAGATGTCTTACACTTGACATAATTCACTACAACTGCATTAAACTAAATTAATATAATGTTTAACATAGTTTTAAAGGAGAAAATACTGATATTGTTGTCTTTATTTGGTTGCTTGCACTACTATTTTGCCCATTCATATTCATTAATTTGAAGTTTGCCCCTGAAAACTCTCAGTTTCAAGAGATATACAGCCCTATCCAAGAAAAAAAAAAACAAAAAAAAAACTTAGATACCCCTAGTGAAACAGATCTGAGCAGACAGACCTCTCCTGCAAGCATCATGAGCTGTCCAATGACATTAGTGCCTTACTGATCATGTGACAATTGATTTCTCCAACATATTTCTTTCTCTATTTTCAAATCTCTTCAATTCAATGTAAATGAATTATTAAATTGCCTTCAACATAAACTCAGAATATAATTTATTTCTTTATTTCCCAAATATACAGTTACTTTGCCTTCCAACGACGACTTGGAAACTGTGGCCTGAGCCCCTGGAAAATTCTCTTCAGTTCTTTTTAGTTAATAATTAATGTGATATTAGTTAGGTTTAGAAATAAAGAGGCTATAATTCTCTGATAAAAACCTGTTACCTCATCTTCGTCATCCTCCAAAAAACACTGAGAAACAGCCCAAAAACTTTCAGTTTCCCACAGCATTTCTTAAACATCAACAATATGTTCAGAGAGAAATTTTCAAAAGAATAAGAACAAACACAAGGTAAGAAAGGAACAAGAAAGGGAAAAAAGAAGGCAAATGGGAGATACAACAAGAAAGAGAGAGAGAGAGAGAGAGAGAGAGAGGGAGAGAGAGAGAGAGAGAGAGAGAGAGAGAGAGAGAGAGAGGGGGGGAGAGAGAGAGAGAGAGAGAGAGAGAGAGAGAGAGAGGAAAGGGAGAAAATGCATATGCTGGAGGAAGCTGAAAGGTTTGGCAGGAGGGTGGAGAAAGATTAGCTCAACTGACAACTCCATTAGAGACTTAACCTCAGCTTTGATCATCGCCTGAGCCCCTCTTCAGCCGGGCTGACGAGCGAGCGCCGATACACACGGAAAGCTGACAGGCTCCTGAGCGCAGGTCCGCCTCTGATCAAAGAGCTGTCTCTAATGACTGGAGCTGCAGCACTCACTCGCTCACTCCTCTGGGACAGGCAACAGCCAAGAGCTCTACCTCCACTCACACCTAATCTCTCTCTCTCTCTCATGCCCAGTCACTTTCTCTCTGAGGATGACGTCTCGTGTGTTTTCTCCCTGGGTCATGTTTTATAAAGTTTGATAAATATTTGCATTACACTTTCTAATGTAGGAGTTCTGGAAGCTTTTTGTTGACAGTATTAAGAATTTGGCTCTTGCCATTTTGCTCTCATTTAATACAGCACTCTCCAAAGCATTTCCATCCAGCCACAAACACTGACAGCAAATCCATTCCATCAAACCGGCTCTGCTCCAGCCTTCCCTTCACTTACTTATATTATATACTATATGTAAATTCATTTTCTGCGACCACTTCATCCTGATCAGAGTCACAATGCATCCAGAGCTCATCCAGAATCATTCTCCACAAGGTACAAACACACAGTGGACAGGGCAGCAGTCTATCACAGGGCATCACAAGTCTCAGTGGGCTTTTTTGTAAACATGAGTCCTCGGTATCATCACTGTCACTGCTGGGAGTCCAGCTGGCCTGTGTCCTGGAGAATAACAGGCATCACCCAATCCTAGACTGCGATCTGGACCCAAAAATTATAATCCCATCAAGATCCATGATCATTTATTCATTCATGGTCTGTAACCGCTTATCCTATTCAGTGTCACGGTGGGTCCAGAGCCTACCCGGAATCACTGAGCGCAAAGCAGGAACACACCCTACAGGGGGTGCCAGTCCTTCACAGGGTGACACACACTCACACATTCACTCGCACTTACGGACACCTTTGAGTCGCCAATCCACCTACCAACGTGTGTTTTTGACGGTGGGAGGAAACCCAACAATGTGCTCAGCTAATCCAGGTATTACAGCTATAGCATCACTGAAATAAGTCAATCAAATAGTTTGTTCGTCCTGCATGGCCAGTTCACGACAAAGAACACATGGGACATGAGAGTGAGGACAACATGGTTTTATCACATCAGTCTTAAATCCTTCCCACTAGGACAGATTACATTCATGAATATAGATAGCATTTGCTATGAGATTGAGTTGAGATGAGTGCCAGATGAGTTCAGTGTGTAGGAAAATGTACCATAAATATTATTGAAGACCTATGTAAATGGATGTTGTTAAATGAGATATGTATGTATGGGTAGCGTGGTGGTGCAGCAGGTAGTGTCGCAGTCACACAGCTCCAGGGACCTGGAGGTTGTGGGTTCGATTCCAGCTCCGGGTGACTATCTGTGAGGAGTTGATGTGTTCTCCCTGTGTCCACGTGGGTTTCCTCCGGGTGCTCCGGTTTCCTCCCACAGTCCAAAAACACACGTTGGTAGGTGGATTGGCGACTCAAAAAGTGTCCGTAGGTGTTAGTGTGTGTGTTGCCCTGTGATGGACTGGCGCCCCCTCCAGGGTGTTTTCTCGATCTTGCGCCCAATGATTCCAGGTGGGCTCTGGACCCACCGTGACCCTGAACTGGATAAGGGTTACAGATAATGAATGAATTTATGTAGTTTGGACCTTTGCTGGGAGAAAAATATTCCTGATAATCTTTAGAAGAGACAAAGTGACAGTGTTTTAAACTGTCTTTATGTAAATTATAACTACATAACCAGCAACAACTGCTCTCTTGAACAGTAACAAATGATTAAAGTGTTACTACACTGTAAATAGCTGCGTTACAGTAACAACACTAGGTATGATTTGGTATTCTTGATGCTCCCCTCACTTTTACAGCACTGTCCTGTGTTCCTGCCCACCACCACAAGTTACACAGTGCTGATTCTGCAGTGCCGAGGCTCTATTTTCACTCTTACAGGTCAGTGAAGCACCACAATGAATGAAAGAGCTGTAATTGTAAGTTAAAAAACAGTACCTAGTATCACTTTAAGAATATTCAGTGAGGTTATAAATCTCTGGACCAGGCTCAGAGGACGGAGTCATCAATATGGAGTGGCTTTAAAGCACTACTAATACAATAAAACACTCACATCCCAAATGGCTGGGTTTAGCATTCTGCTCTCACTCCACTATGGAATCCCTTACATTGATAATGTCAACAAAGCCATGTCATCTAGTTACTAAACATGTCTGAAAGTGCTGAAGCAGACCTTTGTTATGAGAAGCCATATGGCTGATTAGTTGCATAATGATTTATGGAGCGTAAGCACTGAATGCAGTGCCTTTTTTGCAAATGAGTGGGGAATCGCTCTTTGTCTTTGTCAAATGATTTATGGTATTTTGGTGAACAATGCTTGATGATAAATAGTGTGGCATAAGCTCAAGGGTTTTAGACTCTCCGCATGGTTAGATTACACTGTTTGGGTAGGGAGGTAAATGGGTCTTTACCTACTGGCTGGTAGCCCTGCCTAGTGGGCCCACCAAACGGGTTTCGGCTGCCAAAGGAGCCGCCATCAATGGATCCGTATGACATTCCGCTCTTTCCACAGGTTTCCCAAAGAGAGAGAAGAGTTTGGAGATGTCTGTAAGAAAGAAAAGGGAGATTATATTGGGTGGCTGTAGTGTCCTAGCATAGAGATTTTGGTATTGTGATCACACTACTCATCAAATGAGCATGGTTGTCGTGTTAAAGCGTACATATTGTGGACCTTCCCCAACCATCACCACCTCTGCAACAACAACCGGGCTTTGGAGCACTGGAACTGCGTTCTCTGGAGTGATGGCGCACCATCTGATTCTTCTGGGATAGGTTCATTGCCAGTTATCCAAAAATCAGTACCTGACCTCACTATTGCTCTCAAGGGCAAATGCAAGCAAAGGCAAAGTGGAAGGTGTAAAACCGTCCCAGAAGAGAAGGAGCTGCTGAATAGCCAAGCTGACCCCAGCAGTGTGCCTTACTGTGTTCCTCGAGGAGATGAAAGCAGCGATGGAACTGTGTGGAGCAATGGAGCCTGGGGCAGCCTGCTCTAATGCATCTGACATGTAAAACTTGGAGGGGTCGCCATGTGAGGAGCATGAGGATGTGTAGACGAGGGCAGTAAACAGAGTGCGTGTGTCAAATAGCATTCATTAGCAGCACAGCAGAGGGGTGAATGCATGGGAGCATCTGCGACATGATTTAACCCCAGCATTTCCTTTCACACATTCACACATTTTCTCATATTTTGCCAGTGTGTGTGTGTGTGTGTGTGTGTGACAGCATTAATTAAATCCCATGAGAGACAAAGACAATAATCCCAGCTTTAAATAGAAGACTGTAAGCCCTTCTACGGGCTGAATCACTCATTTCCATCCATCACGAGCAGTGGAAACTGTGGTTGAAAAGGTTAAATAAATAATACCCCAACAGCATGCTGCTGCCCTCGAGGCTGTGAGAGGGCGCCGTTAATGTGGGGAAGCCTGGGTGTCAGTCTTTAGCAGCTTTAGTGATACTATCTCCCATCTTCATGGCACATACACACTTCCAAATGTCGTCTTTCTGCATTTCTATAGGGACCTCAGCTTGCCAGGGATTAGGGTCAATTCCCTGCTCGGGTAAAGCACTGATCGGTAAGAACTGATGACACGGGTTCCAGTCACTGCTGGGGTAAAGCATACATTGGTAAGAAGTGATGACTAGGGTTGAATTCCCAGCTCAGGAAAAGTGCAGTGAAAAATACTAGTAGGGTTTGATTCCCAACTTGGGTACATCTCAGATCAGTAGGCCCAGATGACTAGGGTTCAATTCAATTGAGCCAGGTGGTGGTATGTAGACATCACTGCTATAAGTCCAGAGTCAATCAGACCATCAGAAAGGTTTATGAATTATCATTCATTCATTCTCTATAACCACTTATCCAATTCAGGGTCACGGTGGGTCCAGAGCCTACTTGGAATCATTGGGCGCAAGGTGGGAATACACCCTGGAGGGGGCGCCAGTCCTTCACAGGGCAACATAGACACACACATTCACACCTACGGACACTTTGGAGTCTACCAACGTGTGTTTTTGGACTGTGGGAGGAAACCAGAGCATCCAGAGGATACCCATGTGGAAACAGGGAGAACACACCAACTCCTCACAGACAGTCACCCGGAGTGGGAATCGAACCAACAACCTCCAGGTCCCTGGAACTGTGACACTACCTGCTGCGCCACCGTGCTGCCCCTGAATTATCATTCAATCATTTTCTATAATTGGGTCCAGAACCTACCTAGAATCGCTGGGCACAAGGCAGGAACAACATCATTAGAAGTCACACAGCCACTCACACACACAGTGGACACAATGGAAACTTATGAATAGTCAATCTATCTACCAGCATGGGTTTATGGACTGTGTGTGGAAAACTGAGCACCCAGAGGGAACACACGAAGTCACCGGGAGAACACGCCACACTCCTTACATACAGAGACCCGAGGCATGGCTCAAACACACAACCCTGGAGCTGTGTGACAGCGATGCTACCTGTTGTGCCTCCATGCTGCAAGGTTTATGGGTTTTGACCAAAGTTTTCACTACTGCTGTTTTGCACAGAACAAGAACAACACACCCTCATCTCCAAACTACCTCAACCACCAAAGGATCACTTTTTATTTTTGCATAACACTGTGTCCAAACTGCGAGTGTTCCATTGTAGCACTGCACTGCATCACAAAGATTTCAGTGTTTTTTTAGTATGTCTTCGGTATGTCTGCATGTCAGGTCCAAACATAACTCAGCTGCTGACCAATCAGAAAACAGCTTGAGACTTCACCTAAAATGAAAAGGCATGAGAAAGAGAAATGGGGCGTCTGTCAAAACCAGTGTGTCGTATCGCACTCTAATGCTCACGGCCAGTGTTTACCGCTGTGTTGTTTATAACAGGAGTGCTGTTTTTAATGATGTCTCTTTCAGTTAGGAGGCCATGTAACAACCAATGGCAGATGCAGAAAACAGAGACATAAAGCCTATAAAATCCTTGGAAGCATCTAGTGTGCCACATAATAAGTGGAGGGGTCTTTTCTCTGCGTTTATTTGGCCCATGAGCTTTTGTTTTGTCTCGTCCTGCTCCGCGTTTGGAGAAGACAAAGTGAAGAAAACACGTTACTAGGTTTGGGTGGTGTAACAGTAATACTTTATACTGCAGTGTACATAAAAATGTAGACAGCATCTCAAAATGAGGAGCGTGTTTCAAACTTATGACATGTCTGGGGTGTCAAATTTCCTTTTTGTCTTTGTCTAGTCACTACATTACCAAGTGAGCTCATCCTGTGCATTTAAGAGTGTCTCTCTCAGGCAGGGGTCGCTTTAGAAGCTCACTAACTGGTGATGTCATGCTCTGAACACTTATGGGGGGGACCCAAAAGCCCACTTGTTGTCAAGTGATTCTGTGCTGAGGCTGACCGAGCGACTTGAGCAAAGAAAAAGACAGCGTCCATGGTTGGGATGCGTTTTGCTTTGATTGTAATTAAGACGACACTTCACTGGACTTTATGATCAGAGATATGAGGCTTTGTCCTCTACACCTGTGTGATTTGAGCCTCAGTTCACTGGAACACAGTCTGTGCTGCGATGTTTAGCCTTTTTTAGCTCACTTATAGAAGCCAGGCCTGCCATCTATGGTTCTAAACACAGCAGGACCCATCTCATTTCTTTCTTTCTGTTATTCCACCACAAGCTGCTGTCAGACTAATGGTGTAACTTTTACTGAATGATTGACTAAAACGGCTTTTCACACTCAGACCTCTCTCAAACAAACATGGTTATTTAAGGAACCAAAGTGGGGTGGGGTTTAGGTGCAATACAGCCTTGAATACTGAGGGAGGATAAAGCACAGTTTCTTCTCTCCCCCTCCCCCATTTTTCCTGCTAGTCCTTGGGACAGAACTGGTGACCTTCCAGTCCAATGCCTGCCTCTGTAACCTTCAGGTCATGGCTGCTTAACATCAGTGCCAATGTAAAGGATGCATGGACATGAGCCGTGAAGGTTACATCATTTGAAATGGACGTATTCATTTACAAAGAAAATGGACCATACATGAGTCTTTACAGTAACATTAATCTAAGTGACTGCACTCCTTAAAGCAACACTAGGTAAGATATGTCCCTACAGGTGACGAATGTAATTATAAAACTGTCTTGAAATTAAAGTGGGGGTGGTTTCCTACCCTAACCTAAAGTGACATAGTACAGATTCTGCAGTGCTGAGCCCGGAGTAGCAACAGAAGAGGTTCTAAACTCTGTCTCTCTTAAAACAAAAGTGCTGCATAAGGTTATTTGAGCAATGCCATAGAAGAATCACTTTTGGTTCCATAAATAACCATCTTTCTGAAAGATTTAACTGGGTAAAGAACCTTAAAATTAAGTGATGGATTTTTAAACCTTTAAAACGTTCTTCACACTCAAACATCTCTTAAACAAACATGGTTCTCAATGGAACCAAAAGTGGTTCTTCTATAGCATTGTTCAAAGAACCATGTGTAGCACCTTTTCCATTACAGGCCACACACTGAAGCCACACAATGAATTTGAAACTGTAATTTTAAGGTAAACACACTTCCTAATGTTGCATCTTTTCTGCATTAATACGTACAAATAAATGAAACTATGGAGTGATGAGAGGAATGTCCAGTGGTGCTGTCCCTGAGGGAGCAGGCTAGAGGGGAATGAGAGGAGGTCAACCCTGCACCAAGCAGGAGACAGTAGATCAGATTAGTTCTGCCATGCGGCCAAATAATCAGATTAATTTCTATAGAGGAGAAGGATTAATTACTTTTGGCGGCCAATAAACAATTTCTCTGCTTCTTGATTTCGGGCCCAGCTGGTGGGCTATTGGCGCTCTCTCACTCTCTCTCTCACCTTTTTTTCTTTTTTGCTCCATCTCTCTCTCCTTCTCACACATAGACTCGAAAACAGTATCATCCCTTCCCCCGTTTTCACACACCTCAATATGCATATGCCTCCATATGAGAGTTTGCTGAGGCTTGAAACATTGAACCCATGCTGCAGAGTCCTGCGGGATCCAAAATGCCTAAACACGCCAGCACTCAGGAATCCCTCACGTTTCCAACTTTCCCTACAACACAAGCTCAGCTCCTGTTTGTGTTTTTAAAAAAATATACCAGTGTTTTCAGTCCAGCCTCCATCTGCTGTTTCTGGATCGTACTGTAGATTAGCACGTACACACACACACACACACACACACACACACAAACACACACACTAACAGAACCCATGGGGCAGCTGTTGAGTGATGTGGTGCCATATGAATCATTTTATTATCAAAATAACAATTTAACGCTGTTTTTATTGTATCCTACAGTGTTATTAGTGACTTCTGTTGGGGTCTAAAACAAAGCTTGTTACTGGTCATTTGGAACTACATTTATTGTTTAAATCACAAGACTCAGATTAAAACCATTTAATAGTCTTCTTGAAGAATAAATGTCCTGGAGTTAAATTTATAATTAACATAATTATAACATTTCAACTTCACGGTGGTGCAGCAGGTTAGCGTTGCAGTCACACAGCTCCAGGGACCTAAAGGTTGTGGGTTCGAGTCCTACACTGGGTGACTGTCTGTGAGGAGTTTGATGTGTTCTCCCTGTGTCCACGTGGGTTTCCTCCCACTGTCCAAAAGTGACTGCCGTGTGTTTCTGCCTTGCGCCCAGTGATCCCAGGTAGGCTATGGACCCATCGGGACTCTGAACTGGATAAGCGCTTACAGACAATGAATGAATGAACTTCAGTGTTGGTGACAAGCTAATGACACACTAACGAATGAAAGAACATTTATTCAGGAATTAATTAATTCATTCATCTTCTGTAAGTTCATCATCCTGTTTAGGGTCACGGTGTGTCCAGAGCCTTGCCAGAATTATTGCAGAAAATTTCACACTGTCACCCTGTCACTCACTCACACACACACACAACTGTGGACATTTTCACACACTCACTCAGTCATTCACAGACAGCTTTGGACAATTTCACACACTCAGTTATTTACTCTTCCAAAAGTCAGGACAGTTTTATACACTCACACACACACACACACACACACACACACACCACTGAGTATTTTCATACACTCACCCTGTCACTCACACGCACACACCACTGAACTATTTCACACAGCCAATCAACTGACCAATTTGTATTTCAGAGAGTAGGAGGAGCCCCCCGAGAAAACCCATGCAGACACAGGGAGAACACGTACACAAGAATTGACACGTACGAGGGATTGAACCCAGGACGCCGAGAGTCCTGGAGCTGTGTCTCAGAAACTGTAAATGTCCCACTATTCCTCACATTTTTTTAATTGAATTTGAATTGCAAAATACCAGACGAGAAGTAAATTTTTGGTTGAAAAATACCAGAACTTGTGATTTTATTGTATACACACATCAACCCCACAGACACCTGCCCCTGCCCAGACACAGCCCTGGTCCCATTAAGGCAATATTCCAGTGTAATATAGAAGTACATTTCAGGTCACATTTGACTGGACTCAGTAATGCGTAGAGTAAAAGTGAATGATAGCCTGTTCATTACTCAGAGAATTCAACCCAGCCTGCGGCTTTCTTCAGCACAGACACACACACACACACACACACACACACACACACGTGTCCAGCGTGATGTCATGGGCCCTGAGCAGTGTGACAGACAGGACAGTCATCTCTAAAGCTGAGGCGCTGATTAACACAGGCTGATCAGCGTGTCACTCTCACTCAGACCACTCTCCGTCTCGGCACTGCAGCACACAAACAGCCGAGACGTCCACGCTGCCGCTAGGGCGAGAGGGAAGGAACTGGACATGAGAAGCCCAAAGACATTCTGCTTAAAATGGAAGATTCTCCTCTCTATTTGTGATATTGTGTTCACTCTTTCCATACAGTGTGTGTCTCAGGGACTTTTATGGATAGATCGATAGAACATTACTTTTACTCACTCTTGTTCTGAACAGTTATCACTCTTCGAGTGGAAATCAGAGCCTGACTGTCGAACACTTTGCCCTGAGACCACTGAGAAACCAGGCTTCCATTCTTAATTCAGAACTGTGTCGTACGAACTTATTACGTTGAACTTGGTGCGTTCATACCAGTGCTGGGCCAAATTGCTTTGGCCATTGTGTAGTTAATGTGACGGTATGTCAGCATTGGAAGAGGCTAATTAGAACTTACTCTAAATGAGCTGGAGTGCTTTTCAAGCAGGCTTTAGAAATCACACATTGTTTTCATGGAGTGAGAATTATGGGGTCAATTATGGATCTAAGATGGGCTTTGTGTAACAGAATATTAACCACCTTTTTATACAGACTGAGGGCAGATAAATTTAGGGTGTATCTGTGTGTGTGAGGGAGAGGAGGGAAATAATAGGATGGCTTTAAAGCAACACAAGATTGTATTTTTATCTTAAAATTACAGCTTTGCAATCATGTTTCACAAACCTGTAATAGAAAATACAAAGCTTCTGTCGTTGCTATTCTGGGCTCAGCACTGCAGAAACGGCACTGTGTAACTTTTGGAGGAGGGTAGCATCCTGTGACCACTGATGAAGGACTAGAAGTGGACTAACGCAAACTCTGCAGCACCACATGAGCTAAAACAGAGGGGACAGTGACTGGACACAGGGTTTAAAAACTCCAGCAGCATTGCTGTGTCTGATCCACTCATACCAGCCAAACACACATTGACACACCAGTACAACGTCAGTGTCCCTGCAGTTTTCTGTGGTCTTGGGGTCCTGACTGTTGAAGAATACTCTTGTAGTATGTCAAAATAAACCAGTTTGGAAAGGACCAAAAAAAACATATTGTAAGTTTGTCCAACCTAGCAACAGTCACTAAGGGACACATTTATGGCTAGTGCAAGGTTAAGTCAATTCAGGACATCAGTAAGGCAAAGAATGAAGAAGTGCAGCAGGCTGAGGACATGATTATTGAAGGTAATAGGAGCCTGTCTCTCTCAATGTGTGTTTGTGTGTGTGTGTGTGTGTGTGTGTGTGGTGCAGAGGAGGGTTATGAGGTCAGGGACTGGAGATCACATGATCAGAAGGGCCTTAGGAAACAGGCTAGTGTTAAATACAGCCATCAGTGAGCAGTCGGGCCTGTGAATGGCCATAGGGGTCCGACAGCGCGCCTCATCCCCTCCACTCACTCTCAATTGGTCCCCTCATCTCCCCATTATCACCACAGAGAGGCTTAGCACAGCATGAGAGAGTACAGCCACTGAGCGGAAAGAAACCACAGCCAAGGACACTGTCACCACCACAGCAGTCACATCCTCTGCTTATAACACACACACACAACTCTCATTTTCATGTGTACATCCATAAGAAAATGGTAGGTAGATTGACTTATTGAGTGTCTGTGTGTGTGTGTGTGTGTGTGTGTGTGTGTGAAAAAATCCCTAGGTGTGACTGAGTGAATCAAACTGAAAATGATGAAGCTGTTAGAGATTATGAGCAAGTGAATGATCTTGTTAGTGAAAAAGAGGCCCACATCTGCTAGCACTGTGCTGAGTGATGGGAGACAGAGAGGGAGGGCTCTACTACCCCCTCAGAGAGTGTGAAACCAATTACACTCTTTGCACTCTTTGGCCCCCGGGCTATGGATAACTGAAGCATCACTGGCAATATCCAGATAATAGAGCCAACTATTACACTTTTACTTCTCAGTGTTTTCTGCTTTATCTGTTTTCTAATTTCTCAGCATGTCATACACAGTTAAGTGTGGAAGCCCATTTCCACCCAATAACAATAATAATAATAATAATAATAATAATAATAATAATAATAATAAAAATAATAATCTCATTACTCTGTGTCCACATGGGTTTCCTCCGAGTGCTCTAGTCTCCTCCCACAATCCAAAAACACACGTTCGTAAGGTAGGCTCAGGACCCACCGCGACCCTGAAGTGGATAAGCAGTTACAGACAATGAATGAATGAATAATTAATTCATTAATCTCATTATTTTGAAACAGTATCTATATATGTATCTAGATTGTATCTATATTTTATTATTGTTTCTAATTTTCATCTAATAAGTCAAAATTTTGATTTGTTATTATCTCTCACGGGCGGCACGGTGGTGCAGCAGATAGTGTCGCAGTCACACAGCTCCAGGGGCCTGGAGGTTGTGGGTTTGATTCCCGCTCCGGGTGACTCTCTGTGAGGAGTTGGTGTGTTCTCCCTGTGTCTGCGTGGGTTTCCTCTGGGTGCTCCGGTTTCCTCCCACAGTCCAAAACACACGTTGGTAGGTGGATTGGCGACTCAAAAGTGTCCGTAGGTGTGAGTGTGTGAGTGAATGTGTGTGTGTGTGTGTGTTGCCCTGTGAAGGACTGGCGCCCCCTCCAGGGTGTATTCCCGCTTGCGCCCAATGACTCCAGGTAGGCTCTGGACCCCCCGCGACCCTGAACTGGATAAGGGTTACAGATAATGAATGGATGAATGAATGAATTATCTCTCATTATACTGAGATACTATCTACAAAATAACGAGACGCTATCTAAAAATATTGTCTTAAAATCTCAAATTAATGAGAAATTATTTCAAAATATTGTCTTAGTGTCCCACAATAATTAGATTACACCTTACTCAATAATGAAAAAAAAAAATAGAATGTGGCAGAAACAGGCTTCCGTAGTTAAGAAATGCAGAATCAGTTCAGTGCTGGGAAACGTTAGTCTACTCTTACTGTGAAGATCAACAAGACATGCACCTGAACGGGGGGTGCCCAGTGCACTGACCCAAACGCTCACAGCAGGTACAGTGACCTATCTCACAGCAGGGACTGCAGAGCACAGCCCTGCCAACACATCTCTAAACAACAACAAGTACTGACAGATTTTCTCAGTGTATATATTTCCAAGCACTTCCAACAAATTCAAACACAGTTCGTACACAGTTATGCTAAAAAGGTCAAGGCATCAGCAGCCGTACACCTCGCCTACGAGCACTCCTTTATCTAATTATGATACATGTCAGGCTAAAAGAGAACGTGTCATTCTGGGTTTATAAGCTTGCTGGGCTTTCCTGCCTCTGCTGCAACCTGGAGAAGAGCAAGTAAAATAATTCTCAGTTATGTGATCAAGAATACACATTTAATCTGAACTTGAACTTCTTCTTTTGCCCTGCATACACCGTTAGCCTCCTTTCACCTTGGACTTCAATGGTCGGGACCTCTACCAAAGTACCACAGAGCAGGTGCTGGTTGGTCACTCAGGCAGTTGATCATCCTCAGCACTGAAGTCACACTGACATTGTGTTGCTTTGGTATGAGTGGAAGAGACACAGCAGTGCTGCTAGAGTTTTTAAACCCTTCAGTGTCACTGCTGGACTGAAAACAGTCCATCAACCAAAAATAACCAACATTCTCTGCAGCGACAGCTTCTTATCTTTTGGAAAGTCTCTGGAATATTGCTGTGAGGATTTTGCATTCATTAATGAGGTCATGTATTGATGGGTGACGATTAGCTCTGAATCACAATCCTCACTTTAAATCATCCCAGAGGTGTTGGATGGAGCTTCATCAGTTCAGAGAAGACACTTCCACTACTTTACAGCCCAACGTTTTTACCCTTCTTCTAGACACAACACACTGGGCATGTTAGCCTCGGGTTACAGTTGATATGTCAGTGTTTTTTCTATGGAGTAGGGGGCTGAATTTATTAACTGAATTCAGTAGAAACCTGAGTAGAAACCAAATATGTGAAGTAAGTAAACTTTGTGAGATCATTTTCCGGAATATAGTTCATATAGTCCTGAAAAAACAAAAATCATTATGGCTGTGATGTCACAACTATGGGCAACGTTTTACAGACCATGTATCTGTTGGTATCCAACACACTCTTTACAATAAAGGTGTATTATTTAATGAATAAACAAGAACAAACATTACTTTAGGATTTGAGGATATACTTTAGGATACAGTGTAACACTATGCTATTCCCAGATATCTGGGGAAAAAAAGGTCCTCCTGCTGCTCCGTTTACTTCCCACAATCTAAATACACATTAACACTAGAACTACCAAACCGCTGCCATTTGGCAGGCCTCTGGTAGAAAAAGGGGTCATATGAAAATCCTGGTAGTTCTAGTGTTAATAGGTGAGATGGCTGTGAATGTGTTGTGCTAAGACCATTCTGAAGTATCAGGTTTCATGCAGAGGTGGCGTAAGTACTAATAAACCTTGTTCAGGTTATTCATTTCAGGCATCATGAAGGCTGTATTCAGAATTGTGATTTGGTAGGGTGACCAGACGTCCTCTTTTACCCGGACATGTCCTCTTTTTTAGACTTGACCGGGTGGAATTTCACAAACGTCCGGGATTTTGTTTTTCTAGAGCTTACATAGAACTTCAAGAAGCGTTTCGTTCACAAACTAGTCCCGCCCTCCCCTACTCCAATTGGTTCGCTTGAGTGAGAAGGAGTGAAGTAGCCTAAAATCTTCTGATTGGACGGTCTGACTGTAGAGCTACGGTTATTGGTCAATAACCTTCTCTGTAAACATTTAATTGGTCAGTCTGCACCGTCAGTAGTCCTTGTTTACATCAGGCAAAACTCATGTACCCACCCTCATCTCGAGCAGCTATGCTGAAACGTTAATGTAAGTTCTTGAATTAATTAAAAAAGAAATTCCCATGTTTTGTGCAGCAAATAAAGGTGTACAGGACCTAAAAGCACACATAGGTTCAGCTAAGCATACAACGGCAGCGAAGGGCGAGAGGTCATCCCCCACCCCCCGAGACGTGTCCTCTTTTTCACCATCTCAGATCTGGTCACCCTAGATTCGGTTCCCTTGGTCCAGACCAAACAAGAAAATGATAGTGTTACAGTTTAGTCGTATGACTTTTTGTCAGACCTCTCTGTTCTTTGTAGGTGGGAACACTTCGGCGGTGTATCAATTACTTATTTTCCCCACTGTACGTTAGGAGGTTCGGTATCATTGTTTTTAATGCACTCTGTTTCTTCGCAGCGTGATTATTGCTACATCTGGAGACGTCACACACTGTGTTTAGTTCATTTCGATGCCTTTGGTTTATATTGCGTTCACACTTGGACAAAACCACACCGCCGTAAAATAAGAACCTTTTTGGTGTGTACTTGTTTGGTTCACACCTCCACGTATTTAGTTTGGTTAAATCTAACTCTGGTTCATTTTCACCCTTGGTTTGTTTGGGCAGGTGTGAAAGAAATAACCACACTCAGATCAAACCAATACAACTGTACATAGAACTTCAAGGTGGCCTCAGTCTGGTCCCAAATGGGCTTGTTTTGTTTCTGCGGTCTGGTGAGAACATGATCTGATCTTGATCTGACTCAGCTGTAAGGTGTACGCAGCAGGTCGGTGTAAAGCAGCTCCCGTAGTCAGGTGTGCTTTGCGTACTGGACACAGCAAAGCGGGTACATGGAAAACTGGGTAAAGTGTAGACGCTAATCAGAGAAATGCAATAGATGCATGCACTTGTCCTAATGGTTAGAGACGAGAGCTTAGGGCTGAAAGGTCTTTGGTTAGTTTCCCACGACCAGCAGGAAAATTACAGGTGGTGGGAGTGAAAGAACAGCACTGCCGTCCTCCTCCCTCAACCCATGGCTGAAGGGCCCTTGAGCAAGACACTGGACCCACAACTGCTCCCTGGGCCTGTGTTCACAGCCCCTAGTGCACTAGTATGTGTGTGATCACTGCCACAGAAGGGTTAAATGCGAAAGACATGTTTCGTGGTACATTGTACGTTGGATAATTGCACATTCATAGTTCAGAACACAGGACCTACCAGTGTTGACTGTCATGCTCCCCCCTTTTTCAGATCTGACCAATCAGCATGGTTTGAGGTGATGCGTTTTGGTGTGATTGAATTTTCCCTCTGTGATAACGAATCAAACCCAGGGGAAAATGCTCTAAGACTGAAAACTACTTCACTGATTTTGACCAGAGCCAAATGATCTATAGGTTTGGAAACACACATACTGTAACAGACAACATTTATAGAGCAATCATACCAGTGGAGAATCTGAACACACCAAAAGTTAACCCAGTTCCCAAAAAAATAACATGCAAACTGAATCCCGTTTAAAGAGGACATATTTGACCCCTTGTTCACAAGTGAACACAGCTCTGAGGCCTTAATAAAAAGTGTGTGACATGCTTTGGTCAAAATACCACAGCAGGATTCTCCCCCTGTCTAAACAGACGAGGGTGTGGAACAATTGTTAAGTCTCTGCGCTTGACATAAGAAGTGGAGAAACATCAGAAAGACTTGTTTTATCCCATGTCTTCTGACTTGTCTGCCTACATAAAACTTACTGGGTTGTCTTGTTCCACAGTTGAGGGTTGGTGGGCTCCATAGCCGCACATGTACATGCACATGCAAGTTCCTCCTAATAGGTCCCTCTTAAAATATAAGCCCCTATATTTAAGCAACAACAGCAGAGAATGAAGAGAGGTTAGTTATAGTTTTAAGGTGTCACTCAGCGCTGCTGTCAGCCTCATAAAGATGGGGATCGACTGCCCACTCTTCTACACTTCCAAGTCACTTCTCAAGAAGTCATCGCTCAGAGTCCTGACAGCAGGCAACAAAAATGGAATCGCTGTCTCTCTCTCTCACACACACACACACTCGCACACATTTGAGCAGCAAAATTGCCTTGTCATCTTAAAAAAAAAAAAAAAAAAAAAAAACCTCATTATTGAGATAAATCGCCCAATTCTCTTCAGAAAACACACCAGATCCAGGCTGCGCCACCCTCCCCAAAACTGTCATCATCAGGGCCGTGGACAGCAAGCCCTTACCAATGAGTCACTCTCTGTCAGACCCTCAATCAACAACAGCCCACCATCACAGCCATCCCTTATTCAGCATACACAATGAGCCCCACACAAATAAGACGGAGACATCTGAATGGCACAGTGGGCTCCCTTAAAAAAGCCCACAGGAGAGGTTTCAAGCCCGTATCAATGCACAGTGCTCCGAGAGCTGATGAGTGCACCATCCAGCCTTAACAAGCTGCATTCAGACAATACGACTGCAGTGGTCTTAATTATGACTCACTCTTTCAGAATTATTTCCAAAACACGCTGAGAAGTGTTTCTTTCTCTTTCAAGTTTTGTATACGGATCTCGCAGCCGATCCAGCTGAACACCCTCTCCCCCCGCTTCTCTCCCCCACCAAACAACTTTGGAATTATAGCACAGCACCACGCCAGGCCTGTGTAACAAGCTCGCTAATGATAACACAACAGAGATCTCACTCTAATCTCAGTTTAAATCTTGCCCCCCCTCCTCCTCACAGTGGATTCCCTATCAGGGCGGGATCTAAAGATAGCGCTCCACAATTTTCCAAATAATCGGCCCGTAATAAGAGGCCTGGGAATACACAGCCTTGAACAGAGCTAGAGCAGGGGGAATTATCAGCTCTATCTTTGTTCTCTAATCCAGGGCTGCTTATCTGCTGGATATGACTTCATAATGTACAGAGAAGGAGAAAAGAGAATGCTTTGTGCTCAGGCTCACACTACATCATTTGCGCCACGCTATCTCCACATCGGCCCCCGCTATACTGATCGCAGAAGTGTGCAGTATGCAAACGAGCCTCTAGCCAATTCCTGAATTATTTGCTTTTTTGTTGAGGGCATCCTGACCAATCACAACAGCTCTTTCGGTGTTTAGATCTAGGGATGTGTTTACTAGCTGTTTTCTTTTAAAATATTTTCATAACAGTGTTAATAGTAACTGTAGTAACAGCTTGTGCTCCTTGGTAGGGCTGCGCAATATATCGTTTTAGTATCGTAATGGTGATATGTGCATGTGCGATAGTCACATTGCAGGACATGCGATGTCACATGGAGGCCAGTGTGGTTGGGGCGAGAAAGAGAAGGAGAAGGGGGATTGGAGAGTCAGGGAAACATGGGGAAAATGTGATATTGAAGGTTCCTTAGTTTAATGCTTTTTTGAACTTAAGTACAAAGATATTGGTTTAATCTCCTGTACCCCTCCTTCAATCACAGATTAGCCTCTCATTTAAAGTTAGAAACATTATTCATTAATAGCATTACATGTTGGGTTATTGACTTCTGGTCAATCTGGTGAATTATTACTATTATTTTTTGAAATATCACAATAGAAATCACAGAAAAATAAAATCGCAATGTATTATTTTTATCCCAGTATTGTGCGTCATTCCTTGTCTTGACTTTATAGATATTGAAATAAAAACTGCAGTGAGGATGTGACTGCATTCAAACATATAAATATTCGTTAGGTCAGCTACTGAAGTTGAACGATTAGTTCAGGATCACACTTTTCCGACTCTTCCCAAAGGTAATGGTACCCAATCACTCCAGAGAATGACACTGAGCATGTGCATCTGCTCCAGTGTGTCCCATTACGTTTGATTTTTTAATATAAATGGAGATTAAACATACACTGTAAAACCTGAGGTAAGTGATCTCAACTGGAATGTGGAAACGGATTGCCTTAAACCATTTAACTCAAACATTTCAGTTAAAATAACACCCTGAACTGAGTACGAACAACTTACTTGTAAGAAATTACATGTGGTTAGCTATGTTAAGTGAATTAAGTGAACTGTAGTTACTCTATTTAAGTTTGCATTACTTAAAGTCACAACTAATTATTTCTACTTAAACCAATAAATAACTACAAATTAATATTACAAACTTCTAACATTTTATGTCAACAATTATAAAGACCCAATACGTATACCACAGCTCTGCACAAGCAACACCTTCATTGGCTTTCAACCAACAACATGCTGCACTTCCAACAGAAAAAGCGGTAACTTGCTCTTAGGACTTTCAGTATCAAGTAAGCAAGTATAATCAAGGCAAGTATAATCTTACATCTTTAGACTGGGCGCATAGAGGAAGGTAACCTGGGGGGAACAAGCACACAATCATGGTGAGTGATGGGGAAAACCATGCCTATATACAAAGAGATGGTGCCAATAGCCAATGAGAAAGATGTGAGTTTTACTCATCAAAGTTGAACTGCCCTTACTTTCCTTCAACAGATCCTTTTCATTTCAATTGTGAGCACAGTGCATGATGGGTTGCTGCCGCCGGAGTGCGTCCAGCCAATCAGGAGAGAGCATATCGGATGCGTCACATAAACAGAAGCTCAAGAGGAGATTTTAATGTGGACTGAGTTACGATAAGAAAACGTGTTGTAGCACTTAAATTTAACTCCACTAGCAGAAACATAAACGCCAGTAGATGGACCAATACAACAACTACATCTTTTAAGATTGAAAGAGAGAAGAAGAAGCCAACTGAGCTTTTTTATTCTCCAGCATCATTTCACCTTAAATGGTACAGCAGTTTACATCTAGGCGTCTGTAACTGCTTTATTATTTAAAGTGGGTCAAAAATGTTAAATAGGCTGGTGTTAGTTTAATAGCGGGAGCATTTAAGGTGGAACTGGAAGTATATTGGTGTGTTTGTGTGAGTTTAAATGTGTATAACTGTGCTGGATAGTGTAAATTATCAGCACGTGTCACTTTTCTGCTTCAAAGTTTGGTACTCGGTACTTCGTACTTTTTCAACACTGATGTAATCCATTTTTTTTTTAGTTTTTTGGCTCAGTCAACTTGAATGATCCCACATGTCTGTATCATTTAAGTTACGCTAACTTAACTGTTTCATTAAGAAGTGCAGTTAGGTTTTACAGTATGGGTACAAGCTGTGTGGTCTACAAACATGCGCAGTACAAAGTATTGGCTAGAAGCTCATCACAAAAATGTATACTTAATGTCCATTTTAAGTAAATTTAAAGGAACACTATGTATTTTTTACCTTAAATCTACAGCTTTAGAATCATTGTGAGGCTTGTTGTCATTGTGTTGCTATTTCAGGATCAGCACTGTAGAAACGGCACTATGTAACTTTTGGAGAAGGATAGGAAACCAGCCCCCCTCACTACACTCTCTCTGTTGACTTCTGAATAGTGCACCTGTAGGGGGAGCCCAAGAACAAATCATTTTTATTATTATTATTATTATTATTATTATTATTTTATTTGCTGCTGTGAAATAAAAAAAAATACTAAAAATAATACCCAGTGTTCCTTTAAGTAAAGTTGAATATCATTTCCCAAGTATACTTTATAGTGCCAGTATGCTAATGAGTGTAATAGTAGCACACTTAAATGTTTTTTTCAATAAATCTCGGGACTGAATTCACCCAATTTTTTGTTTATAAAAGGATATTTAAGTATATTTTAGGTGTAGCTCATTTTGTAGCATATTTTAGGAGTGGCTTTTATGATAAAGAGCTGACCATCTAATATAAGCACCTCACCTGACTGTTATTCTTCAAAGTATCACCACAAATGTTCTGAAATCTGATATAAAACATTCTGAGAAGAGTAGATTTGCTGTAGCGGTAGCAAAGGGGGAAAAGCGCCCTACATTTCAGAAGAAATGTTGAATGAATGTAGATAGATTGTGTCATAAACAGTGTCTGAAAATAAAGAGCAGTGAGTAGCCGAGACGGAGTATATATATATATATATATATATAAAACACAGCAGAAGTCTTGTGCCAAATGAAGCAGACCCTGTCGATGCAAACTTGGTTCAATATAAAAACAGCTTCAGCGCAAAGGCACTTCTGACATCTCTGTCAATAGGGAAGCGGATTTATGGATTGGACATGTGAGTATCAAAGACAGTTAGGCTCCAGGGTTATCAATAATACTTAAAACACACAGTCTGTCCACCTGACGAGAGGAGAATTCCGAATGTACTGTACCCTTCACTCCGAGGAAAAGGACCTTGATCATTTCATTTGCTTGAGAGGATGGAGGTGACCTGCCACCCATTTGATTTGATTGTCAGTGGTGTATAAAAAAAATAATAAAAATCTCTTTCCCCGTCTTAATATAACATTGCCTTTGATACCTATGTATGGAACATTAGGCAAGGCAGTTAAGCTGTCACTCTCCATCAGGATTCCCTTATTCTTCTCACAACAGTCCTCCTTGATCCATCCATCCATCGAGAAAATGGGGAACTACATGAGCAGCTATTATAATCCAAACATTACACTAGTTCCTAATTCATCACTCCGGAGAAGCCAGTTCCACTGTCCCATAGTCCGGTGATGGCCGTTCCATACCCCTCTAGTTGATGCTGAGTATGGTGACGCCGTGCTCATGTGCAGCTGCTCCAGTGTCCCAGTTCATTACATGCTTGTCTACCTAGATAATACAAGCTGTGAGCCAATGTTTGGACAACTGTGTTGTTATTAACAGGGGTGGAAATGGACCAGAACTCTTTGGAACACCAATTCCAGCAGAACATTTTAAACCTGGATGAGGTTAGGATTACTTTTTTATTTATTTATTTATTTATTATTATTATTTTTTTATTTACTATTTTCAATTTTCATATAGGATTTTTACTCAGTTTTAAAATGAGCCAGAAACAAAGTGTCTATTGAGACTGAATTATTTACTACACACAGTAAAATTAATTTATGTAGTTGTCCCTTAAACATGATATTCATGATTTTAAACAGAAAACACTTTTTTTTATGAAATTCTGAGAGTGTTTCCTCACCAATTGTTGCTCTTCAAACTGTTTGGTTCTTGAAACAGTTCTAATGTTTGGGGGAAAAAAAGTGTCACGGTCCAGTATGCTAGACTTTCTCTCTCTATCTGCTTACAGCAGATGAATAAAAAATGGCATTTTGGAGGGTTTAGATAAATATGAGACTTGCAAACTTTTAAAAGCATGAAACAAGACAAGGATATTACTCTATTCCTGTACCATAGGTGGGTAATAGGGTAATATTAACTTATTTTTACTGTAGATGTGAATGACTCGGGAGAGCACTAACAGCATGAAAGTAAACATAGAATGAAACTGATAAAAAAAAACCTAAACAACTCAAGTAACAAACGAGTTTCTGTGGTAATTCAATTCCAGTTAGAGTTCACCCACGGTACAAACATTTTATTTTTCCCCTCAAACATACTGTTCCACCTTAAAGGATGTGGGTCTTCTGAATGTAAACATTTAACATGAATGTTACCTTTAGGGATTTTTTTTTTTTTTTTTACACAAGGGGAGGGTGGTCTTCTGGTAAAAACTGACCACATCCACTCCCTGCTGTGACAGACTTTTCTGAATTTGTCTGGGACATGTGAGAAATATGGCCATTTCAGCTCACTGCTTCTCACAGTATGAAGACTACTCAACACAGGAAATCAGCAGCCCTCATCAAATCAGGGGCATTCTAATTTCACCCTCTACCCCATGTATGAGGAAAATAAATAGGAAAACAGACTGTGATTATGTTCTCATTATTCACTGTGTCCAAGGTACAGTGGAGGAGGCAATGTGTATAAATAAGTTAATAATATACATTGGTGAAAACTCCTTGCTGAGATTCTGTCCACCACCTGAAAGTCTCCAGTAGTTAACTTTGGTGCTGTAATGGTGATTTGCTTTGTTTAAGTTTCTTAGTGTAATCCTAGTCTGGAAACTTGTTATCTATATACGTGTTATGCTATTGTTGTTGTTTTGTTTCATGCTGTGGATGCCATTAAACCAAAGCACCCATGTCAGCCTCTTGACTTCACTGTGGCAGTGTGTCTGCTGGTGTGCACTTGGATCCCAACACAGATGCAATGCAGTGAGGAGCAGAAGCTCTGGTTTTTAGCTGTTTTTGCTCTGTTGTCTTTCTTCTGTGTTCATTGTGTTTGTTTTTCTCATCTTTAACCTTGTCAGAGTAGAGTAGCTCTTTAACACCTGACCAGCAACTATAACTTTAACTAATGTTAGCAATTTTAATGAACAAGACAAGCTCACCACAACATGTCTTTTTTCAAGTAATTTATGTCACAATGAGCAATAGAGAAGTAAATGTGGCAAACACTCATTTTGCAACAAGCAAAAACTTTATCACACCCTGAACAATCACTTGTATCTACACTCACTGTCTGTTATCAGCTCCACTGACCACACAAAAGCACTTTTTAATTGTTTTACTATTACAGACTGTAGTCCACCCGTTTCTCTGCATACTTTTTCATCCCCATTTCACTCTGTTCTTCAATGTTCAGGACACCAACCTGACCCCCAGAGAGCAGGTGTGATTTGGGTGGTGGATCATTTTCAGCGCTACAGTGACACGGTGTGTATAGTGCTGGTATGAGTAGATTAGACACAGCAGTTGTTGCTGGATGTTTTATAACACTTCATTGTCACTACTGGATTGATAATAGTCCAACAACCAAAAATATCAAACCAATGTGCACTGATCAAGGACTAGATTATGACCATAAAATAAACTGCAGCAACTGATAAGCTACAGTCTCTGACTTTACATCTGCAAGGTGGACCAGCGAGGTAGTTGTGTCTAACAGAGTGAACAATGAGTGGACACAGTGTTTTAAAACTTCAGCAATACCTGCTGTGTCTGATCCAATCATACCAGCACAACACACAGATAAATAGGTAGGGGTTTCTAATGCAGCCACTGTTCAGTGTATTTTCAGAATTAAGGAGAGATACATTTTGTAGTCTGGTGTGAAATGCGTTTCATATTTTCTTTATTATTAAGTGTTTTATTAACACTTTATAGTGCCCACTGCCATAGCACTGCATAGACAGACATTTAAGTAAACTGATGGAGAGTGAAAGAGAGGAGAGGTAGACTAAAGCCCCACCCACAGAGAAACCTCAAAGGTCTAATTAGAATAAAAGAGAGCAATCAGGTGTCACTATTTCAGTGTGTGTGTGTGTGTCTTTCTTGCTCTATTTTGTTCACACATTCTTTATTTCTCAGTGACTCACTTTCAAAAAACAGCTAATTTCCAGGATATTGTCTATAGTGTGTGGGCATGAGGGAGTCCCTAAATTATAAAATCTAAATGCGGGAGACGGCCGGAACTTCCAGGAGAGGTGGGATTTCTGCTTTAAATGTGACACAAGAGCTACTTTAGGTTACTAAACTTCAACCACGAAATATAGCCCATGAATCAAATGTAAAAACACCACTGAACAGCATTACACTAAACAACCCAGCACTGAAAGCAAGAGGACAAATACAGACTGACCCCAAATGATAGCTCTAAACACATAATTTCAGAGCAGGGGCGAGAATACAAATGGTGCTTTATTCGGCATCTTCCCAAACAGCTGCTGCCCCCTGGTCCTGCACAACGCTCAAATCCACAGAATCACAAACTCACACTCACCAGTTTCACTTTAAAATTCTGCTGTTAGGATAAGTTCAGAACAGGAGCGCAGAGTGGAAGGATTTGGAAATAAGTTACTGTGAGTTTTCTGCAGTTAGCGCATATATATATATATATCCACACACACAGGGGTTGGACAATGAATTTGAAACACCTGTCATTGTAGTGTGGGAGGTTTCATGGCTAAATTGGAACAGCCTGGTGGCCAATCTTCATTAATTGCACATTGCACCAGTAAGAGCAGAGTGTGAAGGGTTAATTAGCAGAGGGTAAGAGCACAGTTCTGCTCAAAATATTGCAATGCACACAACTTTATGGGTGACATACCAGAGTTCAAAAGAACTGGCACATCTGTTACCAAGACAGCAAGTCTCTGTGATGTATCAAGAGCCACAGTATCCAGGGTAATGCCAGCGTACCACCAAGAAGGACAAAACACGTCCAACAGGATTAATTGTGGATGCAAGAGGAAGCTGTGTGAAAGGGATGTTCGGGTGCTGACTTGGATTGTGTCCAAAAAACATAAAACCACGTCTGCCAAATCACGGCAGAATTAAATGTGCACCTCAACTCTCCTGTTTCCATCAGAACTGTCCGTCGGGAGCTCCACAGGGTCAATATACACGGACGGGCTGCTATAGCCAAACATTTGGTCACTCATGCCAATGCCAAATGTTGGTTTCAATGGTGCAAAGAGCGCAAATCTTGGGCTGTGGAAAATGTGAACCATGTATTGTTCTCTGCTGATTCCACCTTTACTGTTTTCCCCACAATCGGGAGAGTTACGGTGTGGAGAAGCCCCAAAGAAGTTCACCACCCAGACTGTTGCATGCCCAGAGTGAAGCATGGGGGTGGATCAGTGATGGTTTGGGCTGCCGTATCATGGCATTCCCTTAGCCCAATACTTGTGCTAGATGGGCGCGTCACTGCCAAGGACTACCAAACCATTCTGGAGGACCATGTGCATCCAATGGTTCAAACATTGTGTCCTGAAGGCGGTGCCGTGTATCAGGACGACAATGCACCAATACACACAGCGAGACTGGTGAAAGATTGGTTTGATGAACATGAAAGTGAAGTTGAACATCTCCCATGGCCTGCACAGTCACCAGATCTAAATATTATTGAGCCACTTTGGGGTGTTTTGGAGGAGCGAGTCAGGAAACATTTTCCTCCACCAGCATCACGTAGTGACCTGGCCACTATCCTGCAAGAAGAATGGCTTAAAATCCCTCTGACCACTGTGCAGGACTTGTATATGTCATTACCAAGACGAACTGATGCTGTATTGGCCGCAAAAGGAGGCCCTACACCATACTAATAAATTATTGTGGTCTAAAACCAGGTGTTTCAGTTTCATTGTCCAACCCCTGTATATATATATATATATATATATATATATATATATATATATATATATATATATATATATGTGAATAAATAATGAATAAAAACTAACAGACAAGTTAAACTTCAGCCACGTACAAACAACAGTCATTATTTACCTTGAAAAATACCGTTCCGCCTCAAAAGATATGGAGCTTCTGAATGTAAACAAACCAGAGAACAGTTTCACCACAGTCGTAGACATTCCCTTTAAATGTTACCCTTTTCTTTAACTCCAGGCTGTGGTTTCCTTCTGGAATATCAAAACAACTGCACAACACCTCAACTTCACAAACCATCCACTTATGTCTTATTCTCATGTAAGAAAACACCCAACAGCTACACTGATGTTCACCCTACTTTGCTTGAATTAAATGATTGGACAGAGCTTTTACAATCCTGGGGTCTATATAGAAAAGGCATTTTTTTATATATGTTCTCAGGGAGTTTGGTTTACTGACTGACCCAGATATGAATATGTAAATATGACACCTGTTTATTTCTGTTTATATTACATTATACATTACGTTTATTACCATATTAGAAATGACACTGCCACAGCAACGCCAGGCTGACAGCTGAGAAGGACACTATGGATCAGACTCAGCAGTGCTACTGGAGTTTTTAACCCCCTCAGTGGCAATGCTGGACTTAGGATTGACCACCAACCAAACATATCCAGCTGAAAGCATCTGTATAGTCCACTGTTGAATGACCAACACAAACTGTGCAGCAACAGATGAGCTACTGTCTCTGACTTTACATCTGCAATGTGGACCACCAAAAACCACTAAGGACCTCCAGTTGTGTCTGATTCAGTCAAACTAGGTCAACATGCACTAACATAGCACCACTCGGTCAGTGTCACTGTGCTTTGTGGTGGTCCTCTGGGGGCTCCTGACCAATGAAGAGCCAGGTGTAAAGGGGCTAACAGAGTATTCACAGCAAAAGATGAACTGCAACCTGCACCTCTATGGCCAGTGGAACTTATAAAACAGACAAGGGATGTAGAAATAAGGAGGTAGTTTTTAATAAAACAACACTTAATGGAAAAACTGTACTAAACAGGTCGTATTTACATATTCATGTTTCACCTCCTACTACGGCATTAAAGCAGCACTATTAAAGATTGCTTTTTGCGGGGATTGCATTGTAGACGTTTTCTTTTGTCTCGAGGCAGGGACGCATCATGTTGACACATTTCTGAAAAGAGCTTTTGGACTTGGCTTCGGAGCTTCGATTAAAGCCTGACGCCGGCCATGCTCTCTCCCTTTCAGCTCTGCCAGCCAGCTTCTACAACACAAGAGTGGATGAAGGCATGCTATGTACGTATACATTTGCACAGAGCTTAAAGCCGTGTTTGGCAGCCAGCGCTGCTCGTCTTTGTCGCACATGGCTAGGAAATTCTCCCTTAGGGATTTCAAGCTGTTTTTGGGGTTGGAGTTTGGGAAAGCGGCTCTGCCTCTCAGGGCTGTCTGGCTCTTGTCAGGGTTGGGGACAGATGGCCCACTGGACATCCAAGTTGCAGCCTTCTGGTTCTCTCTTCTCGCCACATATGTTTCCCCCTGCAGCCACTGCTTCCCAGTGATGGGTTTCCCACAATCCAACATAGTGCTCTCCATGACTACTCAGTTACAGTGACATGAGTAAGCTCACATGCAAGCACCTGATCACCTGGGAACTCTGTAGTCCTCTGCAAAACTCTGTATGTCACTAGTTACTTGATATACTAAGTCTATTCAACAAAGTTCGTACCCAGATTATATTTATCTTCTTGTTTTATTGTATCTGAAAATATAAAACATACATTTGCACCAGACATATTTCCTACAATAATAACTGTCCATTAAAATATATCAGAATGTATTTTCTGTAAAAGAAAGTGTAATCATTTTCACTTAAAAAATTAATAAATTGTGTACTTTGACCAGGTGCATCAAAATTTAGATAAAACTTCACCACACCAAATAAATACACAAGTTGGTGTTGTATTGTTTCACTTTCAGTGGCTTCCATTGGGTGTCACCACAGGAATCAACTGTTCCATACAGTTAACTTGGCACAATTTGCCATTCTCCCACTCCAACTAAGTTTGTGACCAGCACCGGAAAAACACACCAAATCCACACAGACTGTGATTCAAAACTAGGACTGAACCCTGGACCCCCAGGTCCAAGATCGGTGTGGGAGGAGGATCACCATCAAGCCACCATGCCACTGAACAAAGAGCAGTCGAGTTTCAAATTGTCCAGTAGAAGCGCTGCCAAGGTTTCAGTGGCAGGAAAGCACCCTAAAAGCATGAGGGAAAAAAACTTTGAGAGGAACCAAGACTTAAAGGCAATGTTTTAATAAAATAACACTTTTTATAAAACTTGCTAGCGCTCCAGTGTGTATGTGCGCTGGAATAATGTCAAATGTGTTTACAATAGGACGTGAGAATAAATGGGAAAAAATAAAGGGTCTGGAGACAAAGAGGAAGGCTCACTGAGCCACAGCGGAGAAATGGCTTCTGGAGTTGTCTAGATGGCTGAGAGACCACTAAACTATGACAGGTATGAAGAGAGATTAGGATGTTGCACCATTCCTGCTCCATACTGACTATAGTTTTGCTGTTTCTAAATTCTTAAGGTGGAACTGACTCCAAATTCAGGAGAGCGCTAAGTGCATTAATGCAAAGACAAACAGAAAGTGCCACAAAACAAAACAACACTACTTACAAATGAGGTTCAATTAAGTAATTCAAATAGTGAATAAAAACTTCAGCCACATACAAACAAAAAAGATGTGGCACTTCATAATATAAACAAACAAGAACAACAGTTCCCCAGAATCGTCAATGTTGCCTTTAAAAGTGACACCCAATATCCTGGTCAACACTGGATCAGAACAAACAAAAAGCAGTGTATAAACAAAGAGCAGTATGTACAAGGAACTACTACTGCACACTCATTATAACTAAGTCTACATTTATCATTTCCTCATTTATCCTCATTTAATACAAAGTCTATTACATTTTACTTCTTTTTACAGTTGAATCACCTAAGGTAACTGGCTTGTAACGTACTCATTCCCGCATATACACACTCACCTTAAGGAAATGTGGTACAAGGGGGTGCTATTCAGTGCTTTGCATCAAATCACAATGTGTAATTGTTTATTTGGAAAGTACTTTTTACTGCTAGTATTATGATAATATTGGATTACAGACATCCAGTCCTAAAATGTTTGTCAAAATTGATAGACGACTGCAAAACCAATCCAGAATATCCAAAGTCTAGGGGACTGAAAATGTCCAGACATTAATGAATGTACAGCATAGAACACAAATGAGTGTGCCACTGAACAGGAATATTAACTATGACAGACAGCGACTACTGTTAGAAACCTGAATGAGCCTGAGTGGTGTCTGAATAACAGCAGCTACTTTTAGACATCTAATAAACTTGCTATGTATATTAAGAAAGTGTAGTGTGAGGAAGGCTCAGTCTCAAAAGTACAGTTGGGGGCTGTCAGGGTGAGGCTATCTAACGCATGCAGTTAAGGCCAGAATTTTAGGTGCTGAAGAACGGAAACTGTTTACTTGCACCTGTTAGAAGTTTCCACACAATATTCATTAGCGTGGTCTGTGACGTCACTGGCAGGTCTGCTCAGAGGAAAACACGCACCAACAGCTTCCTCTGACGAAGTACGGCAGATGGTGAAACCTGTCCTCTGACTCATGTCATTTGCCTATTTTCTGAACACTGTCATCGTCCATGCAATCATAAATTTCCACAAACCTTCAGCACCGTCAAAATCAGCCTTGAGTCAGGTGCTGTCTTGGAATATATAAAATACTTCCAAATACACCTCTTTATCTGAAGATTTTTAAATTTCCAGATAAACAGCACATGGTTGTCTGGCATAAATCAAGGAAAACAAGGTGCTACAGATAAGCTCCTGTTCAGGCTTAACCCATGTGGAGTGCTACATTACATTTACATTTGTTTTATGTTCATTCCATTAAAATTTCTCTGTTTGAAGTGGAGGCAGAATTTTATGGAAGTGCTAAAAATGTACTTGTCACCTGCAGTAATTCCTCATTTCAACATTAAAGCACCCAAGCCTCCTTGTTTGTTTGCTCCAGACTGTATTAATTATGCAAAGAATAATCACAGCTCTTGTGAGATGCAGTATTTTGTGCTCTGTGACATTACAGCGCATGTTAAGCTTATTTCAAGAAATAGAATCAAAGGAAAACCTGTCTGGTGAGAAGCTGTTGCCAAATGCTAACAGCCCACCTGTGGCTAAGGAGTTAGCTATGACATAAGATACGTGCCTCAGCCCAAGATACTTTGAGACTTACCAAATGTTTGCATCATTTCTTCACTACACATAAACTTATCATCTGCACAAACACCTGTGGAGTTGGTTAGAATATTTGAATAAAATCCATTATAATTATGAGCCTGGATTTTAAATCTAATCTGTGTTAGACTCAAGTTGTTCACTAGTAGCTAGCACACAAATGTTCACTTCACTAGTTATGATTTTGTTGCATGTCAACAAAGAATAATAGTTAACAAACAGGTGAACTGCAGTTGGAATATGTTTTATTAGGTTATCATTCATATGTTATAATTCATTCATTCATTGTCTTTAACCGCTTATCCAGTTCAGGGTTGTGGTGGGCCTGGAACCACGGTGGGCGAAAGGAGGAAACACACCCTGATGGGGGCACCAATCCTTTGCAGGGTGACACACACTCAAACACTCACACTTGACACTTGAGTCACCAATCCACCTACCAATGTGTGTTTTTGGACTGTGGGAGGAAACCGGAGCACCCAGAGGAAACCCATGCGGACACAGGGAGAACACACCAAACTCCTCACAGACAGTCACCCGGAGGAAACCCACGCGGACACAGGGAGAACAAACCACACTCCTCACAGACAGTCACCCTAAGCGGGCCTGAACTGTGAAACAGCGAAACTGCCTCTTGCCACCTTGCCGCCCATGTGCTATGTGTGTGTGTGTGTATGTATATATCTTGATTATTTAGTGCAAGGTGGTCAGGATAAACATCTTAAGTCATTCCTTTTCTTGTCTTGATGTTCCACTTTCAAATTAAGGAACAAAGCAAACAAGAATATAATGAAAATAAATTAAATAAGAACAAGCATTAATGGAGAATTTAGATAACAGAGTAAGAAAACAGTGAAAACAAAAACTTCTGCTTGCTCACGTCTCACTGCTGCTTGCTCAGGGATGGGTTGAACAGTGACTCATTCTCTTTTAAATAATCAGGTATTGGAAACATTTCTCATACTTGGAGACTTTCCTCTTTGCTTTCTGTACATGTATGTTTAGACACTGCTCCTACATTGCCAGAGATCTATGCAAACATCTGCAGAACATGCCTGCAGGATTCCATATACAAAGCCACATATAATACGACCTTAACATGGTGTAGTCAGACAGATCAAGCAGGATTGACCAGCGATGTTCAGTTATCATCTTGCTGTCAGAATCCCCTGTACAGGCCCAGCAACCCAGTGATTTCCCATCCAAACCGGATTGGACATGCTGGTTGATTTTATGCAGCAGTCAGGCTCCTTCAAGCAACCAGAAGGGGATGCTTCCCAAGAGACTTTCGCCAGGGAGATTATCCTTCATCCGTCCTCCTTCAGAGCTGTTGATATTACAAATGTGTGCTTCAGTAGACATGACTAATTAATGCTATGCGTGACCAGTAATGATGATCCTCAGCGTCGTTGTGGCCTTTTCCTGATATAATTCACCACTTGGACTCTGCTGTCTCTCACACCGTGGCAAATAACTCTGACAATGCACCAAGCATGGGGATGTTTTCAATGCCAAGCACAAGCCTTTCCAGAGCCCCTTACAGACAGGAATTTTCTGCATAGGAACTGACCCATAATTACGTAGGAAACAGTTCAATGAAAATAGTGGCAGGAGAGGGAATTGAGACAGCAACATACCTGGAAAAGCAGTAAAACATCTCCATGATTTATGTGGGACATGTGAAGAGAAGTCTATATTTTCCCATAAATCCAACAGCATTACAGAGAAACAGGAAAACAGGATTACAGCTGGAAAAGATGGGTTTTCTGTAATGTTTCAGTTTAGGGGGTTGAGGTTTTTGATTCTTTTTCCAAGTGAAAACATCACAGTTGTTTGTGTGATATACATGATTCTAGAAAGAAGCAGCAAACATTCAACAATGTTTTTTTTTTTTTTATTACAATTAGGTTTTTGGCTTTTTTTTTTTTTTTTTTTTGAGAGGAAGTCTTGGGAGTTTACATGACTCAGGAGGGAAAATCAGTTAGCTGTTCATGCTGAGAAAATCACCTCCTGTTTACCTGGATATGTATGATTGTGCATGTTTGGGGAATCTATTGTAAAAGAGCTGCGTGTGGGAATGACACAAAGCTCAGAGTGAAAAGTAACATCCAGATGGCAGAGAGAAAAGTGTTAAATGCTCTTGTTCAGTAATTTTAATTCCCTAAAGCAACACTGGGGAGTATCTTTATACATTTTAAATGATAAATGCAGCTTTTGTGAGACTTTTGTTGTTGCATTTGTGGTGATATTTGTTTTCATTCATTCATTATCTGTAAGCGCTTATCCAATTCAGGGTCGCGGTGGGTCCAGAGCCTACCTGGAATCAATGGGCGCAAGGTGGGAATACACCCTGGAGGGGGCGCCAGTTCTTCACAGGGCAACACACACACATTCACTCACACACTCACACCTACGGACACTTTCCAACCTACCAACGTGTGTTTTCGGACCGTGGGAGGAAACTGGAGCACCCAGAGGAAACCCACACAGACACCGAGAGAACAGACCACACTCCTCACAGACAGTGACCTGGAGGAACCCCACACAGACACAGGGAGAACACACCACGCTCCTCACAGACAGTCACCTGGAGGAACCCCACACAGACACAGGGAGAACACACCACACTCCTCACAGACAGTCACCAGGAGCAGGAATCGAACCCACACCCTCCAGGTCCCTGGAGCTGTGTGACTGCGACACTACCTGCTGCACCAGGTTTCTAACCTGTTCTTATGTTTCTGTATATTTCAAGACGCTTTACCCTTTTCCAAACTGCCATTGTAAATAGTAACCTGTCCTTAATAACTTGCCTGGTAAAATAAAGGTTAAATAAAAATAAATATATATATAAAAAAAAAAATAATCTTAAAAGTAGTCTAGAATTGTAGGGAACTGCAGTTCTCTCTGATTTTATAAAAAATGTATAAACAATTATTGTATTATAATTGTGAACATTAACTTACATTACAATTTACATGCAATTTAATATATTAATTAAGGTTTACTCTCTTTTGTTTGTGTGTGTATATATGTACAGATCGTATTTATTTAAAATGTAGGAATTACAAAATACAATCTGTAAATGATATCAATTATTTTTCAATGTTTTTATTTATGTGGCAACATCACAAATAAAAGACCTGTTTGTTGTGGTATACCCACTATGTCCACCTTAAACTAGTAGTCAGTCTGAAGATAGCAGCCTAAAATAAGTAAAGTCATAAAATCTGCAGTAAAGTAGGAATGTAGTAACTTTATACCTTGAAAATAAAGCATTGAAGTGAAAAAATGGCCTATATATTACATGCTTCTGTACTTTAATACAGGTAACATTAGCACAAAAAAGATAGTCCTGCTAGGCTAACCATTTCCTTAGCTAACACAGAAGCCAATAAGGGACGAACAAACTGATAATAACACAATATTTTTGTTCATTTACATCAGGGACAGAGTTGAGGTTTAAATGCTGTTTTATATAAATGCTGATTTAGCATTTACTTACTTTGAGATTAGTGTTAGGGTCAAATGATGTTAACTCAAAATGTTTACATAATTTTTCCCTCACAAAATGAGCCGGGGCAACAGCCACTAATACTTCTTTACATAGCACATTTCAATATGTGCTGCCATAATTCCTGTCATATCACATTTCCCTGAGTTCTTGAAATATTACCATATCTGTGTTGCCATGTGCAAACTACAAGAAACCCCCAGTAGCCCTTTTGAACCTGTTTAAACCATTTGCTGTGCCAGTGCATGACCCTGTCTGAGCCCTCCCTGCCCCTGGATTTCTCAATCCCCTCGGCTCTTGCTGGGATTATGTAAAAGGCAAGGCTTGCCTCTAAATATCTGGCATCACACACCTTATTAACATTCTTCACATTATTTACTGTCAAAAGTTGTACTGTGCAGAATTAAAAATTAGCAATAAGTCAAGATATTATATGATGATGTTAACCTCACTGGACAGGCACCACTGCAGCATCTGTACTCCAGGAGTAACACATTGTGCACTTTACCTTCATTAAAGTACAAGCCTTAGAGCCCACCTTACACAGAGCTTATTTCAACCTGCTGTTCATTTCATTAAGCAAATATAATTCAGTGCAGAAAATCACCTTAATATTGACATCTGAATGAAATAACATAAAGGATTCATTTGGAATCTGTTTGCATGCAAAGACCACCTGGTTAAACCACAAAGCCCCACACATTCCATTATTCCTACTATGGAAACAATAATGCCATTATGCGCTGTTGACCAAAGGTAGCCAATTGAACCATCAACATCTGTGCAAAGCAGTAATTATTTCACCTGGTGTGTCATGGACAATGAGCCCAACCACTCAAAGTACTTCAGTTCACAAATACGCAACACTGGCTAATATGAGCATACAACACACAATTAGCCATGCTTATTGAAACATAAAAAGAAACAATGGTTCACGGATTGTGTGTGTAGGCTTTACTGGCATTCACATTACTCGCTTCATACCTGCTCTTCCTTTCAAACTTTGGACTCAGCTCGCATATCTTTGTCATCTTTAACATACAATACTTCAGATGATTCTATTGACTTTAAACTTTGAGAAAAAATGGTTAAGAAAACATTCATCAATTTTCTGTAACCACTTTTTTATTTACATGTTTAAACTTACATTTTATAATTATTACATACTTATTATTATTAATATTATTAATATTAATGAGGGGAAGAAGGTGGTGGGGGTCATTTCTCAGCAAAGTAAACTTCAGCACTGGATGCCCTTGTCGAGGATTCCTCTGGAAAAAAAAATTAAAGTTGCTGTGTGGAACTGGGAACTAATTTCATTAGTGGCTGCCATTTGTGAGTGATTAAGGCCTGCTCTCACATAGCGCTGTGCCGGCCACAAAGATCCCAGAGGTTAATAACCAGTTACAATCAATTACTCAACCAATCTGATACAATCAATGCGCCCCTCCAATCACAACAGAGGGGAGAAACACAGCCGAATACAATCAAACCATATGGATATCTCAGGGAGCTGAGGGTCAAGGTGAATGCATTAAGGGATATTGCACCTGTAAGTAAAAATAAGCAGTCACAGGGACAGCCGCTGGGAGGGGAGACCTGAGGGAGATTGTTACCACCCACCCAAGAGTGTGTGTGTGTGTGTGTGTGTGTGTGTGTGTGTAAGTAAATGGGCACAACTCGGGTATAGATCATAATCATGAGCCGTTCTGTTATGATGATACACACTAGGTCTTATGTGTTATTAAAACCTGCCTAATGCTGCAGTAACAACTTCTCCTCTGGAAAGTGTGTGAGGATTAGTTTTGAATTTTCAAGCCACAGTGCCATGACAACTCTTCCCAAGGGTATTGCATGGTGCTTCCTTGCTCCAGAGAAGACACTTCCATAGCTCCACAGTCCAATGCTAATGGGCTTTATAGCCTTCAAGCTGACATCAGGCTTTTAGCATGGAGACTCCAAGATCATGCGCAGCTGCTCCAGAGTGTCCTGTCCTATTAAAATGCATTTCTAGTTTTAACATCCTGTGTCCACTGATGAAGGTCTAGAGAACGACCAACACAAACTGTGCAGTGACAGATGAGCTTTACATCTACAAGGTGGAACAAACACGTAGTATGTCTAACAGTGGACGGTGAGTAGACCCAATGATTATTTAAAAAAATAATAATAAATAAATAAAATAAAATAATAATAAAAAAAACTCTAGGATCGGGCAGCACAGTTTTGCAGCAGGTAGTGCCACAGTCACACAGCTCCAGGGACCTGGAGGTTGTAGGTTCAAGTCCCGCTCCGGGTGACTGTCTGTGAGGAGTTTGATGTGTTCTCCCTGTGTCCGCGTGGGTTTCCTCTGGGTGACTGTCTGTGAGGAGTGTGGTGTGTTCTCCCTGTGTCCGCGTGGGTTTCCTCTGGGTGACTGTCTGTGAGGAGTGTGGTGTGTTCTCCCTGTGTCCGCGTGGGTTTCCTCTGTGTGACTGTCTGTGAGGAGTGTGGCGTGTTCTCCCTGTGTCTGCGTGGGTTTCCTCCGGGTGATAGTCTGTGAGGAGTGTGGTGTGTTCTCCCTGTGTCTGTGTGGGTATCCTCCGGGTGCTCCTGTTTCCTCCCACAGTCCAAAAACACACACTGGTAGGTGGATTGGTGATTCAGAAGTGTCTATAGGTATGAGTGTGTGTGTTGATTCCATTGTAGGCTCTGGGCCCACCACGTCCCTGACCATTGATGAATATGGTGAAAGAGGGTTAATAAAGTATGCAGAACAACAGATGCACTACAGTCTGTAAATGTAGATATGAAATTGAAACAAGGTTGTTGAGGGGATTCTGCCATTGAATACCACTGAATCTGAATAGAAGGGAAGACCCTCCTCAGGAATTGCAGGAGTGCTTCTATCCTTTGCGCTGTGGTTTGATAGACATCCTTGGCTAACGGCCAACAGTCTTGCTTTTTCTGGGCCTTTGCCTGACACTCATTTTCAGGCAGCGGGGTAAACAATATCACAAGCATGAATCAGCAGCGGTGTCTAGTCATGAGCTCTGGTTGCCAGAAGGGTCTTAGTGAAGCGGCCCTCCAAGCCTTTTCATGCCAAAGCAGAGTGTCATACACTTGTATCAGGAACTTATCCTCCATCACTCTCAGGGCTGATTAGTTTAATTAGGTCTAAAGCCCTGTCCACCCATTATTCAGACGTTTCCAAACCTCCAGGCTTGTTATCTGGATTGGTTAGCCCTCTCCTCCTGTCCTCTCCCCCGGCTCCACGCATTAAACCCTAGCCTTGCTTCTCTTCTGTGGCCTTCTCTACAATGTCGCCACAATTACAGAGAATTCAAGTAACTTACTTACGCAATCAAGTAATTACAATCCAATCTTACATGAATCACAAGCTTAACACCATTCTGAGATTGGCAGGAAAATTAGTTTAATGACGGACCACTCTTCTTTTGCTCCAGACTTGAAGAAGTGGCATCATAATTACAGGGCCATTGTATCAACTTGTTTTTGCATCTTAATCAAGAGAAATTGTAATCAAGAGAATGACCGGCAAGTGTGGACGGATGTGTTTGCAACTGTACATTTTTATACCTTTTTATAGCACATTTCACACAGCATATGGAATTACGTGTGTGTGTGTGTGTGTGTAAAACTTTAGGTGCCTCTGGTCAAGTAATAGTGGCACCTCAGGTAGTCTCACTGCCCCATTTTCCCATGGAGTCACCTCTGTGAGGAGTGTGTTCTGTTCTCCCTGTGTCTGTATGGGTTTCCTCTGGATGCTCCAGTTTCCTCCTATAGTCTAAAAACCCTTTGGTAGATGCATTGGCCATGTGACATTGGCCACAGGTGTAAGTGGGCGAGAGACTGGAACGTTGCTGGTTTATTCCCCACACCCAGCAGGGGCTGACAGCACTGCCCTCCTACTTCAATCCATGGCAGAAGTGCCCTTGAGCAAGGCACCTAACCACCAACTGCTCCCCTGACGCCAGGGACAGCTGCCTGTCACTCCGGGTGTGTGCTCACAGGTCTACAATATTATATCCAGAATTTACAGTAATATATAAAACCCAGAGGAAAGTATTTTGTTGTCCACCTGCATTGCAAAGCTTAGAGGAACAACAAATAAATTACATTTTAAAACAATAACCATCGAGTTAATTCATTTAATGAATCAGCAGCTCTGGAGTAAAGCCATATTTAGGATGCAGGATGTATGCCCTGTAAACAGCAAGGAAAATATTGCCTATAAGGATTACCAAATCTGTTTATACTTGGGGGTCCTCCCAGCTCCATAGCAACACGCTGTCTGAAAGGACCACCAGAACAAAGACCCTAGAACAGTAGAGAAATAAACTGAAGCATATGTAGTTTACCGTGGGTTCCACCCTTTGAATGAGAGCAGGTGTTGTGTTCAGATAAGCTGAGAGACATATGTCAATCACATATACATACATTTACCTGGCATAAGATGCACATCCCAAAAGAAAATTATAAGAATGTGTCACTGCATTGCTGCCTGTGATCAATTGCAATGTTTATGCATTGTCCTACCCTCCTTCAAAAGTTACATAGTGAAGTTTCTGGCATGCTGAGCCCCGATCAGTCATGACAGAGGCTTTGTTCTCCCTATTACTTGTCAATGAAGCTGCACAATGATTTTGAAGTTGTAATTTTAAGGTAAAATTACTACCTGGTGTTACTTTAATTACCAGAATATATTTTAGCAGATATATTATCAGCATATGGTTACGGAGCATTTCAGCAGAAGGGTTTTTCATTGTATTGGCTCATTAGTTGTGTCACCACATTTATAGCTCTGACAAGCATTGTCTTATCTATGGGGTGCAGGTTATATCATTGTGTAGAGTAGCTGTCATACTGGACACCTACTCATTACTCAAACACACAACTCAAATAAAAACTGTGACGTTTATATGAATTTACATAAACTAACAAAGCAGCTCAGACTGATCAGCAAAACATGACCCAAGCCAGTCATCACCAGGGGGCATTCCTGCTTGTTCACAGGATGGTAGACGTAGAGGCACAGGCCCTGGCACCATCCCTTCACTCTGCCAGCCCTAGAAACCTTCTCTAATGTCTCTGGATTCTGTGTGTTTACTTTGTTGCTTGCTCAGCTGTTTTTTCCCCTCTGTCACCTGCATTTGGAAAGTGGAGAGACCTCAGAACTTTGAAAGGCATGAAAAGGGACGCGACTGTTGCTCTATTCCTGCTCCACATGCTAAATCAACACTTAAATTCCATTTTCAACCACAAACAAGCTACAGTCAACTACTTACTCGAGCCTACCGATCCACCTTAAAAGATGCAAAAATTGCATTACTTAAGGTGGAAGCGACTCTAAATTAGGGGGACCATAGCTAACTTTGCACTAAAGTACAAACACACCAAGAGGTCCACAAACCTAAACATCTTGAGTTGCAAATATTTCTGAAATAGTTCTGAGTAGTTTCAAATAGCTTCTGAAGGAGTAAAGAGGACCGGGGTGAGTCGATTGTTCCATGAGGGGTGAACACTGCATATTAATGCCCATGGTTTTGGAGTAAGGTGGCCAGCAAGCTCATATTGGCTCATATATGATGTCCAGCATGCATACCCTGTAAAGTCTAGTTTTCCCATCATGTCAGAGGTTTAAAAAAAAAACTCAATCCGTACACTGAACAATACTTACGTGGATCAGACACAGCAGTGCTTCTGGAGTTTTTAAACACCCCAGTATCACTGAACTGAAAATAGTCCACTACTCTAAAGCATCCTGTTGTGGGCAACATCCTGTGACCACTGATGCAGCTACCAAAATATTACAGCAACAGTTGAGCTACTGTCACTGAGTTTAATCAGAAGCAAAGTGGATGGCGAAATGCCCAGAGATTTTAAAAGTTTGGCCATCTCATTAATGTCCACTGATTTGAATCATGTTAAACCCAGTGGCCTGACCTGAAGAGTGCTGTGAATAGATGCACACCTACCACAACATCTGTATAGGCGAAACAGTTCAGGAGCCCTGAGAGAGTGAGCACAAACCTGACTGCTATGTCTGTTTACATAGGAAGCCCTTTGTGTATTAATCATACGAGTGCCAATAATTGTGTTTTCTTCACGTCAGACTCTGGGGGACTCGAGGGGGACTCTGCCCACAGCCTATTTCTGTACTCAATACAATCCTTATTTATACTACACTCCCAGGGACTAATACAATCATATTTCTATCAAATGTATAATAATATCAGAGTTCATGGGAAATGACAAAAATATCGGTGAGTTGCAATCTACATTGAGACATACACCAATAAACCGTAACATTACACCCACCTCCTTGTTTCTATGCTCACACTCTGTTCTCTCAATTCCACTGTCCATACAGGAACACTACAATTGTAGTTCTATGGTTGCAGAGTGTAGCCCATCTCTTGCTCTGCATACTTTGTTTGCTCCTTTTCACCCTGTTCTTCAATGGACAGCACCCCCACAGGGCAGGTATGATTTGGGAGGTAGATTATTCTCAGCGCTGCTGTGACACTGATGTTGTGGTGGTGTGTTAGTGTGTCAGAATCACACATTTTTTATCGGAAGAGAATTCGTTTACAGGTTTTCAGGGTGTCCGTTTCTCATTATCTGGGCAGTGTAATCAAAATGTAAGTTCAGACAGTCACCTACACATACAGCATGTGTCTGACTGTGGGAGAAAAGCAGAGCACATCAAGGAAAGACTTGAAGACATGAGAACACCTCCACCACACTCCTAACAGACAGTGATGCATGGCATAGCAGCAACCCAAAACCCAGAGACCCCAAGGACACTGTGCTATCCATATTTATTACACAAAAGAACTACAGAAAACCTTTAAAATCCTACTGTTAGAAATAAGAACATGAGGTCACAGCGCTGTGGAATGGTCATATAGAGTAAGCAAAGGATTATGGTGTATGTGCCTTGTTAGCAGAGGGAGAGAATAGTGTTAGCAGAGGGAGAGGATAACATACACACACACAAAAACACACACATTTACAAGCAGCAATAGCAAACAGCATAGGAGGAGAAAGAAGCAATGAAAGTGAGTGCATCCCCCTCCTCCCTTGGCCTTCCTTTCTTCCTCCTCCCTCTTCCATCATCCCTCTCTCGTTCTCTCTCTCTCACACACACTCCTCCTCCTTCTTCTGCTCTAGCCTCTGCAGTGACAATCCCTTTGTTGAGACAATAACACAGCAGATGGAAAATGATGCTCACACATTACCTTGTGTTTTCCTGCAAGAGCAAGACGCAGTAAACAGCAGCCTGATTCAGCCGTTCCTGACATCACATGACCCACCACCTGCTCCTTTTCTCTGATCATGTGACCTGGATTAGCAACGAAGGGTTCTGGGATGTGTAGTTTCAATTATGCAATGGCCACACAATGAAGATGGAAAGATGGAAATGAAATTAAATGTAATCCTATCAATCATTCATTTATGTAATATTTTTTCTTTAATTAAACTTGATGTGGAGTGTGCATTTATAGCTAAATAAACAGCAAGATGAAAAAAATCAAATATATATATATATATATATATATATATATATATATATATATATATATATATATATATATATATACAGGGGTTGGACAATGAAAGTGAAACACCTGGTTTTAGACCACAATAATTTATCAGTATGATACAGCGTCAGTTCGTCTTGGGAATGACATATACAAGTCCTGCACAGTGGTCAGAGGGATTTGAAGCCATTCTTCTTGCAGGACAGTGGCCAGGTCTCTACGTGATGCTGGTGGAGGAAAACGTTTCCTGACTCGCTCCTCCAAAACACCCCAAAGTAGCTCAATAATATTTAGATCTGGTGACTGTGCAGGCCATGGGAGATGTTCAACTTCACTTTCATGTTCATCAAACCAATCTTTCACCAGTCTTGCTGTGTGTATTGGAGCATTGTCGTCCTGATACATGGCACCGCCTTCAGGACACAATGTTTGAACCATTGGATGCACTGGTGCAATGTGCAATTAATGAAGATTGGCCACCAGACTGGTCCAGTTTAGCCTTGAAACCTCCCACACTAAAATGACAGGTGTTTCAGTTTCATTGTCCATTATCCATGTTGAATGCAAAAAAAAGAAAAGAAAAGAGGCCTAATAACAATCTTGTGGATTATATGTCAGCATTGCGCAGCGCAACCTTGTCAAACTTAAGCTGTAACATGTTATGATTATAACCAAGAAGCCTATGAAAGACCCATTCCTCAACAGTTACAAAGAAAAAAACTAATCATTTCTGATGAAGGGCTACACATACATTTTCATTAAATATAATTGTGTTTTTTGTTGTTGTTGTTTGTTTTTAGGAACTAGAACTATTTGGCATAAGTAATAGAGTAAAACAGACATATTACATATTAATCATAAAGATCAAGTTTTCTTCTAAATTTATATGTTTTAGCACTTCTTTCTAATTTCTAGGTTATTTTATGTGTAAATTTATTGCATATTTCTTTATAGTATCAATATAAATATGTATGGTATTCTATGAAATCGACGAGACACAGGACACACCATATTGCCTCTGGGTGGTCTTAATTACGCCCTCAAAAGGAAACACACAAGCTTCGCTGACAGAGGATACAGTTCTGTCCATATTCCCCATCACAAACAAAACATGTGCTCTTTTATAAAGCTAAATGAATCTACTCTTTGTCTGAGCAGCATTATCAGATATGTTCTTACTTCACCAGCAAAACAAAAAATGGAGAAATATTTTCACAAATACTAAAAATGTAAAGAAAATATTAAAAATAAAATATAAAGACCAGCAAAAATGATTCACACATAAATGTAGAACAAGCTCTAGGCTTTTAACAAGCAACAATGTTAGCATTAGCAAACAATTGTAAACAAAAGAATGACAAGTTTGCTTGCTTTGTTTTTTTGAGAATAAGAAGCCAACTCAGTGTAAAATGTTTATAGCCGAGTAATTAATTAAGATTAATGCTATCCAGCTAATGAAAAGTAAATAAATACATAAATAAATAAACCATTCCCATCCCTTTAATTTCAACCCTACCCCTTTGTTCTCTTACAATGGTGATTTATTTTAGAACCACTGCAGCAACACTGTAGGATGTAAGAAGGCTTGTTCTCAACAGAATGGTGTTAAATGTTTTATTTTGACTGGAGTGTCCCTTAATTCATGTTTTTTTAAACAGTTTGTTTAAGCACTGCTTTAAGCTACTCTTGGGTTAAACAGCCAGTGGGAATTCTTAGTTCAGCAAAGCCATTCACAAAAGCTATTTATTTGTCCTCAGCTAGACTACTGTGGACAGGGAAGTATACCCTACATTAATCTTGAATTGTGCTATTGCTAAACATGTGCATTTATTTGTACCAAAAACTAGAAATGGCAATTTTGCAATCCTTCAATCTCTTCCACTTACGATTAAAGGCTGAGGAATGAGGTAATTTTGCTGATGTTGTATTAAGACTTACACACATCATGTGTCTATAAAGCTGATCACTGTTGACTGGCTCCTCTGTTGCCTCTTTCAAAGTGCACTCCACTATTTATGAACCATTTTTTATAACTTGAGAGTAGGAGGGGCCTCTATTAAGCTGAACAAACAGCTTGTTGTCAGTGAATAGTCTCTGTCATTACATCAAGAAATTCAATCTCAAACTCTGTTACGCAATGAATTTCATGTGGAACAGCAAAAGTGTTCTCTAGACCCAGTATATTTCAGATGGCTCAGGAGACAGTAGGTGTTCTGTGCTGTGGTCAGAAGAGTCCACGATTCAGCTTGTTTTCATGAGAAGTATTGTGTGTTTTTCACGCTAATGACGAAAGAGATCATTGAGAATGTTATCAGTGATCATTGCAAAAGTCAACATCTCTCATGTTATAGCTGGTTCCTCAGTGACCACGGCGTGGGGGGCTGCATCAAATCAAATCAAATCAAATCAAATTTATTTATATAGCGCTTTTCACAACTGATGTTGTCACAAAGCAGCTTCACAGAATTCCAGTAAGACAAGATTTGACATGAAATGTAAAGACAAATGTAAAACCCTCAAGTGAGCAAGCCAGGGGCGACAGTGGCAAGGAAAAACTCCCCCAACTGAGGAAGAAACCTTGGGAGGAACCAAGGCTCACAAGGGGTGACCCATCCTCCTCTGGTCAATCTACTGGTGATGATAGTTAGTAGTCCATGAGAACTTCAGTGTAGGGACAGCTTCAAGGCACTTGGTGGTTGCTGGAGCGTGGGCAGCTGGTCTGAAGCGTGGAGGAGGATCTCGACAGTCATCCATCAGTGTCCAGACAGACAGGTGGGCAGTCGTTTACTCGGAAAGATGTAAAGGGATGGAATTAGTTTTGAACTGTTTTGTGTTTGTAAAGTAGAAAATATGAACATTTCCAGAGTGTGGCTAATGACTCCGGCAGATCTGACTATGACAGCATTAACTAAAAGGAGAGAACCAGGAGGACACACAGACACGGGAGCATCCTGAAACACTGGCATCCCTCCGCTCCACCGTCAACAGGTCAGTCAATGTGAAATGTTGGTCTTGATGTGGAGGTAAACACTGGAGATACATTTTAGAGAGACATATGCTGCCATGAAGACCATATTGTTTTCTGGGGAGTACATGGTCATTTCAGCAAGGATATGTCAGGCCACCCTGTGCTACAACAACATGGCGTCATAGACAGATACTGTTTGTGTTTGACTGACCTGCCTGCAGTCCAGATCTGTCTTCTATAGAGCATCATGAAGAAGTGAATCAGGTAAGTGAAAAAAAATTCCACTTGCCAAACTTTAATAATTAGTATCCTCAGTTTCCAAATGATTTAACTGTGTAATTAAAAGTACAGGTGTTGTGAATATTGGATGGATGTATATATACTGTATGTAACAGTATGCTGACATGCTCAGACTAACTAAATGCAGTAAATACTCACTTGTGCAAACAAACAAATGAATAATTAAAGGTGAATCACTATAGCGCTACATGTAGGATCCATGCCACACAGCTCCAGGGTCCTGGGATTGTGAGCTCTGATCCTGCCTAAGGTCACTGACTGTGAGGAGTTCTCCTTGTGTTTTCCTGGTGTATGTGTGGGTTTCCTCCATGTGTTGCTTGGTGGATGGGCTGTGTAAATGTCTCCAAAGACGTGAGTGGTTTAGTTTGTGATGCTCTGTGATGGACTGGTGCTGTGTCCATGTTTCTGCCTTGCACTCAGTGATATCGAGAGAGCTCCAGAACCACCTCCTCCCTGGACGTGGTGATTACAAAAGACTAATGAATGAGTTTATTCATTTATTAGTGATATGTCTTCTCCATGATAGGGGCCTGGCGATGCACTGAATGCCAGTTTTTCAAAGAAAGTGCTGAGAAAATAAATTTGTGAAGATGCACGGACTGAGACTGCGACCCCTCTAGGAGCAGTTTTACATGCTGCAGACCTTGGAGGAGGGGAGGGCAGCTGAGAGTGGCTGTTAATATTACATTAGCCTGTGTGTATCGGGGTCAGCATCCGGCTGCTCTTCTGGGTTATAAATGAGAGAAAGAAAGAGAGAGAAACATCCTTGGGGACAGGCTCTTCTCTCTCTCTCTCTCTCTCTCTCTCTCTCTCTCTCTCTCTCTCTCTCTCTCTCTCTCTCACACACACACACACACACACACACACTCGCCTCCTGGCACTACAGTTCTGCCACAGAAGGGGAGAAAGTGCAGGGACGTGTTAAATACAGGTGGCAGACGGAGGCAGGGCAGAGGGAAAAGTGCATTAACTAGAGTGTGATGTTATTGCAGACGGCCTCACGACCTTCACACGCTGACAGTGCAGCAGGCAGTCCCCTTTAGCCCAGTACCCAGCACAGAGAAGATGCCAAGGCTTTACACTCAGGCGTTCTTCACAACACCACACCACACATATGCTACGCTTCCTCCAGTTAGTGTCCCTTCAGATGTAATATACCTTATGTCATATATTGTATTCATGAGAACAGGATGCATACATTTAAATGAACATAACTTAAATAACTATTTATTTAGACCATAAAACTAACTCGTGTTCTAACTGGCTGTTCTCCTATACTCAAATTTACACGAAAACCAGATGGTTTTGCATAGTGAATAAAGAGTCTTCTCTCTCTGGCTTTTAGTGATATCTTTATTTTATGAATTCAGTCATGAGCTTGTTTAACGTCATAAACTTCATTATTTTTTATAATAATAATAATAATAATAATAATAATAAAATTTTAAATACATAAATGAATAAATAATTAAATAAATAAGGCTAGGCGGCACGGTGTTGCAGCAGGTAGGTGTCGCAGTCACACAGCTCCAGGGACCTGGCAGTTGTGGGTTCGATTCCCGCTCCGGGTGACTGCCTGTGAGGAGTGTGGTGTGTTCTCCCTGTGTCTGCGTGGGTTTCCTCCGGGTGACTGTCTCTGAGGAGTGTGGTGTGTTCTCCCTGTGTCCGCGTGGGTTTTCTCCGGGTGACTGTCTGTGAGGAGTGTGGTGTGTTCTCCCTGTGTCTGCGTGGGTTTTCTCCGGGTGACTGTCTGTGAGGAGTGTGGTGTGTTCTCCCTGTGTCTGCGTGGGTTTCCTCTGGGTGACTGTCTGTGAGGAGTTGGTGTGTTCTCCCTGTGTCTCCTCTGGGTGATTGTCTGTGAGGAGTGTGGTGTGTTCTCCCTGTGTCTGCGTGGGTTTTCTCCGGGTGATTGTCTGTGAGGAGTGTGGTGTGTTCTCCCTGTGTCTGCGTGGGTTTCCTCTGGGTGACTGTCTGTGAGGAGTGTGGTGTGTTCTCCCTGTGTCTCCTCCGGGTGATTGTCTGTGAGGAGTGTGGTGTGTTCTCCCTGTGTCTGCATGAGTTTCCTCTGGGTGACTGTCTGTGAGGAGTTGGTGTGTTCTCCCTGTGTCTTCGTGGGTTTCCTCCGGGTGACTGTCTGTGAGGAGTTGATGTGTTTTCCCTGTGTCTCCTCATGGTGACTGTCTGTGAGGAGTGTGGTGTGTCCTCCCTGTGTCTGCATGAGTTTCCTCTGGGTGACTGTCTGTGAGGAGTTGGTGTGTTCTCCCTGTGTCTTCGTGGGTTTCCTCCGGGTGACTGTCTGTGAGGAGTTGGTGTGTTCTCCCCGTGTCTGCGTGGGTTTCCTCCGGGTGCTCCAGTTTCCTACCACAGTCCAAAAACACACGTTGGTAGGTGGATTGGCGTCTCAAAAGTGTTCGTAGGTGTGAGTGTGTGTGTCTGTGTTGCCCTGGGAAGGACTGGCGCACCCTCCAGGGTGTATTCCCACCTTGCACCCAATGATACCGGGTAGACTCTGGACCCACCGCGACCCTGAACCCTGTTGTGTTCTCCCAGTGTCTGTGTGGGTTTTTTCCCACGGTCAAGTGTTGTAATTACTTTTGATAGCACAATAGTTTATTTTGACTGTGTAAGAGCATTGATATATTTCCATAAGTTGACTGTTTTAAAATATTATTATGGTCCCACTTTGTATATTTCGGCTTTTCCCCTATTGAGTTTAGTTTAACATTGATTTGCAACAACACTGTCCTGCTTGTTTTGTTTGGTTTTTTCGTCTCTGGTATCTATGCTAATGCATGTACAGTTGAAGGTTATGTTTTCAGATTATTAGGTCCTTCAAACTTATTTAGATAAATAAATAAATAAATAAACCCTGATCTTTTGATGCGGTTATCAGACAGCTGGGCAAAAGTGCCAAACTGCGTTCAGTTATCTAATGCAGATTTGATTTATTCAGTTTGTATTATAATTTGTAAGAGATTAGCCAATAAGACAGCGGGAGCTTTGAATATAATGTTGTATTTTATTTTCTTATTAAGGCTTTTGGATTATATCTAACTCTATCTGATATCTGTATAACTCTTTCACTGAATGGAGATTTGTAATAAGCGAAAAAGAACCAAAGTGATTTCTTTGTGAAGAGAATATTTTTAATTAAGATGAGACTAGAGAGGCATTTGTGAAAGCGAGCCACGTCTTCAATCTCATCATTTTAACTCCATTTTAGAGAACATTTTTCTTCTCACGGGACTCATGTTCGGTACCTGTTACAGAAATAAACACCTGCACAAAACAGGAGGACGTGGGCGAAATCAACACAGTGACAAGGGCAAAGAGCCGTGACAGAGCTTGACTATAAAAGTAGTATTCTCAAAGTTATCAAATAATCTGTCCATATAATGTGATAAAATAACTTGATTAATATACAAATAATGTACAGATAATGCCTAATATCTTAAATAATATTTTAAAATGGGGCGGCACGGTGGTGCAGCAGGTAGTGTCGCAGGGTTCGATTCCCGCTCTGGGTGACTGTCTGTGAGGAGTGTGGTGTGTTCTCCCTGTGTCTGCGTGAGTTTTCTCCGGGTGACTGTCTGTGAGGAGTGTGGTGTGTTCTCCCTGTGTCTGCGTGGGTTTCCTCCGGGTGACTGTCTGTGAGGAGTGTGGTGTGTTCTCCCTGTGTCTGTGTGGGTTTCCTCCGGGTGACTGTCTGTGAGGAGTTTGGTGTGTTCTCCCTGTGTCCGCATGGGTTTCCTCCAGGTGACTGTCTATGAGGAGTTTGGTGTTTTCTCAGTGTGTCTGCGTGGGTTTCCTCCGGTTGAGGAGTGTGGTGTGTTCTCCCTGTGTCTGTGTGGGTTTCCTCCGGGTGCTCCGGCTTCCTCCCATAGTCCAAAAACAAACGTTGGTAGGTGGATTGGCGACTCAAAAGTGTCCATAGGTGTGAGTGTGTGAGTAAATGTGTGAGTGTGTGTGTGTGTTGCCTTGTGAAAGACTGGCGCCCCCTCCAGGGTGTATTCCTGCCTTGTGCCAATGATTCCAGGTAGGCTCTGGACCCACTGCGGCCCTGAACTGGATAACGCTTACAGATAATTAAATGAAATGAAAAATATTTTAAAATTCTCTCAACAATATCAAAATAAAATTATATTAAACTGAGTAGATTTGAAGGATCCATCTGTTATTGTCCCCAGTGACTCCTGACATTATGAACTGGCAAAAATACTGACCACTAGAGGACAGGTTGTGTCAAAGTTTGTGAACTAAAAGAAATAAATTTAAATAATTAGCATTAGCATGACCACTTCCATGCGAGAAACCACTCGATGGGGCATGAACTGTTTCATTTACTCATGTGAGTTACAGTGTGTAAATGAGGAAATCTAAATAATACATGTACTATTTTCTGTGGTAAAAACGACTTGCCCCTTTAAGAAGATTCTCTTGCCAGGGCTTCATCTGCTTATGTAAGTGTTGAGGGGTTAATGACCTTTGACAGGTGTGTCTCCAACAGTTCTATGTATCTGAACGTGGTACTAAAAGTCTTGTGGTGGCGGAACCCACCCCACCCCACCCCCAGCTGTCGGCTGCGTTCTCTCACAGGGCCACGGAGAACAGCTCTGGTGATGAGATATGAAATGAAACAGCATGCAACAGCCTCGATGCTGAATTATAGATGGCTCCCATCTGCTGACAGAGGGCCAGTCTGTCAGGCCTCCTCAGTGTCACTCTCTGAGCGCTAAGAGATCATGTCCCAGTCTCTGTCACCTCCCCATGAAAGAGGAGACCCCCTCTGCCGTGTCATATCTCTCAGCTGTTTGAGCTGTGAGCATGAGCAGATACAGAGCCGTGCCATACCCCAGAGTGCAATTTAACTCAAAATGAAGTCATTACTCTGCTCAGGGTGGAAGATTCCTCAACATGTCTAACTGCTCACTGGTGAGAAAATACAGACGTCCATACATCTCTATACTCCTAAAAATAACAGTGTCATCATGATGTCTTGATAACTAACACATTTACATATGCCCCCCTTATTCAGCTAATGCAGTTTAGCCACGACCAAGCGCATTAAAGTTATAAGGGTTGTTTCAACTTTACTTTCTGAGTGAGGTAGGTACAGATGTCTTAAAGGATCAGTATCAGAAGTATGACATTTAATTTACCAAAATCCCAGCTTTTAGAAACACCAGATGTTTTTTTATAAGACTTTGTTGATATTGGCTTTTATTTTGAGTTTTAATTTTTTCATCAGCAATTCCACTCCTTGGCTAGGACTTCCTACCCTCCTCCAGTGGTTACACAGTGCAGTTTCAGCAGTGCTGAGCACAGAGTAGCAAAGACAGAGGGCATTTTCTCCCTATTACAGGTCAGTGGATCATCACAATGAATATGAAGCTGAAATTTAAGGTAAAACGTTTACGTATTGTTCCTTTAATCAGTTTTAAATTTTCAAAATTATTCATATAATTTATATTCATAATAATTTCTTTGTTTTAACCCCTTCCCAATTATGCAACATTGCTAATTCCAAGCTAGCACTACCAAAGTCTCACACAATGCCATTGTGAGATTAAGGTAAATGTGTGAATATGATTCATGCAAGACCCATGGAGTCGACCACAGCTTCAGCTGCTTTTTTTTTTTTTTTTTTTTTTTTTTTTTATTATTATTATTTTTTTTAACACCACTAGAAAGTACACTGCTCTTGAAGATAATACCAGCCTCCCAGATCTGTCATGTGCTGGCTAGCACTGCACACACTGGTTAGGGGAGAGTGAGGAGGAGGCCATCTTGCTCTCTAGCATTTTAAGTCCTCGGATGGTTGGGGCATCATCAGGGATGGGCCCAATGGTCCCCTGATGATGGGACCAATGCTTAGACCAATGTGCCATTTGGAATCCTCGTTGTATTCATGTATTTCAGGCTTTAGTCTCAAGAACCAAGTCACAAGCCAATTTAGAGTACTGTAAGTCTCAGCTGTTAATCGGTAAATATGTGACTAGAGCCTGAGTATCGAGACCTATCTAGGCAGTGAATTGTATTTTAGCATGTCAGTGTGTTGTAGGAAAGATGGGAAGTCTCTCAAAAACTGACGAAAAATGGAAAACCTTTTTTACAGCAAGCAGTAGCAAGATACAATGATGTACCGTGGATTGAGCGGAGCTGGACTGAACATTGAGTAGTAGAAAAACACAGCATATATAGATTGACAATACCGCCTTCCCCTAAGCTCCACCTGAAGGATGTGATGTCAGTTTTGTCTGAATACAGCCTTAAGTTCTAACTCAGTGGAATTTGAGTTCTGATGGTTGTTGATTACTCAGTAATAAAATTCCTTTGATATTGATTAGGTCTTCTGGTCCCACACTGAGAGCTGTTGCGACCCTTTCTGCTTTGCCTGTTCATATGCTAAATGAGTCAAATGGTCACCCTATCTCTAGGAAGACACACTGGGTTGGAACATTTATTATGATATTAATATTGTTGATTGCAGTGAGGTAAGCCAGTTACATTTGGGTCCATGCTGTAATTTCTTACAGAGTTATATTGCTAACCCTGTCTGCTTTTACTACTGATTTCCATACAAACACCCAGCTCTAAACACTTTATATATGGAAGTGAATTAGCCCAAAACTTGACAAACATAATACATCTTTTCAAACTGTTGTTTCACCCAACATAGTAATATGCCGTTTCAAACAGAAATTCAAAAAGCTGCTAATGCAAAGCCATCTCAGAGGCGTGGTGAGTGGACTTTAGAGGTAATACCATAAAGCGAGGTGCTTCAGTACCATTACACCCACTCCCACTCGGCCTGAATAATCACTTACACACAATAGCATGCTACTCAACCAGCCTTGAGAAGGCAGCAGGGACAGAAAAGACAAATTAAAATGTGTAACGGGGATAGAGGCACTCAGGTAGGAGAGGCCAGTGCTTACACAGGGCTTTCTTTTTTGGAAAGTGTGGACTGTGCAGAGTTGTGTGTTTTATCACCAGTGCTCCGACAGTACGGCGGACCTGCGGGCCCGATTATAACACATAATAAAGTGCAGGTAATGAAATGTAATGGCCCATCCTCTGTTCGGAATAATGAGTGGGACAAAACAGCACAGATTATCGCTCACTCTCAGCAGGTACCTGGGCTTTGCTTTAATGTAAAACACCTACTTATGCTGGGAAGAAATCACCCCACATTTTCTGCATTACATCGTCCTACACAACGCTCCATTTCGTGGCTATAACCATCGCAAAGATCCATCTCCTACCTAACTCATGACCTGTCAGTGACAAACACAGCTGTGCTCCACACTGATCCTACACCATGGCTGAGATCGTAGATTGAACCACGTGAATCTTCGACTGCCATTCTTATAAGCAATCCACTGAACAGTAGCTTTTTAAGAAACTCAGATTGTGACTTAAGCTGCACTAAGGTGCACTCACTGCTATCAAAGGCATTCAGCTGTGCACAAAGAATAATGTGCTCTGGGATAGAGGACTAGTGCTGGACTGAGCAGTGGATGTATGTTCTCTGGAATAACGGTATGATCCAATACTTTTGGAATGAGTTTGATTGCTGTTTGTGATCCAGAACTAATCAAGGTCCTCTGATTGAATTCCTTTAACATCCTCACAGCAATGTTCCAATGGGGATGTTACACAGCAATGTAAATGGGGAGCAGACGCTCTCTGAAAATGTCTGGCCAAGCACCTGGTAGGTTCACATATCCAGTGCACAGATTTCAGTGGGGAATTAAGGGCAAAAATGTGCCTCATGCTCAACTGAGCTAGGAATATAATTAGGGGGACCATCATAAGTGGTCAGTTGGTGGTCATTCAAATGAGCAGTTTCTAATAAAGAGGTCAGTGTGTAAGAAATGGTTTAGGTATTCGGATGTGTAAATATGCAGATTCTGGCTGGGTAAAGTCTAGCAGATGTTCTGAACATCTGAAGATGCTGGGGTTAGGGAAGCTTCCTCTGTGGCCCATAGGCATTACAGTGTAGCTGTGACCAGTCTCTTTATTCTATTTTCATATCTTTTTTCCAAGATTGACAAGCAGACAGGCCAAGACATTGCTTAGAATCTGGACACACACTGTACTAATTCATAGGTAGCATAACCATCACAATATCTTTCTGAACATAAAACAAAAATACACTTTAAAATGTTCACAGTGTTGCCTTGAGGAACTGTTGAATATAGACCTCTTTAGAAAGTCCATATTTATGCAGTTTCAATACATATCTGTCGATCCATGCATCTGGGCTTACTTTCAACTGCTCACTTTATCCAAGCTTGCACCCAGGTTTTCTGCAATATCTGTGTGTCCATGGAACCTGCTGAGTCAGCAAAATGTCAGCTAAACCTTCGTCTTGTCATTGCTTCACTACAAGTGTACAGGACTCAAAATCCCATTCCTGAATGGCACCTTAAGCACTGCAGTCCTCATTCAAGTCCACACTCTGGACTGCATCTTTTGTGATTCAGGTATAGGAACAAAGTATTAATGTTATTATGCATCATTAAGTTATCCATCTTTCTTTTGAAGGTTATTTTGAAGGGATTGTGGCAGCTGGGCTCTAAGTTTCTTTCGCTGTGTGCTATGAAGGATTGTAGAATAGGGGGATATTTAAAATATTCAATACAATATATAAAAATATTGGAATGTGCAGTGTGTTTCATACTGTATCATAAATCATATAGGTTTTACCGTGTATAAAAGGTAGATTGTATCAAGAAATATAATAAATATTGGGGGCAGGGTACATGGACAAATGAGAGAAGACCACACATACACAGTTTTTTGTGGACTGTTTAATGTCTGACTCACACTCTGCTGTCAGAAAAACTGTCACAGTTATGCTACATTTTGCTGTCTCTGTGGTGTACCTCAAGGGTACATGTTTGGACCTTTAGTTAGAGAACATAATTACACTTTATTCTATTATAATTGTAGATTTTGAAATTGTGCCCAATTTAATATCCAGGACTTGTGTTATATTTTTTTATTTTACACAATTCTATAATGAAAGTTTAGAAATATTCACCTCTGCTTCTGGAGAAGAGAATGGAATGTACCTTTAGGGAACACAACTGGACTTTAACAGCACCGTTTTAATGCTGCATTTACACAGTTTGTACATTTAGTGACCAATAATGTACAGCCACTGTATCTTTTTTATTGAGAGTGTACAGGAAACAGACACCCACACATAATGACATTTTTCACCAATTTTTCTGTGCCTGAACAAGGTTCCCCCTTGAATGATACACCACACACTTTCAGACTGCTCTTGCCCAACAGACAGCTCTTAAAACTCCCTGTGGGAGTTAAACTGCTAGTAACTAGTAAACTGCTACATCGCAAGAGCAGAAGAAAGTTTCTCGCACACTAAATATAAGAAAAAAGACAGAGGATGTCAGGGAAAGCATAACCCTAACTCAGCTCTCATTGGTTTACCGTCTTTTAAGCATGGCGTTAAGTTCGTTAAGGTCGGCATCCAACCCACGCTACAGAATTCTGAGTCATTAATATTGGAACATGTTTCATATTTATGATTCACAATCGGGGCAGCCCCAATTATCCTGTAGTGTGGGCCAGGCATACGTCAGAAAACATGGGATAAAACAAGTCGTTCTGATTCAGTTCCATTTCCTATGTCAAGTGAAGGCTCATTTGAATTAAATCACCTAATCCTCATCTTCTGAGTTTCTCCAGTGATAGTGCTGGACTCATGTTGATGTGTGGACAGGTGGGGATAAGCCATAAAACTGACTAGACAAGAGTGGAGAAATGAGAGAACTGAGCTAAAACTGCAAAAACAAGAGATGAGAAAGGTACAGTACCAAGCTTAAACTGCAGATCAGAGATTGGAGATGGAAGAGACATGAGGTAAACAGCTTCTGTTCTCTTCTTCACACTTGTGGGTAAGCTGTATGTGGCTCATTCTCATTTAAAGGAAGAGGCGCTGAAACTGGTCCTCCTGACCAGGGCTGATTAGACAGAGGGAGAACCCTGTTGTGGTGTTTGATTCTTGTGAACTTTTCACCAAAACATGTCAAAGCAAGACCCCAGAACTGTGTTCCAGTGGGGATTGCTCTAAGACTGCAAAGGAAGCTCAGCTTCCACTAAAATGTAAAAAAAATAAGTGATCAAATATATTCTGTTGTGTGTACATGTCATTGAATAAATATGCACTACAACGTGCTCAACTTTTGTTCATAATCAGCTTCTTATCACTGGTAAAGACGCGGCTTTCCTCTCAATCATTCCCGCAGTTTCACAGTACTTTAAACAGCGTCCACAGAGTTCAATAGCAAAGCAGCGAAGTGCAGCGAAACGAGACGAGTCATTGGATAAATGCTGGGCTTTGTCCCGCCCATCGGACGCTCAGCGTCTCTGGGGGTCTATGGGGCAGTGGGCTGGCCTCGGCTGGCCCGGACGCTCAGCTTCTGCATGATGATTGGATGATCTGTCTGAGGCTGAATCCCTTTTTGATTGACAGCGAAATGAGCGAATCAGCGATCCTTTGGTGTAAAGATCCGAGGGAGCACAGGCGGACACACTTCACATGGGCCAAGGCCGTTTAAGCAGCCTAGCTTTGAGCTTCCCCTCCTTGAAAGACCAGCATCCGCCACTGCTGTGTTCACTTGTGGAAAATGGGTACAATATGTTACCTTTGGCTCTATTAGATCATTAGATAAATTCAAACAGAATTGAACCTGTATTGTTGTGACAATATTCTGGTTATATTGATTTCCAATTATTATAACTACTATTATTTCAGATATTTTTTGGAAGCAAATATAATAAACAAATTGAACAGCAACAGCAAAAACTAAACAATAAAACTGAGCTAAACAGAATTAAATCAACTGAACTATAAATAAAAAATAGTGTTTAAACTCTACAGATGTTCAGCTAAAGCAAATGCTTACAACTTAAATGAAAACTAAGCAGCTTGTTAAGTATTTATACCAGTTTCCTGCAGGTCTCCTCCTCCAGTCTGCAGTGGAATTCTCAAGCTGAATTAATTATTGAAGGTTAGTTTAAACAGCATGTGCCGCTGTTCATTTATCTGCCATGTCCACATTAGTAAAGTCCTTACAGGAAAATGTTCACTCAGCGACCATATTGATATCACCTTTAGGCAGTTATTACCACTCATTCCTGGCCAGAGTCATTTCTCTTTAAGTAGAAAGACGTATAAGCCCAAGACTGAAAGACACATGAATGTTTCAGAAGCAGATTTGATCTCAAAATTCGTATGAGTAGTTTGTAGCGCATGGCTCAAATATCGCATGCGCATGTTTCCAGAATGAAACGGATTTTTCCACCTGCAGCATTCCCTTTAAACAGGCGCCATGCGTTATGAGCTTTCTCATTTATTTTTAAAACAGTAAACAGTCTCTGTGAAAGAGTTAATAAAATAAAAAAGTTCATAACTTCTACAGACTGTGGTCCATCTGTTGCTCTGCAGACTTCGTTAGCTCCTTTTCAACTTGTTCTTTAATAATCAAGACCCCACAGAGCAGGTGTGATTTGGGTGTTGGATCACTCTCAGCGCTGCAGTGACACTGACGTGATGGTGATATGTTAGTGTGTGTTGCGCTGGTATCAATGGATCAGACACAGCAGTGCTGCTGGAGTTTTTAAACATTGTGCCCACTGGTCACTTTAGCAGACCTCATTGGTCCAATTTGTGTTGGTCATCCTTTAGTTCCTTATCAGTGGTCACAGGATGCTTTTGCCTGGATATTTTTGGTTGGTGGACTAGGTCAGTGAGTGGTTTAAACACTTCAGCTGTGTCACAGCAGCACAACATCCATCCCTTGAAGAGCAAGGTGAAAGTGGGCTTACAAAGTCTGCAGTGTGATGTAGACGACGAGTAAAGAAACTAAGACAATGTTATAATGTTTTGGCTGCTCAGTGTATACAGAGGTCACAGGCTTGCCACACTGATGCACATTCATTCCTCATATAAAGCTGGTGCTAAAATCCTTTTAACACATGACACAACACTGTGATTAACGTCGAGGAGGTTTCCTCACTGATGGGTTTTATTTTTCCATTTCTATTAAAATGAGCTCCAGGGGGTGCACAGAATAATAGGACGTGCAGATGAAAATATTTGGGTCATATTTTGAAGCAAGAGAAGCTCAATTAAAAAGCATTTTTACGCATATGGGTCTTATTAATGTTAATGCTAATGTCAATACATTTTATCTATGAAGACTGTAAAAAAACAAACGTGAGGGTGCTGAATCTGGCTTCTGACTTATCCTAGTCCTACTAGTCTTTACTATTTGATGTTTCCATTCATGTAACTTAGGAATTCCATTCATGTAACTTAGGTTCACTGGCACAGAGTTTGAATTTTGTGGTACTGCTGTGCAAAAAAATTGTAACAGTATGCCATGGAATTTACATCATTTAAAAAAAAAACATTTTTTGTAATTATCTACAAAGTGAAAGACTGGGTTAAGATTTTCTGAATTCTATGATTTCATTGTTTTTGCCAGGGGATGTCCATCCATCCGTTATCTGTAAGCGTTTATCCAGTTCAGGGTCACGGTGGGTCCAGAGCCTACCTGGAATCATTGGGCACAAGGCAGGAATACACCCTGGAGGGGGCGCCAGTCCTTCACAGGGCAACACACACACACACTCACACATTCATTCACGCACTCACACCTACGGACACTTTTGAGTCACCAATCCACCTACAAACGTGTGTTTTTGGACTGTGGGAGGAAACCGGAGCACCCGGAGCAAACCCACGCAGACACAGGTAGAAAACACCACACTCCTCACAGACAGTCACCCGGAGCGGGAATCGACCCCACATCCTCCAGCCCCCTGGAGCTGTGTGACTGCGACACTACCTGCTGCGCCACCTTGCCGCCCCGCCGGGCGATGTGATCATATATTTTGTCCCCAGATTTGGTAATATATTCCATCCATAGATTATCAAAAACTCCTCTTTTTAATTTTAATGTTATGGGTTTTACATTCACTTATTATCGCTGTGGATCGAGAGCCTACCCAAATCATTGAGTACAAGGCGGGAAAACACCCTGGAGGGGACACCAGTCTTCATAGGGTGACACACACACTCACACACAACTCACACCAAATGACCCTTTTGAGTTGGCAAAAACCGGAGCACCCGGAGGAAACCCAAACGGACACTGGGAGAACACATCAAACTCCTCACAGACAGTCACCTGGAGCGGAACTCGAACCCACAACCTCCAGGTACCTGGAGCTGTGTGACTGCGACACTACCTGCAAATGTACATATATACCATCTTTACAAATAACCAAGTTTTTTTTTTAAATATCACAAATAAACTGGTAAATCTTTGCTGGCTCTTTTGTCATGCAAATATTTTTTGCATGAGTGATTGAGTTTGCTTCTGCTTACAAAGCTGGAGTTGTGGTTGTTTATTTAGGATTGTAAATGCACAGTTTAAATGAGCACTCTACTGAGCCCTCTGATGAAAATCTGTTAACATCCACACAACAAGTAACCAGATCCAAAATAATGTCCATTTACTTTAGACATTGCTGTAACTGAGAAACACTGTCCAATCAGTGAGAGACAAGCAGCACTTATCAGAGTTTTCACTCAGTGCACTTGATTTGAATGACTCCCATGCAGACTATACTTGCAGTTTATAATTGGGAATGTTTGAATACATTCATTCATTTCAAGTAACTACTTCAGTACTGCAGTAAGTCAGGAACCTGCCTCAGTCACTGGTCACAAGATGGTAACACACCCTGGACATGATACATACATTTACATGGCTGTTCATTTTAGACCATTTAATGGATTGTCCACGAAGCGGCACAGTGTCACAGCAGGTAGTTGTCGCAGTCACACAGCTCCAGGGACCTGGAGGTTGTGGGTTCGATTCCCGCTCCGGGTGACTGTCTGTGAGGAGTGTGGTGTGTTCTCCCTGTGTCTGCGTGGGTTTCCTCCGGGTGACTGTCTGTGAGGAGTTGGTGTGTCCTCCCTGTATCTGCGTGGGTTTCCTCCGGGTGACTGTCTGTGAGGAGTGTGGTGTGTTCTCCCTGTGTCTGCGTGGGTTTCCTCTGGGTGACTGTCTGTGAGGAGTGTGGTGTGTTCTCCCTGTGTCTGCGTGGGTTTCCTCCGGGTGACTGTCTGTGAGGAGTTGGTGTGTCCTCCCTGTGTCTGTGTGGGTTTCCTCCGGGTGACTGTCTGTGAGGAGTTGGTGTGTTCTCCCTGTGTCTGCGTGGGTTTCCTCTGGGTGCTCCAGTTTCCTCCCACAGCCCAAAAACACACGCTGGTAGGTGGATTGGTGACTCAAAAGTGTCCGTAGGTGTGAGTGTGTGAGTGAATGTGTGTGTGTTGCCCTGTGAAGGACTGGCGCCCCCTCCAGGGTGTATTCCGCCTTGTGCCCAATGATTCCAGGTAGGCTCTGGACCCACCGTGACCCTGAATTGGATAAGCGGTTACAGATAATGAATGGATGGATTGTCCATATCTCACACAAGGATAGATTTCATTGGCTCCAGCTGATGTGGGTATGTAAATGTTTTCAACTCAAATCGTACAGTTCATGAGATTAATAAAGGTTCATTTAATAACCCAGATCAGATGTAGCCTTTTGCCGTCAGAGAATGAATGATAATCATAAAACTGAAAAGTCAAGAAATCAGTTTGATTCCAGTTTATCCTTAAACTGTGAACTAACTTGAGTTTGTCTTTTCAAACCTTTGGAATCAGAACAATACAATGTTTTGCAGCTCCAGGGTCCTGAGATGTGGATTCAATACCCACCTCAGGTCACTGTCTGTGAGGGGTTCTGCACATTCTCTCTGTGTCTTCATCATGTCTTTCTTCAGGTGTTCAGGTTTCTTCCCCCAGTCTAGAAACATGTAGGTAGATGGACTTGCTGTGCAAAAGCGTCCACAGGTATGTGTGTATGAGGGACTCTGTGAGTGTGTGGTGCCCTGTGATGGACAGGTGCACTGTCAGTCGTATGTTCCTAGATTATAATCCTCAAAGATTTGGACTCACCACAACCCTGCGCATTATTAACTGGTCTCAGAAGATGAATGCATGAACCAATAAAGTATGCAATGCCCCTATTTTAATACAGACTCTTTCATTTGAACTGAAAAAAGATTTGAGCAGGTTATTTCTTTAGAAGTTAATCCCAGAGACTGTTAAACCCAGAGAGTGTGTTCCGCGCTTGTTCCAGAAGGACTTGTCTGACGTAGCTTTAAAACAAACTCCTCACTTCTGGAACTGTCTTTCTACTGAGTTTTAGCTTTTCAGTCAGTGGCCAGTGGTCAGATGTTCCCACTTGCCCCATTATACACTGTGACGATTTATTTATTTATTTATTTATTATTATTAGTTTTATTAATTTCATCTCAAATGTAGGGTCAAATGGGTAGTGTCACTGTTACACAGCACCGGGATCCTAGGATTGTGGGTTCAAGCCCCGCTCCTGGTAACTGTCTACGAGGAGTTTGGTGTGTTTTCCCCTTGTCTGGGTGTCCCGAGGTGTGAGTGTTTGAGTGAATGTGTGAGTGTGTGTAGCCCTGTGAAGCACTGGTGCCCCCTCCTGGATGCGTTCCTGCCATTCGCCCAGTGATTCCGGGAAGACTCTGGACCAACTGCAACCCTGAACGTTACAGACAATGAATGAATGAATGAATGAATGAACGAACAAATGAACTGATGAATGAATGAATGAATTTCACCTGAAAGAATGCAGACCGAATTAAGAAATGGAGGAGGGATTTAAATGACATTAATTAAAATGAATAAAATGGACTAGGCAGGGACTTGGTGATATGATTTACGTGATGTGTGTGTGTGTGTGTGTGTGTGTGTGTGTGGTGTTGGCTATGAGGTGAGGGCCTTCTTCTCAGCTCAGTGCTCAGTTGGCAGTGGGCAGGATTGTTTCTGTGGGAGTTAGATAATGGATTAAGTCCAGCGCCACGGCCAAGAGGGAATTTCACCCAGAGATAAATGAGGTGACAGGCAGGAGTTCAGGGTGGGGGTAAAAATATTTTCACATTCTGCGTGCAGTGTAGCAAGTGCATGCTTGTGTGCGTGCGTGTGTGTGTGTCTGTGTGTGTCCGACTTTACTTTTGAATAGTAAACTTTGTTATTGTTAAGATTTAATAACACTCTTCTTTGTCTCCGACTTTGCGTTAAGTGAATGAAAGGGAAAACTTCATGAATCTTGCATGCCTGAAGAGGCTGCTAATAATAAATAAGTTAAGCGCTCTGGCCCAAGCTTTTATTTCCCTTTTATTCCATCTGATGCAGCTCTGAAATTGCTAAATTCACATGCCACAGATCACATTATCATTTCTCACCAAGACAGAGACGCTTCCGAAACCTCTTACAGGGCATATTTTAGTGAGGCTCACCTCAGCATATACTCAGGCCAGCCCCCGAGAAGATGCTCAGCACATTTAGGGAATATTACCGAAATGTTTCTTCCCTGCCCCCCCCCACCCTCCTTCTCTTTTTTCTCTGAAGCGGTCCAGAGTCTTCCCACTACAACTGGAACATCATTTCCTTCATAGTCAGCACTGTGGACTCTCAAAATGTGCTTTAGCTTTAAACACTTACGTCTCCAGAAATAGGCATGAGAAGGGCTTCACTTGTAGGTTCCAGGCCTATGTTTGCCTCTCACTGTGTGTTTAGCACCACTTCGAGCCTGTTCTATGTATCACTTACAGCCATTCATCTTGACTTTGACTGGTTTCCCACTCTAACACACTTCACTCAGGCTGTATTCTATGTAAATAACAATGTACAGGTTATGTTTATCATCACAGATGCTTAGTTTCAGAAATCTTCGGAAAGGCAGCGGTTGTCTGTGGGGTCTGTGGGTTCTGGCTGGTCTGTGGTTCCCAGGCTGAACACCTGTCCCCTTGGGTATGCCCAGAGATTCTTGGTACCCATCAGAGCCAGACGCTGCTGACCGTTTGTAAAAGGTTGACTGACCAGCTGGGAGAAGGCTCCAGATCCCTGAGAACACACCAACAGTGAGAAAGCTGAAGGCCGTAAGTGAATCAGAATGATCGATAACAGAGGTGAAGAGGTGTGCTGCATGGAGACATGCTCTACTAAACATCTGGACACATCTGGGTGATGTTTTTTTTCTGTTAAGACCAGCTAAAAAATGAATATAGAGTAGCAGGTAGTTTGATGAGTTAGTCAGATGAAACCAGGCTGTACATAGTTCACATCTGTGATTAAATATATCTCCTACAGATTAATACAGTCCTATATATGAGCCCCGCTCCAGGTGACTGTCTGTGAGGAGTTTGGTGTTCTCCCTGCGTCGGTGTGGGTTTCCTTCGGGTGCTCCAAAGACACACATTGGTAGGTGGAGTTAAGAGTCAAAATGTGAATGTGTGAGTGTGTGAGTCGCCCTGCAAAGGACTGGCGCCCCCTCCAGGGTGTTTTCCCATCTTGGGAGATGATAAATATATATAGTAACTTTACAAGAGCAGGCAAAAATAGTTTGTGAAGGTGTGAAGGACACACAATCATTTCTCCAATGCATTTTTGTATTAGTTTGAATGTCTGGAGCCTACTGACATTCACGGTGTGAAATATAATATAAAGTTTATTTATTTTCAATCTGAAAACATGGGATAAAATGAGTCATTCTTTCATTTTGTTCTGCTTCTGTAGTTCGTCCCGTCTCCTCATCTGAGTCTCTCCAATCACAGCGCAAAGACAAGGTTAAACAGAGCAAAACACACACAACCAGCACAGAGAAATAAGAGCACTGAGTAAAAACAGAGAAGAGGTGTTGACGTTCTGAATAGGTCTGTTTAGACAGAGGGAGAACGCTGCTGTGGGGGTGGATCCTTGTGGTATTTTGACCACAGCAGGTCACAGATGCTTCATAAAGACCCTGGACCTGTGTTCACTTGTGGAATAGGGAGAGAATATATCCTCTGTAATGCAGAATGCTAGAGGTGCTATACAGGCCCCCTCCCTCCCCCTTGGTTTCAGGAGAGTGCTGTAAAAGTGAATTACATTCTGCAACTCTAGGGGGAGCTCGAATATCAAATCTCACACACACACACACACACACACACACACACACACACACACATATACATATATATATATATATATATATATATATATATATATATATATATATATATATATATATATATATATATATATATTATTTTTTAATCCATATGTTGTAGTGACAAGCTGACAAGCAAGTGGGTTGTGACTCATGCATCGAGGGACAGGTTGATCCAGCAAGCTTGTTTCATAATAATATGTACAGTGTAATAGGTGTCATGAGGATGATCAGGAGATACAGCCTGGCTGCTGGGCCACACGTCCCGTGTTTACTGTCTTAGCCTTTCAGCACGGGTGGACTGGGCACGCTCAGCAACATATTTAACGTTGGAATTAATGCCTATAATAATACTGCATGCTGTTAATATGGTGCTTTGATGTCCTGCTGTTATACACACTGCCTAGCCACAGAAAAGTGTGACACTCTAATATTCTGCATTTGATCGAATGACTGTATATATATTCTACAATTAGAGTCTGTAATTCATCTATTGCACTTCATAAGATTTTATTCCCATTTCCCCCTGTGTTTCAAAGTTCAGTACCTTTACGTTGGCGTGAGTGGATCAGACACAGCAGTGCTCCTGGAGATTTTACACATTCCACTCACTGCCCACTCTGTTAGACAAATCTCTACAAATCTCACGGGTCCACCTTGTAGATGTAAAGTCAGAGACGCTTTAGTAGTCAATAGATGCTGCTCACAGAGCACTAATGGATGGATATTTTGGTGGGTGTACAATTCTCAGTTCAGGAGTGACGCTAAGGGGAGTACTGCTGTGTCTGATCCATTTGTACCAGCGCAACCCATAACACACTAACACACCACCACCAAACCCATGTCACTGCAGCGCTGAGAATGATCCTCCATTCAAATCACACTTGCTCTGTGGTGGTCAATTAGAGGTCTTGATCATCAAAGAACAGGTTGACAATGGGCTCACAAAGTGCAGCTATATGGTCAGTGAAGGTGATGAAAAAATGGAATGTAGGAGAAGTGTTTTGTCTCATAAGTGTGTGTGTGTGTGTGTGTGTGTGTGTGTGTGTGTGTGTGTGTGTGTGTGTGTGAAGTATAGGGATGTCGTTCAGGCACCGGACAGTTGTTGCTCTGTTTTCTCCTGATTTAAAGGGAGTGTATTTTACCATTTAATCACAATGCCATGTTAACTCTATATTCAACCAATACATTCCACACTATCTACATTCATTCAGTCAGGTCCCTCGCTGCCTGGGGGCTCACTGCAGCAGATCACATCACTAAGATGTAGCAGAAGCCAGCGTGCTATTTATATATAGTATATTGGATGACCTTTGTAATGAAATTGGTTTGTGTTCATTCCACACTTTCTTTCTCCGTCTCTTGTTATTCACATCCTTTCTTTTTATTTACAGCTCTGAGCTGTGAAACATGGCGGTGGATGCGTCCTTATCTAAACCACCGAGCCAAATCCACTGAGTCCATGGTTATGAGTTCAGTTTCAGCGCCTGATCTTTATAACAAATTGATCTACTCTCAGGGCTGGACTCTAAACATGGCGAGTAAACACTCCGAGATTTAGAAAAGATGGAAGACACAGTGAAGTGAATGCCCTGTACAGTAGAACTAACCTGTTCTGAAGGAGACATAGGCACTTCTCTCAGTGTTCTTAGGAAATCTGCTTTGCGGAGTGCTTTAACACCATCTCTATGTCATCTGCTTTTTAATGTTTATGTATATTAATGACTAAGGTTGTACTTGGGGCAGCACGGTGGCGCAGCAGGTTAGTGTTGCAGTCACACAGCTCCAGGGACTGTCTGTGAGGAGTTTGGTGTGTTCTCCCTGTGTCAGTGTGGGCTTCCTCCGGGTGACTGTGTGTGAGGAGTGTGGTGTGTTCTCCTTGTGTCAGTGTGAGTTTCCTCCGTGTGACTGTCTGTGAGGAGTGTGGTGTGTTCTCCCTGTGTCAGTGTGGGTTTCCTCCGGGTGACTGTGTGTGAGGAGTTTGGTGTGTTCTCCTTGTGTCTGCGTGAGTTTCCTCCTGGTGACTGTCTGTGAGGAGTTTGGTGTGTTTTCCCTGTGTCAGTGTGGGTTTCCTCCTGGTGACTGTCTGTGAGGAGTTTGGTGTGTTCTCCCTGTGTCAGTGTGGGTTTCCTCTGGGTGACTGTCTGTGAGGAGTTTGGTGTGTTCTCCCTGTGTCAGTGTGGGTTTCCTCCGGGTGCTCCGGTTTTCTCCAACAGTCCAAAAACACACATTGTTCGATGGATTGGCGACTCAAAAGTGTCCATAGGTGTGAGAGTGTGTCGCCCTGTGAAGGCCCACCAGGGTGTGTTCCTGCCTTGCGCCCAGTGATTCCGGGTAGGCTCCGGACCCACCGTGACCTTGGACTGGATAAGCAGTTACAGACAATGAATGAATGAATGAATGAATGTTCTACTTGGCTTAAGAAGAGGTGGGTTGGTGTGAGACCAGTGTGTGGTATTGGAGAGCATGACAGTTACACACAGAGCCAGTCTGTACTTCCCTGTGGCCCTAAGCAAAGTTTTGATAAGGGGCCCTCCTTCCTTAAATCCGTGAATCCCAAAATGACAAATTTTTTGACAGTTTCACCTGACACTCCACTACTATTCTCCCTTCTTTTTGGCTTAAAATAAACAGATGTATGCATAACAAAATGAGTTGTAAACAAGCAGTATTTATTGTACAAAAAATAAATAAACTATATTAATTAAACATTCAATATCTCTCATAGAATCAACCTTCCAGTCCGAGTCAGCATCAGTCCTCACTGAGATAACTGTTTTAAAGTGACGGAGTTTCATTTCATGCGAATACGAATACATTTAACAATGTGGCTGTAGCACTCAAATTGAACCCCTTCACTATTTAAGGTGGAACAGAAAAAACAAGTAAGCAGCTGGCGCACTAGTAGCCAACACTGATTCTATAACAGCTGCAGCATTTAAGGTGAAATAGAAGAAAAAGTAGCCAACGTAGCTATTTATTCTTATTCTCTTCGTCTTAAATTTTGCAGCAGTTTCACTCAGACACTTGTTTCACTGTTTAAGGTGTAACAAGGACATCAAATGGTGTGACTGCATATTTAGTTAACATTTTAAGGTGGAATGGAATAGTTAGGATATTTCAGAGTACATTGGATTATTTATTACCAATCCAACCCTGAGAAGTACAATCACAATCCACAGTTTACAGTTTTCTCCTGTCCTGAAATTGTCTGCATCACCTGATTAATTTGAGACACAATCTTGAGGCAAGTGGGAGATACAGGGGCCTTCATTAATTGTGGGGCCCTATGCAATGCGCATACTAAGCATTTACGGTTGACACAGTGGTGGATGCTGGTCTTTCAAGGAGGGGAAGCTCAATTTCGGCCTACATCATAAAATGTGTCGGTTTATTTATACGTAAATTCTACCCTCCGTTCCGGGCCAGCCCAGGCCAGCCCACTGCCCCATAGACCCCCAGAGACGCTGAGCGTCCGATGGGTGGGACAAAGCCCAGCATTTATCCAATCACTTGTCTTGTTTCACTGCACTCCGCTGCTTCTCTACTGAACTCTGTGGACTCTCAGCATCCTCACTGTTTAAAGCACTGTGAAACTGCAGGAATGATTGAGAGGAAAGCCGCGTCTTTACCAATGATAAGAAGCTGATTTTAAACAAAAGTTAATCGCGCTGTAGTGCATATTTATTCAATGACATGTACACACAACAGTATATATTTGATCACTTATTTTTTGACATTTTAGGGGAAGCTGAGCTTAGAGCAGTCTTAGAGCAATCGCCTCTGGGTTGGCCGGCTCTGGTTGAATGCTTTAGAACATCAGGCAGTTGCCTTGAGTACCAACATTGTTCAGCACACACTCAAATCCACACCATTCACCATACATCTAATAACAGATATAGAGGAGATGAGAGGGAATTACTGAGCCAGTTTTTCTGTAGATGGGCATGACGAGGAGGCCAAAAGGACCATTTTGACTCATTTTGAGAAAATGCAAAATACAACCCAAAAATAGTTTTTTAAAAATGTTTCATCAAAATGACATCACCTTATGTTAAGTACAGTGTCCCAGCCACTGCACTCTGGCACTGGGATCCACACAGACCTCAAGGACAGTGCCCCAGTTGCCCCCCCCCCCCTCCCCCTCTTAGATGTCTCTGGCCTTTCAGTCCCTTTTGAGCAAAACTACACTGGATTGACAGAGGAAAAGATTAATTGCCTGAAAGTGGAGCATCAATATTGTTTTAATTAATGACTGGTACTGGGGAAAGTGGAAGTGGCCCTTGTTCTAATGAAACTAATTGAGGGCTTTCCTTGCGTCAGATAAACCTCCAGCTGTCCACAGGCTGGGGTCGACTCTCATTTCATCACAGGAAAGAGCAGAGCCCTGCATTCCTTTTAGATCAGTCTGTCATTAGTGTGAGCGTGGCCTTCATTGACAGAAACAACAGAGAAGCGACTCTGGAATGGAGTCCTTTTCCTAGAATGAGCCACGGTTTTGCCTGATATTACCCTGGTTCTCTGCCAGCCTCAGTGTGCTGGCTGGTTTTAATCTGAAGAATTTGAGGGTCGATGGAGGCGAGGGGCACAGATTCTGATTTTATTTTAGCTTCTTAATTGAGAATTAAACCAGGTGCACACACAGAGCCACATTTTATTTTCTGTCTTTTTTTTAACAGTGTTTTTCTAATCAGTGACTCAAGTCAGAATGGGTCTGGTCAATAGCCAATGAAAATTAAGGGAAAGGTAAACACAAGCTGCTGATTAAATAAATAAATAAATAAATAAATAAATAAATAAATAGCCACAATTTTAAAAGTGGAATGGAAATTCTAATAAGATGCCAATTCCAGCCTATGCCAGTCATCCAGCCCCTCCTACAGAGTCTAAGAATCGGCTCAAAGACTGTGATTCTGCCTTTCAAATTTAGTCAACCTAAATATTGGCACAGACAATGAATGCAGGAAGCTGTGGTGTCCCCATGTTTCCAGCTGTGTCTCCTAAATAATGCAAAGAAAATGATTTATTCAGTTTGGTTCAAGAACAAAATAGAAGCTGTGTCTGACCAGAAGAGATTGAATTTACTTTCCCTGCATGAAGTCGCATGTAAAATCACGTGTGCGTCATTTCATATTTCCTTCCTCTAACAGGCCGTACAGATGGTTTCTCACCTGCTGTTACCAGTGTATAATACGCTCTCAAATCTTGGGAATAAATCTTTGAAACAGGCAGGGAATCATCGGCAGTGACCAAGGGAAAAGCTGTGTCTGCAGCTGCTGGGGTTTCTGTAGTGGTTTGTGTTAAATTGGAACATGATATGTTTCTGTCCACCTCTGAATGTGGTTTGAGGGATTACACCTGGCTTTCCATGCAGAAAAGTGAAAACCCGACTGAGACCCAATCACCAAAAAACACATAATACCAGTGTAAAGAGACCAGGATTCTCTCAACAGTTATAAAAACAAAGGCAGAGAGCGTGGAAGGGGTGAGTGTGGCTGTGTCTCAAATCACTACTTACTCCCTACACAGAGCACAGAGCCTTTACACTCAAATGGCTCAGTAACTGTCAGAATGTGAGTAACTGCAGCATATGTCTGAATACGAATGGCGTTCTTAGTGACATATTATGCGTCATGGGGGTTAAAGCTGTTATTTACGACCCAGAAAGTTCACTACATACACTGGGAAACTCTTTATGACACGGCCTGTTTTAAAAGGTGTCAGCTCTAGCTGTTCTGTATGACCTCAGTTGTGAGTAAAAAAATCAAATGTATATAATAAAATAAACAGAACCAGAAAATAAGCTTCTGAGCAGCAGAATCACAAATCGTTTTTCGACATTTTGATTTTATTGCTTGCAGTTTGCTCAGAAAGCCAGTGGAAACCATGGCTATTGTTCGACCTGGTATCCGAGGCTTGCTTTACCCCCTTTGTGACTGTATTGACTGTAGTAGCATTTGCTTTGGTCAAGGTTAAGGCTAATTTATAATAAGACTATTGGCTTAGTGATTTAGTTCCAATCTCCTCACACTGGTGTGGGCTCAGTGATCGAGCTTATTCATTACCTCCAATAACACACTGACACTTGACATTAAGCAGAAGTCCCCGATTATTCTGCGCAGTAAGGAATCAACAAGCTGAGAGCACGTGCCAGGGCTGGAGCGTGTGCAGTGAATGGGATTATAATGGACATCCAGCACTTTGGCAGAGGGGCAGTCTCTCCCCTAGCCCCCTCTGTTTTAAATGCCACTTGCTAATGCTTTCCAGGGCAACTTAAAAATCCATTTCCCCACTTCACTCCTCCATTCAAAGCCCATTCGTCTTGCTGGTATTTCTGTGTTTTGTGTATCGATTTGCTGCTGGGGCTGAAGGGGACCTTCAGAGGAGAGCGAGTTGGTAATGGAGTCATCGCCGCCTCGTTATCCCGACCCCTTCTCCGGGATTTGTTTGCTCCGGCCTTCACCAAGCGGGAAGCGACACTGACCGCTTCCTGAACTGTGGCGTGTCTATTCTGAGCCTGCTGTAGAGAGTCTGCACGTCTCAGAGTGGCAGGATTGGAGAATAAAGCAGGGGGATTCTGTTGTTCACTTGTTAACATGTTTGTTTGTTTGCTTTTGTCATCCTCTATGAATGCAGAATGTATTGTGATGATTAACCGCAGATTCTAACAACGATGCCGTTGAGTCAGAATGAATGCACTGCCTAATTGCCACAAATAAATCAAAAAATGCATTTAGAAATTGTCTAAGGACTCACTGCAAAAAATGAAATCTAAGCAAGTAAAATTTACTTAAATCTAGTTTAAATATCTATTACTCATTTGGAAAATGTTGTAAAAATATTATACAATTATTCAACTTATTTTTACTTGTTTTAAATAATGGAATTATTTAAGTAAATTGTACTTGCTTAGATTTCATTTTTTTGCAGTGTGAATGAAGAAAGTGCATGTCTATTTTGGTTAAAAGCCAGTATCCATTTATTTAATAGTTTATTTTTTAAATTATGTTTTCCACAGTTTCTTTTTTGGTTGGATTTCAGTGGGCGTCTGGCATGATGTCTGGTCTTCAACAGAACAAATCAAAATTATCCATCCATCCATCCATTATCTGCTTATCTAGTTCAGGGTTACGGTGGGTCCAGAGTCTACCTGGAATCATTGGGCGCAAGGCGGGAATGCACCCTGGAGGGGGCGCCAGTCCTTCACAGGGCAACACACTCACGGTCACTTTTGAGTCGCCAGTCCGCCTACCGACATGTGTTTTTGGACTGTGGGAGGAACCCGGAGCACCTGGAGGAAACCCATGCGGACACGGGGAGAACACACCACACTCCTAACAGACAGTCACCCGGAGCGGGAATCAAACCCACAACCTCCAGGCCCCTGGAGCTGTGTGACTGAGACACTGCATGCTGCGCCACCGTGCCGCCCCAAATCAAAATTAGCAATAACTTTACCTCTATAAAGACTGTCTTTAGCACATTCAGTTTATCTGGGAGATAGTTGTAATGAAACATTCTTCGTTTTGATGAAACTCATGTCTCTTGACTGCATTAAAGTTACTCCTGAGCATGTGAGTTTACCAAAAGCCCCTGAGGTCCCCTGACTGGCTACGTGCACAGATACTTTTAGGGGCAGGTGCTCAAGCCAAAAAAAAAGGGTACCCATCACCAAAATTATTATTCATTCATTCATTCATTCATTCATTATCTGTAACCCTTATCCAGTTCAGGGTCGCGGTGGGTCCAGAGCCTACCTGGAATCATTGGACGCAAGGTGGGAATACACCCTGGAAGGGGCCCCAGTCCTTCACAGGGCAACACACACTCACACCTACAGACACTTTTGATTCACCAATCCCCCTACCAACGTGTGTTTTTGGACTGTGGGAGGAAACCGGAGCACCCGGAGGAAACCCACGCAGACACAGGGAGAACACACCAACTCCTCACAGACAGTCACCCGGAGGAAACCCTCGCAGACACAGAGAGAACACACCACACTCCAAAATTAACCAAAATTATTAAAAACATAATAAAAAAACAGTGTAGTATATTTAACAAATATATTTATTTTGCCAGTGACTAAACACTTTTTTTAAGGAAATGTCAGACCATAAAAATATAATGTTAAGTGTTGTGGTTAATTTTGTATCAAACAATGTCAGGGATGGCACAAACCTGTCCGTCTGATGCTGAGGGTCAGAGGAGAAGTGTGTAGCTGTGATTTGGCCTGGGGTTCAGCACTGCATGAGTGCTAACTGGAGGAGGAGGAGGATGAGGGAGGGACAAGGTGGGAGCTTGTGTGTACCAAGGATCAGATCAGAGCAGAATTCTCACAAGAACTCAAATAAATACGCGTCAGATGTCAAAACACTTTTGGGGGGAATTGATGACAAATAAGTTATTTCTTATTTTTAAATATTGATAAATGAGGAAAAAAATTGGGCTTCAGCAGAAAGGGTACTTTCCTTTCCTCATCCAGGGCAAATGGGCAAGTGCTTGAGCACCACTAGGGGTCTCTCTGTGCACGTGCCTCGCCAGTATTAGAGAATTGTTAGTATTAGTGCTACCAAATGTAGCACACAGGCTTTCCCATTACTAACAGGTTTCTTTCAGCCAGGGACAACACTTCTTACTGCCCCAACAGCATTTGGCCAACTCTGGGACACAGAGCCTCAGTACAATGTCACAGGGTCCCAGATTACAGTTAAATCACAGGCTGTCTCTCGGTTCTTTTATTAGGACATTCAGATCCAGGCTAACCAGGCTAGCCTCAGGGTTTTTTCGCTGAGCTTCTCGATAGTGATATTGCTCAACACTGCTACCAACACAGTTAACATTGCAATGATAATCCCGCTGTCACTCATTCTGTGATTTGACCTATCCTTACAGTCCTGAGCAGGCAGCAGATAGGGGGATTTGGAGCTTTTAAACACAAAACTGGATTACTGTACAATATAATATTAATATAATCACTGTGTAATATAATATACAACCCCAATTCCAATTAAGTTTGGGACACTGTGTAAAACATGAATAAAAACTGAATACGATGATTTGCAAATTCTTTTCAGCCTATTTTCACTTGAAAACACTACAAAGACAAGATTTAATGTTCAAACGCAGATAAAATGTATTGTTTTTTTTTTTTTTTCAAATATTCACTCATTTTGAATTTGAGGCCTGCAACACGTTCCAAAAGATTTGGGACAGGGGCAACATAAGACTGTTAAAGTTGAGAAATGCTCAAAAAACACCTGTTTGGAACATTCCAGAGGTGAACACCTTAATTGGAAACAGGTGAGTGTTATAATATATGTATAGAGGGAGCATCCCCAAAGGGCTAAGTCGTTCACAAGCAAGGATGGGGTGAGGTTCACCACTTTATGAAAAACTGCGTGAGCAACTCGTCCAACAGTTTAAGAACAATGTTTCTCAATGTACAATTGCAAGGAATTCAGGGATTTCATCATCTACAGCCCACAATATCATCAAAAGATTCAGAGAATCTGGAGAAATCTCTGCAGGTAAGTGGCAACGCTGAAAATCATCATTGAATGCCCGTGACCATCGATCCCTCAGGTGGCACTGCATTAAAAACCGACATCATCCTGTAACGGATATTACCACATGGGCTCAGGAACACCTCAGAAAACCATTGTCAGTGAACACAGTTCATCGCTTCATCTACAAGTGCAAGTTAAATCTCTACCATGCAAAGCGAAAGCCATACATCAACAACACCCAGAAATGCTGCCGGTTTCTCTGGGCCCGAGCTCATCTGAGATGGACTGATGCAAAGTGGAAAAGTGGCCTGTGGTCTGACAAGTCCATATTTCAAAATGTTTTTGGAAATCATGCACAGTAAATTCACCAGTGTTAAATCAACACTATTAGTGTTACCTTAACACTGAGAGTGTTAAATTATTACGCTAACAGTGTTAATTTAATACTAAAAGTGTTGATTTAACACTGGTGAATTTATTTTGTGGACATCGTGTCCTCTGGGCCAAAGAGGAAAAGGACTGCCCGGATTGTTATCAGCGCAAAGTTCAAAAGCCAGTATCTCTGATGGTATGGGTGTGTGTTAGTGCCCATGGCATGGGTAACTTCCACATCTGTGAAGGCACCATTACTACTGAAAGGTATATACAGGTTTTGGAGCAACATATGCTGCCATCCAAACAACTTCTTTTTCTGGGACATCCCTGTATATTTCAGCAAGAAACATTCTGCATGTGTTACAACAGCGTGGCTTCGTAGTAAAAGAGTGCGGGTACTAGACTGGCCTGTCTGCACTCCAGACCTGACTCCCATTGAAAATATGTGGCGAATTATGAAACGCAAAATACAACAACGGAGACCCTGGACTGTTGAGCAACTGAAGTTGTACATCCAGCAAAAATGGGAAAGAATTCCACCTACAAAGCTTCAACAATTAGTGTCCTCAGTTCCCAAACTACACTGTGGCATATATATATATATATATATAATTGGTGAAAATTAAATAGTTTAACATACTTTACATATAAGATCTGCATTAAATTCAATTAAAAACTGTCTGAAAGTTTTTCTCATGTGATTGGTATATGTTTGGTGTTCACTGCTTGTATTGGAATTACCGTCTTTGCCTTTAATTTGTTTCTTGTGATTTTTGAGTGAAGTCTATGTGGAGATTTGGGATTAGATGCAGGTTGGGGAGGCAGGACTCGTAGTAGAGAAAGAGATCTTAACCATTTGTGTACCTAATACATTGAATAGACATTGCCGACTGCTGTATTGTAAATTTTATTCAAAATTATTGCTAGAGACAATTCAGTAGTTGTTGGATAGTTAAACGCTCTTGTCTATACGCATAACATGCATACAATGGTAGCAGACCATGAGTTTACTGGAATTGTGGATTAGCACTGAACAGAAGCCTGCTACTTTAGGTTAACCACCATAATAATTAAAAACAAAAATAAATAAATCAATAACACAAAAAAAAGAAAGAAACATATATCAAGCCGGTTGGTTGAGGGTATTATTATTTTACAAATCATATAATGTCACTGACTGCAAATACAATATTTGCCCAGTGGGTTTCAGAAATCTGGACAATTTACTCTTTAGTAAAGGGGTCACTAACAAAACAAAATGTTATTATAGCCTTCAAATAAAAACTGGAGTATTTTATTTAAGCTATAAATGCCTCTGTTTAATCTGTATTGGGAATATTTGTGCAGTGAAATGTGTGTGTTAGCTAACAGTATTACAAATCCCCTTGGTGCGCTAGCAGAGAGTAGCATTATCATAGAGCTGTTGTTTTTCTTTAGGTTTGCTTGCTTTACCTGCGATGGTCTGTGTATGTTAAAACAATCCAAGCTGTGATTTTTAGCGAGCATGCCTGGACCAGCTGATTCTGCTGTGACCATCCTGCATGCTCACCATGTGAAGGACACATTAGCCTCTGCTAACACTTTATTCTGTCCCCACAGATAGCCCTCCCCTTCTGAAAATATCAGAATGTCATCTGAATAGAAGTGCCGATGGCTCAGTGGATGTGTCCAGGTTGGCGAAGAGGAGGAGGCATGGGGTAGTGTGTGATCAGGTGCTGTGTGCTATTAGAGCACATGAGCAGGAACAGGAGAGTGAGTGATGAGCCACTGGCTCTTGGACGGAGCTGCTCACAGTGCAGTTGGCACATCTCCTGCCCTCTGACAGGTGCCAAGGGCCAAAGGATCGATACCTCCAATGTGCAGCTAACAAGCGCCTAAATTTAGCCCCGCAGACAACTGTCAGAGCTGTGTGGGCTCCCACCTGCAGTGAGAAACAACGCCTGCCTCGCTGTCATCTTTTCCTCCCTCACCAGGGGATAAGAGAGCAGGGAGAGACCCATCAGGGGCGTGGCCCTCTATCACTGCCGCACAATGCCCAGAGACACCTTCATTTAAGCACAACGGAGCAGCCTTTTGGATAATTTCCTTTAGCTCAGTTAGCGCCTGGGCACATGTCAGATAAAGGTAAGTCAGGACTTTATAATAGGCCATTAGTTTAGAATGGGGAGTACAACAGTGACATATGAGCCTAGATCACATATACACACTTAAAAACACAGGTGGCTTTTATAAACTGGGCCAGGGCGATTTTCAGGAATCCAAACAATCCATAAAAATTGTACCTGTATTATTCATGTCTAATTTTTAGGCTAGCTAAAAAATTATGAAAGCCACTGTCCACTTGTTTTCATACTTTTGTGTTGTGATGAATGTATTTAGGGTTATTTCAATAATTGTTTTTATTCAATTATTTAATAATTAAACATTTTGTCTGACAACAGGTCAAGTCCAGAACCAATCAGAGATGACATTTAAACAGTTACATCACTCGCCTCAATAAAGAGACCGCCCTCAAGCACATTCAGCCTCCAAAGCCTTATTGGGAGTGGGAGTTTCTCCAGGGGACGATGTCCTCCATGCAGTATCACAGGGCTTTGTGTGTATTCCGTGTTTTCCAGATCACTTACTCCAGTTTAGTCTCTGGCAACCTCTCGTCTCTTGTCTGCTGCAGGGGCGTCCAAACCCAGGTTAACTGTGCAAGCCTCAGGGTTTTTTATTTAATAAGGTTCTCACTAACATTAGCGCTCAGCTACTAACACTGTGTGATTTATGTTGCCATAGTGAAACCGCTGTCAATCATTCCGAGATTTGACCCACCCTCTCAGCTCAGAGCAGTAGAGCATATTACTATTGTATACATGATTATACACAAAATATATATTGAATATAACATGGGTATACACTTGTAAAGTGGCATATCTTAAAGATTAAAATACATATTTATATTTTTACAAATGACTGGACAGTTGCTGTAACAGAAACACTCCATTCACTAAAGAAGCTGAAAAGCGTCTTGAATTTTGTTAAGCTTAGAGATCCCTCCAAAATCTTTTATTCTGGTCGAGTTTGGTCATGGTCTGTAAGACTGTCAGTATAAATGAAAGAACACAAACAAGATGTTCAAAAAATCCCAAGATAACCAAAAACTGAAGAACAGCCAAGATGAGGGACAATATGCCGCCCACATATTCGGAAGTAAGGGTGGGAGTTGAAGATTCTGGAGCTGTTAATAGAAAGGAAGCATCTGCTGTAGTAACTGTAGCTGTCACATGGAAGTGTAGCAGGGCTGTCTATACAAAATCTTGTGCTTAAATGTTGTTGTACTGCTATGCAATGAGAATAAAAACATTTAACTAGTCTTTTCTTTTAAATTTACAGCATTTCTTACTGTGCCTCCTGGTAAAGGGACTATCTGGAATCAAGGCCAACAAGGGGCATCACATACACCCACATAGCCCTTCCAGACACAACCCTCCCATGTCACACAAGCTTGGGAATAGCAGCAGAGCAAATATCAGCTGGGCAATGGATACAAGGAGATTACAGTCCACACAGACAAATCCACACAAACCCAGGACTCCCAGGCCCAGAAGCAAAAATACCATGGCATCGCTGTGCTAAAAAAACGACATATGAGTAACAAACATAGGCACATTTAACTGGAAAATATAACCAAAGTGGTCTGCTCCTTTTTAGTTCGGAGTTGGTCTTCATTTACAGAGATGTGATTTAATCTGAAATGTGCAGCGTTTTGTCACAGTATATAAAGCAGTGTCAAATTCACTTTAGAGAGCAGCTTTTACGCTGATTGCCATGTTATTATGAATTTCATGATGTTTCTACTTGTCATCTTTTTTCAGCACCATTTATAATGAAAAGGCTCATCTCTTTTACCTCATTTTGCATATTGTGTGGAGGTGGGTGTCTGTCAGACTTGCACATACAGTTGTTGGGCCTCACTAGCAAAACCATCAGCATAATGTGTGTGCTTTCTTTCATTGTGGTGCATGATGCTGGAGCAAACCGCAGTCTACCTATCTTAATGAAGAGGTGTCTGCATAATTATAATGTGTTGAGAGATAGGGACTCCTCAGCCAGATAGCAGGGACAGACTATCTCCTGCAATGTATTAATGATGCGGCCTGGATTTGTGGAATGGTGTTAGGGGAAGAGAGCCACAATCAACACCTGCATTATTTATGCACTTTAACACTGGTAGTATTCGTGGTAATGGTGCCCAGTGATAGATAAGGGTTACCCTGGTAACGTCCCCAAATGAGAGTGAAAACCGATTTACAAACTTTATTTTTCATTAAAAATCTACTTTATAAGACAATTATTCTCACATGAAAATAAAGGAAATTGTAAACATATTTGGAAATGTGTAACCCTTTAATAACACCACGTTCATTGTACTGATTGTAAATTGTGTTAGGTGTACATCCCCCTGCTCTTGAATTATTTATGGTAAATATTGTCTAGTACTAAAAATAGCCTAAAATATAAGTAGTTTGAAAATGGTGAGCGACAAAATTTACTGGTCACTGCATTCACTGAGAATTCACAATAATACACAATAATTTATTTAAAAAAAAGGTTTAAAACGTATTTGTACACCTAGGCATGCTGCTGTTGAGCCATTCTGGTTGAACTCACTCAAGGGGCTGGAGATCTCTGTGCCACTCTGGCATGCAAATACAATATATTGCCAGAGTGGGGTTAGCAGCAGATTCTGAGGTGCTGAGTGTGCAGAGGTCACCAACTTTCTGCAGAGTCAATTGCTACAGACTTCCAAACTTCATGTGGCTTTCAGATTAGCTCCAGAACAGTGCGTACAGAGCTTCACTGAATGGGATTCCATGGCTGAGCAGCTGCATCCAAGCCTTACATCATCAAACGCAACGCTAAGCATTGGATGCAGTGGTGTAAAGCACATCGCCACTGGACTCTAGAGCAGTGGAGAAGTGTTCTCTGGAGTGATTAATCACACTTCACCATCTAGCAATCCAATGGGCAAGTCTGGGTTTGGCGGTTGCCAGGAGACCTGTACATGTCTGACTGCATTGTGGCTTGGTGGAGCAGGTATTATGGTGTGGGGTTGCTTTTCGGGGGTTTGGCCCCTTAGTGAAAGAGATTTTGGACAATTCCATGTTCCCAACTTTGTTTTTGACACTTCGGGGATGGCCCCTTCCTTTTCCACTGTGCACCAGTGCATAAAGCAAGGTCCGTAAAGACATGGATGAGTGAGTTTAGTGAGAAAGAACTTGACTGGACAGAGTCCTGACCACCACGCAACAGAACACCTTTGGGATGAATTAGGGCGGAGACTGTGAACCAGGCCTTCTCGTCCTACATCAGTGTCTGACCTCACAAATGTGCTTCTGGAAAAGATTCACATAAACACACATAAACTTTATAGAAAGCCTTCCCAGAAGGCTTCCCCCTGCTGATTTAGAAAACACAACCTGTGATATGCTCTGTTGTGATATTGCTGTGTCTTGATTAACACAAGGAAGTTTTTTTTACATTGTTCTACTTATGTTCACTAATGAAAATATAAGAAGATTTCAGATGCGCTGTCTTTTTACTCACCATGTGTCCAATAGGATAAATTTGGTGTTATATTATTCACGGCTGCTGAAACAAAATGGAAGAAGTCATTTTAAATAGAGGATGCCAGAAATGTTATAGTTTTAAAATATTCTAACAAATAAACACGTGTTTTAGCTGCAAATCTGAGGTTTTCAAAAAGAAACATAAACAAAAGAAAAGGTAAAAAAAGTGCTTGTGCCTGTTCCACAGCCTTAAATGGAGAAAACAATCTTTAGATAGTATTTAAAAAGTCTTTTACTTGGTATATAATTCTGAGGGCTATTTTTATGTGTCATTTAAAAAAATAATTTAAAAAGAAAAATACTTTGCAAACAGGGCGGCACGTGGTGCAGCAGGTTTGATTCCCGCTCCGGGTGACTGTCTGTGAGGAGTTGGTGTGTTCTCCCTGTGTCCGCGTGGGTTTCCTCCGGGTGACTGTCTGTGAGGAGTTGGTGTGTTCTCCCCGTGTCCGCGTGGGTTTCCTCCGGGTGCTCCGGTTTCCTCCCACAGTCCAAAAACACACGTTGGTAGGTGGATTGGCGACTCCAAAGTGTCCGTAGGTGTAGGTGTGAGTGGATGTGTGTGTGTGGGAGTGTGTTGACCTGTGAAGGACTGGCGCCCCCTCCAGGGTGTATTCCCGCCTTGTGCCCAATGATTTCAGGTAGGCTCTGGACTCACCGTGACCCTGAATTGGATAAGCGGTTACAGACAATGAACGAATGAAAAAACTTTGCAAACAGATTAACATAATGAAAAGGCTGTAGTTAAAATGAACGGTTAACAGCTTATATAAATAAACGATAAATAAACGATACATGGAATTATAAAAAGCTAATGAGTGAAACCAATGGTTTTTAGTGTGTTTTGAATGTGCTTACATTATTTAGTGCTCCTAGATCTTCTAAGGTTTACACACTTTGGCCTCTCAGCGCTTCTAGGGAAAATGACTGCATTTTCTTGAAAATTGCTACCAGGCGTTAAAGAGGAATTATCAGAGGATCTGAAACCTCATTTTATTTGTGCTGAGATTTTTCCAAAGCATTTTGCAATGTCCCATGTTTCTT